>NC_057741.1:24663332-24667675 GCF_004010195.1 Chiloscyllium plagiosum | reverse complement strand
GGACTACAGAATCCCCTAACACAATTGATCTCTTGGAAGCCGACGTACCCCTCGTTGCATTAGAGCCAGTCTCAATACCAGAAACTTGGCTGTTCGTGCTACATTCCCCTGAGAATCCATCACCCCCTACATTTTCCAACACAGCATACCTGTTTGAAATGGTATATCCACAAAAGACTCCTGCTCTAGCTGCCTCCCTCTCTTACCCTTCCTGGAGTTAACCCATCTATGTGACTGTATCTGAGACTTTCCCCTCTTCCTATAACTGCCATCCATCACATACTGTAGCTGTTGCAAATTCCTCATCGTTTCTATTTGTCTCTCCAACCGATCCACTCGATCTGTTGTTTCAATGTTCCGTGCGCCTGCACCTTCTTATTAAATGAACACCATTTCCTGGTGTCAATCTCCTGCTTTTTCTCCACACTCGTACACATCATTTTTACCCATATGATCCTGAAATGGCCTCTTGAATGCCTTGACTGAACATGCCTCCACTACTCCTCCAGGCAGTGCATTCAATATTGCAACTTCAGTCTTGCTCCTTCACAGATCACTTTAAATCTATGCTTTTGTTTTTTTTTTCAAAAAACTGACCAGTTTTACTCATTACTCTCCAGAAGTGAACCTATATTTTAAGGCTTTTCTTAGTCGTAATACAATTCATTAAATTAACAAATTATGTAGCACAAAACATAATCTTAATTACCTGTACTTTATCCAGAGATACTGAAAGTTATCAACGTCTCAGAAAAATTTAATATGCAAAGTAAAATTCTCCACCATGTACAGAGGTTGCTTTCCAAACCAGCAAACACCACGTATTTAAACATATAATTTTCTCTCATTCTGAACTTTTATTTCTATGAACATTTTTAATATTTGTGCAGCAACATTTCTATTTATATTTAATTTTCAATATAAATCCAAAAGATGGAAAATGCATAGATCACATTTCTGTTTAAACTTTCTTACAATTGGATGATGTACAAGCAAAAGCATCAGACAGAACGACTGCAAGACAAAAGTGAGATAATTCACATGCTTAGAAGAATCAATTGTCTCTTGTTAAGGTTTTACTTTGATAGTAAAACTTCAAGAGATTGGCAGAAAGCACTGGGGGAGTTATTGACACTGTTTGTCAACACAACAGCATTTTCATCAAAGACAATGCAATTTTTGACTCACGTTGTACACTTCTTACTTTATTGATATAAATGCTGTATTTTTGGTGATTGCAAAGCCAAACGTAATTTTATATGTCTTAAAAATAAATAGGAAGACAGCCTTCAATAATTTATATTTACATCATAACACTGAGTCTGTGCAATGTTCTGTTGTGATTAGAACATACTATTAACTGAAATTAAAATGGACACAGCTTCTTCAGGAGGTTCTTTATACTCACTAACTTCAAAAATATCCAAAAATTTTCACTTTTCAATGAGATATGAAAGAACATGGCCTTACAACACACAAATGGTTAACGTATTGCCATCTATTTGTCATATTTGCTCTTCCTCCATCTTGGCATCTGAGAGAGTGATCCAGCTCTCGCTCTTGCAAGGCCTGGAAGATTACGATGCAAAGTCATGTTTACAGGTTATGAATGAGGCCTTTGAAACTAGAGAGAGCACACTGCCCTACTAAAGATTGGGGGTATTTACTGCTCAATGAAGCAGAATTTTACCTGGGCAAGACATGTGCTTATGTCTACAAAGCAAAGAACAACACTGTGACTGCAATGGAAAACCAAACAATACTTGTATTTAGAGTAAAGTGACCCATGCACATAGTGGCATGGTGCATACCAAATTCAGCAGTAACCTGCCTTACTGGGCATAGGATTCGTGTGATGCCATACCCATAAAGGATCTAAAGCACAGCTATACATAAATTGACAATAAATAGTAAAACGATTTAATTTGCAAAAAACACTTTTAATGGGCAAATTATAATTATTATTTAAAATGTTTTTGAAACCCAAATCTTTCAGTCTCCGGATAGTCAGAAGGTCTCCAAAATGGAAAATCTAATGGGAGCTGAATGGGAAGTTTCAATGTCCAACAACAATTGTGAATGCATCCTTCTTTAAATTAAGAGTTCAAGTCTTGACACGTCCAATGTAATTATTTGAATAGTTACCCAGAAAAGGTCAATCAGAAATAAGGCTAGTTTAACTCCTAGGCAACTCCAGAACTAACATACTAAATCACACAGGCTGATAAACCCTCCGAGCAGCAAAGACTACAATTTCCCCTAGTACTCTCTGATCACATACCTCAACTGATACGCTGCAAAAATCATTAGGACCAGTTTCTATGTACTCCTTTATACCCTGCTAAAATATTTCATATTATTTCTACAGCAAACACATTCCATAAGAATTGCATCTTTCATATTAGAAAGACTTGGCTATAACATAACAGGTATATATATATAGTGCATTTAATATAATAAAACTGCTCAAGTGCTCAAGGAATGTAATTAAATACAATTTGACTCTGAGTGACAAATATAATTTTAGGTTATCAATAAATGGGTTGAGGAAGCATATCAAAAAGAAGAAAGAGTAATGAAAAATCAAGGTAGCTAAATAGACCAGAATTGGAGAAGCTGACATCCTAGAGACTTCTAGGCCTGGAGAACAGTAGAGGTGGGGCAGGGAGAGGCCATTAACAAAGAGAAGAATCTTAAATTGAGGTTAATCAGGAATCAGTGCCAGTGGGCATAAGGATAGTGGGTGAATGAGATTTATTGAGAGTTAGGTCATAGACAACAGAGCTTCTCAAGTTTATAGATGGTAAAAACTGGAAACTAGTCAGGACGATGCTGGGATAGTCAAGATTGGAGTTAATAAAGATATAGATGACAGTTGCAGCAGTAGATGAGCTGAACAGGATTGGAACCAGAAGGTGTTACAGACGTCCGTGTGGACAAGGAAAGGATGTTTTATCGGGTAGGAAAATGTAGAACTAAGGGACACTGTTTGAAATCAACAGTATAATTAGCAGAAATGATTGCAAGTTCCCATTCTTTCTCATGTGCAAACTTTCACTCTCAGTTTTTTATTCTTTAGAGGCATTCAAAATCTTAACTATTTCTATAGCCCATTTAAGACAAGATAAGGAATTTTTTTTGTCTTATCGAGTTGAGTGATTTTGGGACTCTCTTCTTCAAAAGGCAATGGAAGCAGCATCTTTGCATATTTTTAAAGGCACAGGTAAACAGATTCTTGGTACGTGGAGGGTTAAATGTTATTGGGGTGGGCAGAAATGAGGAGTTAAGGTTAAAGTCAGATGAGCCACGATCTTACTGAATGGCAAAGCAGGCTTGAAGGACTGAGTGGCCTCCACCTAATACATACATTCATAAGTGGAATGAGCAATCTCTGTAATGGCACTGATATGGGCTCAGAAACGCATTTCAAGGTCAAATAGGAGACTGAGGTTGCATCAGTCTGGTTCAGTCTCAGACAGTTGGCAGGGAGAGAGCTGGAATCAATGGTAAGGGAGCAGAATTTGTGTGGGGACTAAGGACAATGATTTTGACTCTCTCAATAATCAATCACCTGATGAAGGAGCAGCGCTCTGAAAGCTAGTGTGCTTCCAAGTAAACCTGTTGGACTATAACCTGGTGTTGTGTGATTTTCAACTTTATACATACCACTGTAACACTTATCATTCCTCAAACTAAAGGCATCAGGTTTGACACCAATCTGATATGTTATCACTCACCATCTTCCTTTTTTTCTGAGGTGCTGTCTAGTTCTTCTTTATGGACTTGGGTTCTGTCAATAGCAACATCTGCCTTGCTGTCAATAAATATCAAGCAGTGAACCTGTCACGATAACAACAAAAAAGCCCCAAAACAGACATACTGCACTTAACACATCATGCTGACAACACTTTTGTAAAGAAGATCGTAAACTGGACTAGCAGATGTGCTGTATACAATCAAAGAAAATTATTACACTCTCATGGGTTAAAGTTCCTGTAACCTGAAGTTGACTTCTATGTTAAGCATGTATACAATTATCTAAAGAGCATCCTTATGACATTAAACTAGGCCTAATGAATCTTTAACCTGGATAAATATTAACAACTGCACAATTATACCAAGGGAATCATTAGGGATTCTTCTCAACCACATTCCTGATCATAGTGAATGGGGGATCAGACTGGAGGGCAGAATGGCCTATTCATAGTCATAGTGATGTACAGCACGGACACAGACCCTTCGGTCCAACCCGTCCATGCTGACCAGATATCCCAACCCAATCTAGTCCCACCTGCCAGCATTTGGCCCATATCCTTCTAAACCCTTCCTATTCATATACCCAT
>NC_057741.1:24633566-24663312 GCF_004010195.1 Chiloscyllium plagiosum | reverse complement strand
CTTTTATATCTTTCCCCTCTCACCCTAAACCTATGCCCTCTAGTTCTGGACTCTCCCAACCCAGGTCTATTTATTCTATCCATGCCCCTCATAATTTTGTAAGCCTCTACTGGTTTTATTTTCTGTAATTATCTGCTGAAGCCCTACATCTAAAAATAAATCTTAATTCCCTGCAGTCCTTACTTCTGAGTGTTACTCTATTAATAATTTCAAATACTTTTGATTGTCACCATTTAATTTTTATGTTAGTTTTATTTGTCCTTTATTACATCATTATCAAGGGAGATGTATATCTGTATAGCACTTCTCATGCCCTTTAGCCATCCTAAAGTGCTTTACTGCCAATATACCTTTGTAGTACTGTCACTGTTGTAATGTTGGAAATTTGGCAATCGATTTATAATTCCCAGAAACAGCAAAGATGATAAAAACCAAATTATTTGTTTTTTGTGATATTGAATGAGGAAGAAATATTGAGGTTAACTCTGCTACACGTCTTTAAAATAATGCCATGAGATCTTTAACATCCATTTGAGAGACCAGATGGGGCCTCAGCTTAACGTCTCATCTGAAATATGGCATCAGTGACAGTGCAGCATTCCTTCAGGGCTGCACTGGAATCTTAACACAGATTGCTGTGCTGAAATCTCTGAAGTCAGGCTTGAATCTGCAACTGTGACTCAGAGGTGAGAGTGCTACCATCTGAGCCATGATCAACACATCTTCTGCTGCACTGTGCACAACAGATCAGCTGGTATGCTGATTTGTTATGTAAGTGTTACATAAAATAATGCAGAATGTAAAGTTTTGCCTTTGACGTAGAGGCATATTCTTCCAAAGCCACAGAAACTAACTTCCATTATGTAAACCCTGGGTAAGACTGGAGTTTAATTGCTTTTCTAGCTGTAGGTCACAAACCTGGCTTCTTTGTCCCTTTTTAAAAGTGTGATTAGCAAGATCACTCAAAGATTGCAGTTTGTAGCATCTGGGTCGAATGGCTACCTTTATTTCGAATTGTGATTGATAAGGCCACTTAAAGGTTATTAAATCTTATGACTCCATTTATGTTTTTTTTTCTCTAATTTAAATTAAAAATGTAACATAAGAATTTGAATGTGTCATTTGTAGCATGACCAAGAGGACATACATGTCAGATGAAACATTTTAATAATACATCTTATGACAACATTTAGACAGAAACAGTAGGGAGATACTAAAAGACAAAAAGGCAAACAAATAGATGATGTAATCTAACCATTTGTATCTGTATTTAGACGTATGGGCTCTATCTCTCAAGTCAAAGGCATACTTTAAGGACAATTAGGTATGGGCAATAAATACTTGCGTTGCAAACAAAGCCTACATCCCGTGAACATGTAAAATAAAATAATAAAATAAATAGATAAGAATGTTTAGCGAGGTTCTAGAATTTGAAAAAATGGCACATAGGGAGATTTACTTAAATGAGTATATTTGCAAACATTTGTGAAATAACTTCAGAGGCCAGTAACCCATCACCAAGTCACCCTTTATTTTCATGTGCATAGTACTTGACAGTGCTCCAGCTTCCTCAGAGCCAGCTGTCAGAGTCAACAGAAACTCTGAAACTCCTGTTTATATCTGTCAGCCAGGACTCCCTGATTAAGGACCAAGTTAACAACCCCAGTCAGGGAACTTGTATTCTATGTAGTCAACCTGACTGACCTTGTTACAATCACTACAGGTAACAATACTGAACATTGCAATGGTGGAGCAAGAGGAAGCCCCAGGGGATGCAAAGACAGATTCAATTTAGCTAGACCTAAGGAACAAAAAATGTGCAATTAACATTGCTCTGTGTGGTTTATAGGCCACCAACTAGTCAAAATGATATTGAGGAGCAAACCTGCAGGGAAATAACAGGTGCCAACATTATTGAATAGTCTTAATGGGGTGGACAAAGTCAGAAGTCATACAACACCAAGTTATAGTCCAACAGGTTTTTTAAAAATCACAAGCTTTTGGCGCTCTGCTCCTTCTTCAGATGAAGTGGAGAGAGGCACAGAATATATTCTTTGCCTATATACTCTGTGTCTGTGTGCCTCTCTCCACTTCATCTGAAGAAGGAGTAGCACTCCAAAAGCTTGTGATTTTTAAAAAACCCGTTGGACTATAACTTGGTGTTGCATGACTTCTGAATTTTAATGGCAGTCTATAATTACCCAAATATAGAGTGGGATATTGGTTCTGTAAGGGGCAGTGAGGGGTAAGTGTACCTATATTGTATCCAGGAGCATTTTCTACAGCGGTTCGTGTCCAGTCCAACAAGAAAGGATGCACTGTTGTACCTGCTTCTTGGAAATGGGGTGGGTTAAGCAGATCAACAATCAGTGAAGGAACATTTAGAAGACACTGATCATTGTATCATAAGGTTTAGGATGATGATGGAGAAAGACAATAGTCAATACAAAATAAGAAAAATCAATTTGTGGTGAACTGATTTCAATGGGGCAAGATCAGAGGTAGGCCAGATAGTCTGGAATATGAGGATGGTGGGAAAAACTAACTAAGCATGTGGCACCTTCAAAGAACCACAGAAGGTATATTCCCTCAAAAAGGAAATGTAGGACAAACAAATCTAGAGCACCTTGGATGACAAAGGAGACAGAAAATAATGAAGAAAAAATGTACTTATGACTGAGGACCATGAAAATAAAGGAAATTTGTAAGGAAGGTGAGAAAACAAATTAGACATGTAAAGAAGACTTTTGAGAAAAGACTGGCAGTCAATGCAAGTCCAAAAATCTTCTACAGGCGTAAAAATAGAATAAGCTGATTAGTGACCATACGGAAATTTCACCTGGAGGCAGGGGCATGTCTGAAGTATTAAATGAATTCTTTGCTTCTATTTTTCCTGAGACAGATGCTACCCAGGCCATAGTCACAGAAGAGGAAACTCTGTTTATAGTAGGATTCAAAATTGACAAGGAGGAAGTGTTGGATAGATTGATGTTACTTAGATTGGACCGATGAGATCCAAAGATACTGAAGGACATGAGAGTAGAATTTGACCAAAGTCTTTCAGTCTTCCCTAAACTCAGTTGAGGTGTCAGAAAACTGAAGAATTGCAAATATAATGCACTTGTTCAAAAAGGTTTTAAGGATAAGGCCAGCAAATATAGACAAGCAGTTTAATTTCAGAGGTGGGGAAGCTCTTAGAAACAATTATTTCGAATGGAATTAGCGGCCAATGGAAATAGGTGGGCTGATTAGGATGTACCAGTATGGATTTCGAAAGGGTAAATCATGTTTCACTAATTTTGAGAGTGTTTTTTGAAGGTGTTGAAGGATTGAGGAGTGTAATTCTGTTATGTGCTGTAAGTGGACTTGCAGAAGGGGTTGGATACAGTGCCTGACAAGAAATTTGAGAGAAAAATTGAATAAAAGGATTAGCAGTCAGTTATGTATCCACATTGTTGAGTGATAAGAAACAGACGTAGGGATTAATGGATACAAACATGGTTATTTTTGAGTTGGAAGAATGTTTGTAGTGGAGTTTGCCAGGATTGGCATTGGCAACCTTGCTTTTCCTGATGCATGATCTTTATCTTTGTGCACAGAGAACAATTTCAAAGTTTGTGGATGATATAAAATTTGGAAACATTGCAAACTGTGAGGTAGAATCCAAAAGAACACAGAAAAGTGGGTGAAATGGGCTGATAAGAGGCAGATGAAGTTCAGTGCAGAAGAGTGTGAGGTGATACATTTTCGGAGGAGGAATATCACCACACAACACAAAATAAGATGTACAATTCTAAAGTGGATGTAGCAGTAGGGGGACCTAGGTATATATGAGCATTGATCTTTGAAAGTAGCCGGTCAAGTGGAGAGAACAGTTAATAAAGCTGTTAAAAAAAAAATTAATAAAGCGTGGCTTTATTAAAGGGTAAAGAGTACTAAAGCAAGGAGGTGATCTGAACTTCTATAAGACATCTGTTAGATCTTAGATGGTGTATCTGTATACAGTTCTGGGTGTCATACTATAGGAGGGATGTGAACAAAATGGAGAGACTGCAGGACAGATTAACAAGAATGGTTCCAGAAATGAGCAAGTTTGGTTATGAGAATAGATTGCAGAAATTGGGATGATCATTCTTGGTGAGATGATGGTTATGAGGAGATCTGATAGAAGTTTTCAAAATAATGGGGGACCTGGACAGTCTAGACAGAAAGAAACCTATAGAACCTAATCTTAAAAGAGATGAGACATTATTTAGGCCATAGCTAGAATACTGTGTACAGTTTATACTCGCCACAGTATAGGAAGGATGTGATTGCAAGAGAAAGGGTGCAGAGGAAATTAACCAGCTGTTTCCTGGGCTAGAGTATTTCAGCTATGAAGACAGACTAGATAAACTGTGCTTGTTTGCTTTCCTGAGAACAGGCAAGGCTGGGGGGAGACATGATTAAGGTGAGGGCTCATCAGTCCTTCGAGCGTTGGGACTTCACTTGTCACAATTTCTCTTGGCTGTTTGGATACTGCAATGTGCTCACCAAACTGTGTTCCCATATCTAAATATGAGGGCTCTGCAGCTTGTGTGAGTGTAATTGCACTGGTGGAGTTTGACAACAGGCAGGTGAAGATGTATCCTCTGGGACAGTGATATTACTGTCTCCAGAGGTAGAATCTTCAGGTTTTTGCCATGGATGTGGCCTGGACTTGGGATTGTAAGAATCTGCAGTGGAAAGCAAAAATAACCACATTAAGAATCAGCACAATCTGAATGTTTCATATTTATTTGCATGCCTCTTGTGTATCCATATGCCAGCATTCTCACTCTCATGCCTGCCTATTCCAATCTGGCTGGCTGTAATCACACAGTCATCTCTTCTGCAGTGCTCCTTCCTCCATAAGGTGAGCAGCTTTAAGCTAGATATTCCATCTCTGGTCCCTGACCTCTCCTTTGAGTTGTAAGGCTGCTTCTCCTGCATGACAACGTGCAGATGCAGTGACATTACATTTAACTCCCTTATCTGCACACATATCTATCACACATAGTAGAGTGTTGGATCCACGCACTCACAAAAGCTGAATCGTCATGTGCTTTTGCCTCAAGAGTCTTGCAATATAGAGGCTGCTCACATATTCACCTGCCTGACCTATCTATCCACTCACAAAGATACAGTGACCCCCAGAGCAACCTTTTGATTATGTAAGGCTGTGCCATCTGTCCTGGTGGATCAGAGCAGGTTGTTGACCCTTGTCCTGCATCAGACCCTAGATCATCATGAGATCCAGTGGTTGCTCCAGTCTTCTTCAATATCTGTCCAGGTTGCATCAGTCAGGGAAAAGGTTCTTCTGTTCCCAACTGTGGGAAAGAGGACTCGCAGGACAATCTGCATTGAGATATTGCTAGATATTTTGCTCAGATACATACGCAATTGAAATAGCTTGGATGTGATTTTTGTTGGTGCGGGGTGAATATCAGGACGTAGTAGTGAGGGTGATGAAATACTACAATTAAAAATTACACAAGGTACTAACAGAGAAGGGGTGCACAGCAAAGTTGTGGTTATGAAGTAAAGCTTCCCCGTATGTAAATTGGCTCTTTTATAGCCTTCTATACCTGCCACATACCTATCTCATAGTGGGATCTACTATCAAATACCTACCCCTTGCCACATAACTGCATATCTATGCCCACCACTGGTCCTTTAAATTTTAATTGTGACTATGTGTGTGCCAGCTCTTGACATATAAATAGAAATTTCTTATATTAAATTCCACTCACTGAATTTGAGAAAATGTCCAAAGTGAAAACCCAAAGGGCATCACACTTTTCCAACTCAGAAAATGTAAACATGCCTCTAAAAGAATCTGTAATCAAAGCCACAGCCTACAGATCACAGGGGTCCTTAGTCTGTAGCATCCGATACCATAATTTCTTTTCAGAAAACATCACTTTAACCTTGCATATAATGTTTGAGCTCCTCTTTCTGAGTTTTCCTTTTTGTTTTCAGTTCCACACTTTGCTTTCAGTTCTCTGCTCTAGCTTGTTTGTACTACTGGAGCACTCACTTAAGTTTGAGAGCTTCTTGATGGCCAAACCTTTATGAATGGTTATTCTGCTTATTCAACAATACTTCTACTTCTTCTGGGTTATTAAAAAAAAAGTGAACTCCCATTTTCCATACATTAGAAGGTACTTAAGGTTGAACTTAGTCCTTGACTGATTTCATACCGATGCACACTTCAGCCATTGCAACCAATTTTGTCTCCAGTAATTGCCACCATCTGAGTAATTACAATTGATTTTGAATTCAACAAGGCAGAAAATTTGGAATAAAATTAATGGATTATGCTATTGTCACAATAGTTTTAGTGCACAACTGGAATGCTGTGGATGCTATATACATTTAAAAAGTGGTCTGATTTGTTACAATATCTCTATTGAAAAGGCAATAGGTAAGTTAGCAAATTACTTTTAGTATAATTGTCATAATTTTATCAAATCTTCCCAGTGTCCTGATATTACATTTGTCACAATTCACTATTTGTAGGAATTAAAGGAAACTATAAAGCATATAAACACTCCATACATTTTTAATTACATTACCTATTAAAGCATAAGACTTGCAAGTGTCATGTTTGAAGCTTCTTGTACCACTTAAGGATTTAGATGAATACTATAATTAATAAGCTGCAGAGAATAATCAGGCCATTGCTATATTGATAAACTTTAAAGTCCAATAAGTAACTCATTGTCTAGAGGCTTCTGCTTCAAAAGAAGTTTCCTGGTGGGACAATTTATTGATGTAACAACACAGATTCAGTGTAACTGAGATGAACAGAACATTTGAATTTTTCTTCCATTTTGCCACGCTCTCAAAAAACAAACATGGATTTGCTTATTTGACTCAGGTACAAGCAAATGAGGCAGAATTAGTGACATTTATCCAGTATAGCTTTTCAAGTACTCGTGGGTGCTCAAGGATGACACTGCAAATACATTGAAATGACTCTGCCATTTCAACAGTATATGATATTGTATGGTGGCATTTTTGTTTAAAGTACAAACAAAGAAAACTTATTTCTTTAGACATTAGGGTATCAAATCAAACCATTCTCCCAGAGAATATGTAGAAGTAGCCTGATGGCAACTTATAAAACTTTTCTCTACTTTTTGTAAAAACGTACATGCCAATAAATTGCTATTCTATTCTATGGATTGGCTAGTCTTTTTCTGTCATTTATGTTTGTTGTGTTTCACAATGCTTGCTTTGCATGTTAGTGGACTATTGTACCAAGTGCCAAAATATTGTGGATCTAACTTCACCTTGCATCCTTAATGCATAACAGATTGTCAGAGACTTTACAACAGCTATGCTTGTAAAGCATCAGATTTGAAAGAAGGCTTCAACTCATTCAGCCAGTTAATATGAAACAGTAGGAAAGTTAAAATTGAGGTGGTGGACGTACTCTCCCATTCCATTCAACTGACATTTTTTCTCATTTTTCTTGATATGTGAAATCCAGGTGCTCACTGTAATCTGTACAAACCGATGCCTTATAACTCTCAGTAGACTTGGATGCAATTATCGCAGATGCACATTCAGTAAAGCTTGATGTTAAATTGAAGAGTTCATCTCCTTACGAAAAAGTTTAATTGTTTTTGTGAACTCAGGGAGAACAGAGCATTTCTCTGGGCTTCATATTGACAATGTAAGCAACAGTCAATTTGCATTCTCTCTTACACTTGTCCTCTTGTCTGTTCATTTAGATCTTACATTTATAGTTGCCTACGCTAATAATGTCTAGCAACATGCTGCCCACTGTTTAGAGGCCACATTTGCAACTCATTATAAAACTATGAAGCATTTCTTGGCCTAATTTCAGAAAGTCACCTGAAATAGGACTTTTTTAAAAACATTAATTAGAAAATAATGATTCTGTGGTATATTACTGAATGTCAATTAAAATTTACATGCAATCTAAGCAGCAGGAATTAAGAGACCTTCCTCAGGAGCGCATTAACTTGGCATTACAGCACCTTCTAGCACAACATTCCAATAATTACTAACACACCGCTGTGACTTTGCAGAAGGGTACTGGAGAATTTTTTAGATTTTAAAAATGCGGTTTCTTTAACGAATCAACAAATAGATCTTATGAGTAACCGAGTGGAAAAACGAAAGGTGAAGCGTGATCTGAAATCTGATTGTGGCCGTTCGTTCTAGATCAGGGAACAGATCACATCAACCTTCCCAGTCAGACCTGTTTCAGAAGGCATCTCATCTCTGCACTTGACACCTCCTGAGGTCACTGAATGGATAATCAAACTAAACATTAGTTATAGCTATATCATTCAACCGTTCAGACAAGTATGACATAACTCTAGGGCAGGTGGGATAAGAATCCAGATCTTCTGGCCCAGAGATAGGGAACTACCATTGCACCACAAGCTTTTCCTATCATTTGAAAATCATTCTATGGAGTGACAGCTGATGAATCCATGTTCAGTCACTTAGTTGTGCCGAATTAGCTAATCTCAATTAAGGTATAATCGATTTTAACTGGTTTTCAGAGCTGATCCTGATTATCGTTCTGTGGGAAGCATACAATGCCAGAAGAACTAAATTAGACTCAGCTGTGAAGTCCTCAAATGTCCAATAGCCTGCCAATTCACATCTGGAAAATAGTCAGCTGGACAGGCACTAAGGATAACGAGCAACCCAGGAAGCATACCTCAGCTAGGAGTCAATGCCTTCAAAAGAAAGCTGAGCAAGGTTGGCAGGAGAAATAAATTGGGAATAAGGGGAACAAAAGTAAAGTATATTGAAAAATGCTATACAGCGATTACTTTGCATATTAGAAGTACGTCATTCAGCCCCTCAAACCTGGTCCACTGTTTAATCGAGGCATAGCAGATCAGCCTATGTTGTGAGTGCTACATTCTCTCCTATCACTGTGATACCATCAACAATTTATTATCTCCACCTTAAAAATATTCAATGACCTCATCTCCACTGCTGTCTGATCACTTGCGTAATAAATAAAACTAGGTTAATTCCCTTGTTGAGGCATCCTCCAATTCTTTTGTGTCAAGGATGGCCTTTCAAGACCAAGATAGTGAATAGTACGATTTCTAGTTTTATATTGTATACTATTCACTCACTAGTTATGTAAATAAACTATTTCTGAAACCAAATCATGGACTTACACAGCTTCGACCTTTGAAGAGAGGAAATTTAAGCAGTTGCTCAATACAGTCCAGTAGTTGGAGAATCAAATAAGAATTGGTTTTGTGGAAACCCTCATGTTACCTTATCATTTAACTAAATAATTTTCAAACATTGTTGTAAATGGGAGTAGCATCAGGGAACTGAAGGTTTCCAAAAATTGTACATTATTATTAAAAAAAAAAGCCAGGTAATTACTGGCCAATTGGTCCATTACTGGTACCAGGAAAAATGCTACTCGAGTCAAAATTAATTGCATGTTCAAGAACATGTGCTAATAAACAAATCTGTTGCTGTGTATAATTTAAGACAAATCTTTTCTGGTAAGGTCCACTTAGTCCTTCGATGTGTATATGGATTTTAAAAGGTATTTGATAAAATGCCACACACTAGACCTATTAGCAAAATTGGAAAACCATGGGAGGATTACTGGTAATGTGGGTATAAAAGAGATTAGTTATAAATAGTTGCTGTCCAGATTGGAAAATACGGTACAGTAGTATCTCTCAGGGACAGAGGGAAAGTAGGACAACAGTACCTCTTGACATACACCAATAACCTGGACCTGAATATGGGAGGAATGAATTTGAAGTACAGCTGACATAAAATGTGGAAATGCAGTGCACTGAGGGATAACAAAATATTACAGAATGACAATGATGGAGATGCACATGGCAGGTGTAATTTAGTGCAGTAAGGCATTTTGGAAAGAAGACAGAGGAAGAAATACGTTCTAATGATGGTATAGAAATAGAGAGATCCAGGAGTTCATATGCACAAAGCTTTGAAGATGGCATAAAATATTGATCAGGACGTTTTAAAAAAAGGATCCTTGGCTTTATAAGTACACTGAACTTTATCTGTTGAGGGGAGAATTCAACACTGGGGTGAGAAGTGGGTCCACAGCCACCTGAACTTGGCTGCCAGTGAGACCCACTCAACAATTTTGTCTACTGTTCAGTTAAGGATCC
Source organism: Chiloscyllium plagiosum (assembly GCF_004010195.1). Taxonomy (NCBI): domain Eukaryota; kingdom Metazoa; phylum Chordata; class Chondrichthyes; order Orectolobiformes; family Hemiscylliidae; genus Chiloscyllium; species Chiloscyllium plagiosum. Next base: position 24,653,122 of record NC_057741.1, on the reverse strand, counting down.
TGATGATGCTGGTCCAGTCACTGCAGCTCCGCTGACAGACATCATAGCTGGTGAATCACGCAGGAGAACCCTGGGATCACAGTCAGATTAGTTTGAAAATACTTTTAAACAGTCACGAGATCTACAGTGGGACAAGAAATCCCTGCAAGTAGATTATCAGCACTACAGGTTCATGTGGCCTTCCTCCATAGGGTGCCGCAAGGAGGTCACATCCATTTCATTTGCAGCTTCACCACGTAGCTGGAATCTACAAAACCATCAAGCAATATTTGGACAGAAAACTAAACTAGCCCTTTTAATAGGCCCTTGATTATGGAAATTGGCTGCTCATCCATTGGAGTAGGCAGCCTTTGCACTTTCACCATCAATAAAATGCTTTGACAACAGGACCCCATTGGGGACTCATCTAATTGACTTATCGGCACTACTACCTATATCTAACTTCTGAGGGAGCTAGCATAAATCCAAATGGTTTATTTTTATGTAATAATAAGTGGTATGAAATAGATACATCACACTCATGGACTATAAACTATAATTCATGCAAAATGAAAAAACTTGTTAGTTTACTCATAGTTTTGTCTCAGGGTACTGTTCTTTCCAACCTCTGGAAAAAGTAATTAAAAGCATAAATTGTAGTATCTGCAAGTTTATAGTGTCTATTATTTAGCGTTACAACCCACATCATTATACTGTTAAATCAAATATTAGGCAGTGAAAGTAGAAAAGCTGTTGCAGGAGATTCTTTGCATACAACCAGAGACTTGAGAATTGGACAACACAGAAGCATGGGCAGAAGATGGTGCGGTTAATCATACTGAAGGTTACAGGCAGGTCAAGAAGATGTGGAGGATTCGTGGAATGCAGTCGGTCACGTAGGATGTCATTTGTAAATGAGAAAGTGCATTCTGTGACATCTAGTGTGTAAGTTAACACCAGCATAATACTAACAAGCAGCAAAACAAATTTGTACTGGTGCTAAATTTGTCGTATAAATTAACTAGTCTTGAAAAAACTTTTTTTTATATAACTGTGAGCAGACTACCTTATTCATGGTGGTTGACTGCTGATTCAGTTGTTATTACATTGAATTTGAGTATTTTTAAATCAGTGCTGGAGGAAATAAAAATGTGATTCTGTCCACCTGTATAATTACTCCAATGGTTTCAGGGTGACTGTTTTTATTACACGGGATTTAGGCATTTTCCATGATTTTTTTACTGAATTTTTTAGGATCACATTTCGCCATACAGTCCAACTTTCCATGAAAATTTCAAATCAGCAGCCTTGATTATGAGCAGAAGGTAAAAGAATACTTTGCTGTTACCACACAGTGGATACTGTAAGCAAAAGGCAACAGCCGCATGTAATCGACTCATCTCTCTGTACCAGATCCCAAGGCTAATGAAATTAAAATAATATCAAGCCCAGAAGTACAAAAATAATGGACAGTGTTGATGAGGATCTCATTTAAAATGTTACCGGTCTTCCTCATGCAGTTGCTGATCGACTTACTGTAAATTCAGCATTTTGCAGTACAAAAACTGTCCTATGTTTGTATTCTAGCAGAGAATGTCAACGGTTGCTAATCAAGTCCCAAGAGATAGACAATTTCTTTTAAATAAAGTTTCCAGCTGAACTCTCTTCAACCAACAGTGGAAAATGTTTTTCAACATTTGTGACTTAGTGGTGCAGAAAAAAACAGCTATAGTTATTGTCCAATACATCATCCTAATGGTCTTGCCTGAACTGCAAACATAATTTCATAAGAAATGCTACATTATAAACTGCTAGCTATGAAACAATATTTATAGTTGTACCCATAGTGAATCCAACAAGGTCTACAAACAAGTTCTTGCAGGATGGAGCTTAAGCAGTCAACAACTGGTTTTAATGTAGTTGATGTATAAATGAAAAAATTGCTCAAAACAAAAAGCATTATTTCCATTTCATAATCCCATACCAGAACAGACTAAACATTCAACTGTCTACTGCAAGTATATGATGAGCAAAAGGTTACTTATTAAATAAACTAGTACCAGCTCCAGTTTCTTCACCCACTAATCAGCACCATCTGGCAATGGTGCAGTCGATGCCCTTGAGATTGAATCAGTCCATGCTGTCTATGTGGGTCAGTATATATAATTCTAGCTACCTCCTACTGTGTGGTCCAATTTACAGAGGCCTACAATCTCTCAATTCTTCTCTGCTAAAGCTAACCTATTAATATGACCTTGACATCAAGTCTTTCTTATCAGTTACTCCTGAACTACATCTTATAACTGGGCAGCTGATAACTAGGCTGACTTTTCAGCAGCTTTCTTTGTTTTCTCTTGAAAATTAGATAGGACTGCCAAAAATGACAGGCTATTATCTCAGCCCTAATTTGATTTGCTGATAAATATCGATGTGAAAGGGAATAAATATCTCGCCGTCTGGGCACACTACTTCTGCATTCTTGACTTCTAATGCACAGCGACATTTATGCCTCCAAAGTATGTTCTGAAACCATATTGGATTACTAGGAAATGGTCTGAAATTAGGTACTGCAAGGTCATGTGAAAAATCAGCTTCCGGGTTTATAGCGACACCCTTCAAATGTTACTTGTTAAAAGTTTGCAGTGCACTGTAAAATGGAATAAATGTTGCAATTGAAACCTGCTGACAAAAGAGCTGCCTTTTCCTTTTCAATTTTGAATTTCTACATTTTCATTTGCAACTCAGCATGTGAAAACATTTGGGCTGGAATAGAATTTCATCTAGAATGAAAAACACAGTTGGCTCACACTTTCATTAAAAAAAAGCTGGAGCAAGGAATTAATGTGTGCCCTCACTCACAGATAACATAGACTTGGTGAAAGAGAGTCCAGCTGTCTATGTTGCTGCCAAATTAGCTAATTTGATAGCAAAGATCAATCCCATTAAGTCAGTCAATGAAACATGTGCTTTGTGGGAAAACTAGAACAAAAACACGAACAAGCATAAATCTCCAGTGTGAACAGCTCAAATATTTCTAATGTTTCTTTAAATAGAACATTTGCAAATTGTTCATGGTAAAATATATCATCAATAAAGAAACAGTCTAAATTTAAAATACTTATTTAAAATTCTTACTTTCACTTTTATTTAAAATACTTATCCTTGTTACAAATTGCTCAATGGACTCCCCTCATCTCCAAAGCTACAACTCTTTGAAATCTCTCTTGCACTTCAGTTGACTTCTACTAATTGTTCCATCACTGGCAGCTGTGCCTTCAACTGCCAAGTTGAATTCCCTCTCTTTCACTTTCTCATCCTTTAAGACATTCCTTAAAACTTACATCTTTGGCCAAGCTTTTGGTCATTTGCAGTTATACATCAAGTAAACTGGTGACAAATTTTGCTTGGTATCAATCACACCTTTGAAAAGAATTGGCAGCTTTATTACTTACTTTGTCCACCTCCTGTGCAACTGTAATCTTGTATGCCTCACTCTGTCTAAACACCCTATGATCTGTATGTCCTTGTAAATTATGATCTGCCTGTACAGCTCGCAAAACCAAACTTTTCACTGTACTTAGGTACAAAAATCAATTCAAACATTAAGACTGCTCGATACATGTAAGTTGTTTATTAAAGATCAAGAGCAACACCAGCACTAACTCATATGCAACAAATTGAGATTACTTATGTTATGTATTCTATATATCATGATCTCTACAGAGACTATTAATGTTTTTCAATTAATAAAGAAATCTTAAATCCCAGTTATTTGCTGAAAAAAATGAAGCCAAAAGAATCCATGGTTTATACACTTTTTTAAGTCAACAAGAGTCAAACAAAGCAAACACTAAGTTAAGCATCCATACAGCAAAATGCAAAATAAATACTAGTTAAAAATGAATTAACAGACAAACTATGTCTGTCATTAAACTTCACATTACATTGACAGATCTTGCAAATTGGCTCCACAGTATGGTCAGCATATAGTTAATCAATCTCAGTCACAAAGTCCTTCAAAATGCTGTCTTATCATCATAAAATGCATCTCTCTTCCTTCTTGGATGTAGTCTGAAGCCCAGCTTACATCATCATCCAACAACCTGAATTCCACACTCACAATCTTTAACACAAATGGCACGTTTGCAGAATCATCCATAAGTGTCATTTTTAAGCAACAGAAACAGCTGCTGCAATTGTATATCTGCTTATTCTTAGCTTCTGGATCTAGCCTTTTCTTCTTTCACTTGCTTGTACTGTACTATTGAATCCATCAACAACCACTCAGCTCCAACAGGACTATCGTTTTTTGGTTATAATTTCAACTAGAATTTGCAGATTCCAATCGCACTATCAATCTAAGTTTCCTTGGCAACTGGGAGAGAAAATTTTCTTTCTCAGCTCTCCTCTGCAGTTTCCTCTCTTCAACTAAGATGGCATCTCAAAAAAGGACAAGCTTAGAGCATAAATTCCATTATATAAAGATCATAATTGTCATGAAGGTAGTAATTGCGGGAAACCAACACATCAATATACTGGTTTCTTCTGCCTGCATGCACTTCTCTAACAGTGAAGCTATTTTTCTAATGTTAGGAGGCCACACCTCTCATTCAAAAGGAATGCAGAAGGATAAGAAATCTAATCACTTTTTAATGCACCTCAATACTTGCAAAGTAAAAATAGAACATGGCCTTTTTCTTGCTTTGCATCTAAAAGTAAGAATATTCTTATTGACAAAAGAAGCAATAATTTAATTATTAGAGAGGAACCAGCTATTACATCTATTTATTAACCATGGCTTCAGTTCAGCATTCAGTCTTAGATTCTTGCTCTGTTTCATTTCAATTAATGGACTCTTATTATAAATCAGAAGATTGCATTTCTAATGCCTTGCCATTATTTTGCAATGTTAGTACCCACAATATAAATACATGACCTAGACTTTGGTATACAGGGCAGAATTTCAATATTTGTGAAATACAAAAATTAGAAGCACTGTGATCTGTGAGGAGGGTAGTGTAGAAAGTTAAAAAGACGTAGATATGCTGATGCAATTAAATTATGAAGCAAACAAGCTATTTTAAAATGTATAAAACAAAACACTGCATCAGCCTTAGCGATCGCATTGCATTCAGTTCTGGGCACCACACTTTATGAAGGATTTGAAGGCATTGGAGAAGATACAGAAAAGGCTCATGAAAATGGTTCCAGGGATGAGGAACATCAGTTATGTAGAGAGATTGGGATAGTTGGAACTGTTCTCTTTGAAGAAGAGAAGGTTGACAGTAGATTTGATAGAAGTATTCAAAGTTATGAGGGATAGATGGATAAGGTAGACATGGAGAAAACATTGTCTTTATTGCATGAATTCAGAGCCAGAGGTTGGTGGCAGGGCAAGAAAACCATCCACGGACGTTATTAAAGTGGAGGCTGACAGAAAGAGAGGGCCCCTCCAACTGATTAAATTCCCTTCATCCCTGATTAAATGCCATCGCCCAGCAAGCTAGCCAGCAGGCAGAGCACAATATTCTGCTCATTATTTGTTATATATGGATGAAAACAGAACATATAGTTATACATTACTATATTCTCTTCAGTGAAATAGAATCAATTATTTCTGAATTGCAATCATTCGCTATGTAAAGAAACACAGCTATCAATTTGCACAAAACAAATGCTCAGTAAATGATTGAACAACAAAGGAATCCATTAATGGTGCTACTGGCTAAGGAAGAAACGATGTACAGGGAACAGAACAGTTCACCAAGTAATTCCATGGGATCTTTTCCATCTGAACAGGCAAGACATTTCACAACTCATGTGAAGACTGAACTTCTGACAATATTTCCTCAAGCAGTATCCTGAATGTCAGCCTTGATGTGCTAAAATGATAGTAGGGCTTGCCAAAAGTTTCTGACTTGGAGCCCGGAATACTACCAACTGAGTTGAATTTGACACAAAGGATTGAATTATGTTTATGTTGGTTATCCTAATCAATAACAACATAACAATGGATATTATGTGTCACAAAGCCACATACGTTTTGGCAGGGTCTGCAATAATATTTTAAGTATGATGAGGAGCTAAACATCTCATTTTTCAATGCAATGAAATAATTGAAACAGAAAAATAATGCAACAGACGTCCAAGCATATTTGTAGTGGCTGATCGTTAAAAAAAAAATCTGAAAACTCAATATCATGCTAAAATAAATTAACTTTCGAATGTTGTTTTACTAAATTCCACAGCTACTCTTTCTGAACTATGTAACGTTTTGACTACCTTCAATTATCCTAAAAAGTAATTTATTATCATTCAGTATAATACATAATGTAACGACCCAGACATCCATTGGTCTACTAAAGCAATTGTGTCCCAGGGAAATCATTGCTTGATTGACAGCATTGCTCTTGAATCTGTTCTGTCAAGTGCACGATAAGATAAAGAGGTTACAATGCTTGCTGATTCTGCAACTGGCATGTTAAAGGGTCTGAACACTTATATGGCTGTAGTGAATGGAATGAGTTTTTCTCAAGCCTTCTCACACATATTATTACTTTGTAGTTTATTGGTTTGATAAGGAGTGATTTCAAGGTAAATTGGCAACAGAAGTGCTGAACCTTAGCACGAAGGGTTTGAAGGGCCATGGAACACCACGAGATGACATAATCATCATGGATGCGACATGTGGGGTTTGTAAGTTTAGAGGGACAATCTTTGTTTTGCAATCAATATTCAAGCTGACATGGAATACCACAGTCTGTTTCCATAGCCTACAGCTTCTCTGGCTGCTTATGAACTCCTTACGGGGTGGTTAGCTTCATCCCCACCAGAAATAAAAAACAACTTGCCTCGAAGATGAAAATCCAGCTTGAAGCTCCTGTGTTTCTTGGACTAGCTGAAAATTATGCTCTTGGTTCCATTCGACATCCTGCCCATTTCCACTATCTGAAGGGATACACTCTATTATGTTTGATAACTTGAGGTTTCAATCCTATGCAGGCCACTATTACTGATTCCAGCTAATTTAAAATGTGATGGCAAAAAATGATGTCATGCCAATTTTGTTCTTAGGTTAGTTGCAGAAGAGTTAATCTTGAAAAACAATTATTTTATTAGGCTGCAAATTACAATATGTTTATGTCATGAAAGTCATGAAGCCTCTTTTGTTCCAACATCATTTACTACCTTTCAGTCATTATCTTATTATCAGGGATTGTGCTGTATTACTAACTTTGAAGAATGACCAACAGAAAAAAACGTTAAGTGAGTTATGTGACTGAATACCTCTCGACTTTGATCAGGATATCGAAGCCAAACAATTAACTATAGAGGTCTTTCCATAATCTTGGAATTACTTTGATCTCAGGTTAGATGTCATCCAGAGTAGGCCTGCCAGAGGGTAACCAAACTCAGATGGCTACAAAACATTATTTTTAAGCCTAAATTTAAGTGTATTTAATCCTGGCTTTAAACAAATGATTGGCCACATTTGCTGGGACATGGCTAATTGCTAGGTAGCATATATCTAATTTTTCTTGCCTTATACTCAACCACAAAAGTAGCCTTGGACTATTTGAATGTCACTCACAAAACACAAATACTTGCCAAAATAATATTTGAACAAGAGAGACGTTTTGCTGTGTCAAGCAAAATATGCAGCAAGAGACTGTTTAGCATCAAAAACTACTCAACCTATCACCTATTGTACTGTGAGAGCTTCAGTGAACACTTGTAGTATCTATCACATGTCCTTTTCGTAATGTTCTTTTAAAGAACAGATTGTATTTTTTTTCTATTAATTCACAGGGATCAGAGCACAATGTACTGATATGAAAAGTATTTGAACAATTAGAAAAAAAAACTGGCAGCATACAATAATTTACTAAAACGTCCTGGAATATCTATAAAAGCTCGAAAATCAGGTCAATAACGCAATGCATTATAAATTAGGCAATATTAAAATGAATTAATTGTGGTTAAGAATAACACTAAATTCATTGCAAGTCTCAGCTAATTCTTACAGCCTTCCAGCGAGACACTAAACTAGTCCATACGCCCTCATTATTACACACATTTTTCCTTAATTGCCTCTGATATCCTATTAGTAAATGTATATTCATTAGGCACAGGATCGACCGAATAAGTAGACCGTAGTAGTTTGGAAATTATTTTTCTAGTCACAATCTCATCATCTCAAGTTATGAATATGAGTCTCTCCACAAATGTGGTATCACACAATCAGAAAGATCCAATATTTATTGACTGGTCTTTGCAGAGTTGGTCAATCTCACCCAATTCATAACACCTGACTTGTCTAGACTTGGTAAGGGAAAGTGATTATCAGGCAGAGTCCCAAATCCCGATTATAACCACTGTGAATCCTGTTCCAAGTGTATATATGGATTGCAGTGTCCATGACGGTCTTTGGAGGCAAATGGCCTGACAACATTGAAAGTCTTGCTTCACGTATGTGGAATAGCCACTTAGTAAATATGGCAGAAGGCTATTTATTATTGTCCATAAGCTCCAACATTGGAACAGAAAGAACAACAGAAGAAAATCACAAGCAAAATTGAAGCAGAGTAAAAAATTATCAACTGCTCTTGAAACTCCATTAAACAGACACATTTCTGGACTGAAACAAGTCAAATATTCTACCATTTGAAAACTGCTTTTAAAGCCAGCTTTATTATACCCCACAGCAACCTGCATTCATATAGCACTTTTAATAGTAACAAATCAAAGTAATTCACAGGAGTACAATAAGGCAAAATGAGACACCAAGCTACATAAGGAGTAATTAAATTACATTGTCAAACGTTTGATCCAAGACTTAGATTTTAGGGAGAATTGGAAAAGAAGATAAGCAAAAGAGGGAATTACAATGCTTAGCACCTAGGAAGCTGAATTACAATCACTGAGCTCAACCTATAATAACATAAATATTTGTACTGACTGTATTTGTACTGATCAAGTATTCAATATACCATTATAATCTTCAAACAAGAGCTGAAAAATATGTTGCTGGAAAAGCGCAGCAGGTCAGGCAGCATCCAAGGAGCAGGAGAATCGACGTTTTGGGCATAAGCCCTTCTTCAGGAAATGAAGAAACATCGATTCTCCTGCTCCTTGGATGCTGCCTGACCTGCTGCGCTTTTCCAGCAACATATTTTTCAGCTCTGATCTCCAGCATCTGCAGTCCTCACTTTCTCCTAATCTTCAAAGAAGTAAAAGTGTTAAAAAACCATACCTTTTACAAATTTCAATGGGCTTTGACATTGAACTATGAAATAAATGTTAGATTTAAAACAATAAAAAAATCAATATTGATGCAAAATTGGTCTTGATTAGTGTATGTAACATTTATGGTATCTCATCTTTGGAAGTGCAGAAGAAGCAGGAAACATAAAATGGGTAATTGGCATGAAGATGATGACTTCAGCCTCCCTGATATTTAATCTGAGGAAACCTCTGTTCATTCACTACTGGATGCCAGACAAGGTGCAAGATAGATCAGGTAATAGAAGGGTCACACACCTGGTGTGGGTTTGACAGTAGTATTACATCAAAGAAAGAGAATAATGATATTGTAAAAAATAGTAAGCCTATAGTTTTGGAAGATTTTAGAACTCAGCAACTTGGAAAGCCAAAAATTGATTTTGAAAGAATAAAAAAGAAATTATGAAAGTGACTAGCAAACAGCAAAAAGGCTGTAAACAATTCTGTAGGTTTTGAAAGGAGCAAGAAATTACTGAATAGGGACAACTGAAATTATAATGGGGAATAAGATAATGTCAGACATTAAACAAATGCTTTATATTTATCTTAACGTGGAAGAAAAAAATTCTGGAAATAATGAGGAACTATAGAGTCACACAGCATGGAAACAGTCTCTTTGGTCCAACTCATCCATGCCGACCAAGTTTCCCAAACTAAACTAGCCCCATTTGTCTGCAATTAGCCCATATCCTCTAAAGCTTTCCTATTCATGTACCTCCACCTACACTTCCTCTGGCAATTCATTCCACATACAAACTACCTTCGCTGTGAAAAAGATGCCCCTCAGGTCCCTTTTAAATCTTTCTCCTCTTCCCTTAAAAATATGCCTCCTTGTTTTCAACTCCCTCACCTTAGGGAAAAGACCTTTGCTGTTCATCTTATCTACGTCCCTCATAATTTTATAAACCTTACACTTGAGTGAAAAAAGTCCCAGCCTATCCAGCCTCTCCTTACAACTCAAACCAAGAGTCCAGTGGGAATGAGAACTAAAACAAAGCAGTAAAGTATAGAAATAGGAAAGAAATGAATGGGACTAAGTGACAACAAACCTCCTGTATCTGATGACTTCCATCCTAGGGTTTGAAAAGAGACAGCTGTATCATTAATGAGTGTATTGGTCTTCAAAAGAGTGGAAGATTGCTTACAAAGCAGGCCTATGCATGCTATGATGAAAATCTTTACAAACTGGGAATTAAAAATTGGTTATCCTGGCAGCAGTAGGAAGGAAAATGTTGTGATCTATTACTGGGGATATGGGATGATTAGATTAGATTAGATTCCCGACAGTGTGGAAACAGACCATTTGGCCCAACAAGTCCACACCGACCCTCTAAAGAGTAACCCACCCAGACCCATTTCCCTCTGACTAATGCACCTAACAATATGGGCAATACAGCATTGCCAATTCACCTGACCTGCACTATGCAGCCTTAGAGAATGTTCTGCTCTTTCTGGTGCTGAACTTGGAGACAGGAAGGGCAATTAATTACGTGAAATTGTTGGGTGGCTGAGCCCTGTTTTTTTTTGCCTCCGCCAGAGTGACGTTGTGGGCGGAAAGAGCCTGGGTCGGTCTTCCTACCCTACCGTCAATCAGGGCCCCTAAGTGGAAAATTAACGATCACCTAAAGCCTTATCCTGTTGTTGCCAACAATCAGTCTCAGGCAGTCCTGCCACATGGTAGCTAAAATCTTGCAGCCAGCTTGTAATCACCTGGAGGTTGCTCGAAGAAGAGTTTAATTCAGGGACTAGACATCGGGAAGAGGCTGCCTACTTAGAACCATTGCCCTTCACTTGCTGCCACCTTCCTGTTCCACCTTCTCCAACATGCATGACCTACCTGTGGCCTGGGTTGCTAAGACTCCAGTGCTGCCTGCCCAACTGGCTGCAGCCACAGCTCTCTGCCACCTCGCTAAACTGCTGAGCAAAAAGACCATAGGCACATCGGAGGTTTTGATTTGCCAGAAGGAAACAGCATGGGTCTCTCATGGATGCCTTGATGTCTCAATAAGGTTCTGTCCATGAAAACAGGGCACTTCAAAAGTCTTTGTATGATTAAAGTGTCAATATGGATACATTTCACCAATCCAGTAAGCTTTTTTTTGTGGAGATAACTAATTTAAAAAGGAGAGTGCAACAGTGGGAAGAGAACCCATTGAGGGGATCCAGTAGTTTTGAATAAATGGATCATGTTTGGGCAACTGGACAACTGACACAAGGATTTGGAGAACATGTGTCAACCGTGTTGCAAGTTTGGATTGGTTGAAAGGATAAGAGGAGATCATTATTCCACAAAAGTTAGGCTGGTCCATTTAAGCTGAGTAGTTAAAGTACTAAATCTGTTTAACATTTTAATTAGTGTCACAGAAATTCTATGGTCTTGAAATTAATCTTTTTACTGGTATGGAGTCTCAATTTTAATTGTTGCAGATCAGGAAAAAAGTGAATTAAAATTCTTACTTCTGCACTTTTTTCCTCAAACAAACCCTTCTTTCTCTCTCATTATTTTGATTTCTGGACCTGATGTGAAATTTAATTCATTATTCTAATACGTACCCGCTGATTCAGACTTTTTGCTCATTATATTTCAATTGATTGGTTAAGATGATTGGTATGCTGTTCACAGAGGGGCCTGATACCCTGTAAAGGCCATTGTACTATTTGGATCTCTAACCTACAGCAATGATTACTGCAATCAGTCACAGAAATGAAATGGTAAAAGCCAGGTTGGCACTCGATGTTATTGCATTGGTAATAATAAATTCCAACTCTATGTTTATGATTGCAGTTATAAAATTGCCTTTGGCCAGCAGCAAAACACTGAAATGGCAGTCAGAAGGAGCCATTAAATAGAAATCTTGGTTCCATAATATTGTTTTATCAGCTTAGCGGCTGTAGAAATTGCATCTTAATGCACTAAATAGGCAAATTAACATCTGACTAATAAGTAATTTGGGACTTGCATAAAACAAGTTGGGACGTTTGTGAGAATTAAACAAAATCATAAAAGATTAATTTTCAGAGGAAGGCACTAAACAAGAATGAAGATTGCAAAAACTCAGTGTATTATTTCATTGCATTAATAAAGTTCCATGAGTAAAATGAGATTATAATATTAATACTTTTGATGTGACAGATAGGAGATCAGCAAGTTTAAAAATTCCACACATGCATAACTTAGTTATTCACAGCCACGTCCATATTATATTTTTCTTGGGTAGCATGGGACAAGGGAATTTAAGTTTTATCTTTAGAGTAATCTTTGGTGCAATGAAGAAAGTGGGCATAGGATCAAAAATGTTAATCTAGAAAGAAAACACAGGAAGGGAAGTTAAAAGCATACAAATTCAACTGGGAAGCATGTCCTGTGAGGTATAATTTTACAACCAATAAAATTTTACTATGCTGGGGTTGTTGCTAACCACAATTCATTGCCCCCATGGAAAAACAAGACACATTGTTGGAGTCTAATATCTTCAAAACGGAGTTTCAGCAATGCATTGTTCCGAGCATCAGGTAAAACATATATTCACTATCGTATATCAAGCAATATTAAGTATTAAATTTATAAATTAATTAACAGAAGTGCAAGTAAATTTTTGTTTTCATTTCAAATAGCTTGATGAATAATAAAAGACAATTGGCAGTATTTCACAATACAGTATTTGCTTGTTAAAAAGAACATCCCAAATATTCTTTGAGTAGCCAATTATTCCTTGAAAGCCAACTAGAGATCATCAAACATGAGGACTGGCTATCCCCTGAATTATCTGTTTAAATAGGTTGATGGCCTGATACCTGGACAAGTCACTCAGTGGAAACAAAGTCTCAAGAAAGGAAAACAAAACACAAGTACTCTGAGAACACTGAAGCAATTTGAAAGCAATCAATATGTGGATAACTTAATGAGAAGCATATTTGAAAACATTGACTAGTCAATCTCCCATGCTGTAATGTAAGCGCAATCTTTAAGTCTGCCAGGATAATTGGACTTGGATGCAAAAGTAATTCAATCTCCATTTTAAACTCATATGGACAGATATTAACTTACTTAAATCAATTCACTAAGAAAGAGTTAAATCAGATCTGTACATCATGCCCTTTCTTTTAGTTCCATTATAACTACCATATTGCCATCTGTACAAAAATTGACAGTGCAAACATGTCACAGTCTGAGTACACTAACCTGCCAAGGATGCTGTTGCTGTTAATTAAATCTACATGATGAGAGAGAACTTAACCAATGAGATGTACAATGTTATTCCAGCACAGACTGCACATGCAAAGTAATCCAGTTGCTTTCTTCAGCACTCATTTTACTTTATGCTCAGCACCAACTTTGCACAAGTGAGGTTTTAGTTTTGAGAACTGAGACACAAATCCTCTGTAGGGGACAATAAGTCAAATCTTCAACTTTGATGGAGGGTAAGTCTTTTTCTCTTGAGGTTTAAGTGAAGGCTTGGAGGGAAAATAAATGATGGACTACAATCTCTTCTTGAGGCTAGGAGAAAGTGAGGAGTGCAGATGCTGGAGATCAGAGTCGAGAGTGTGGTGGTGGAAAAACACAGCAGGTCAGGCAGCATCTGAGGAGCAGGAGAATCAACATTTCGGGCAAAGCTGATCTTATAGTTGTAATTTCACAAATCATCAGGTTGTTGAACACTTCAAAAATACATACTGGTGAAGAGCACCTGTTGCAGTAGAACTGTTGAGATCTCTCAGGATGACAGTACTATCACTGGCTCTGACCATCCAACAGAAGACCATGCCAGCTGCACATTGCAGTATGCATGAGATAGCAGTGAAAGCCCCTCCTGGCAGTAGCAGCAGGTCTGGTCCAGAAACACATGGCCATCAACAGGGAGAGACCAAAATCCCATGCCTCATTGATTGGATATCTTTCCACTATATTCCCCTCTCTGGCTTCAAGTTTATTTGGAGGTTTCGAATTAAACAACCAATATCCAGCTGAAGAAATTATTTTCTTTAAATGAATTACTTTCAAAAATTCATAAAGCTAAATGTATTTACTCAATACATTATAATCAACATTTTTTTTGTCCTGAAATACCCTCAAGATACCTAATTCTACCTCGGTGAATAACTTGTTGATTTTTCAGAATTTCCATCCTTATACTAACAACTGGTATGTACACCATTTTCTACTTTTCTTGAATCTTAACACCATGTTTCACAGTAGTAAAATGCACTTGATTTCAGGACTGTACTGAAAACAAAAAGTAAAGCTTGTGATGATCTTTGGTCCAGAAGCAGTATGATAAACAAAGTTTGTATTTTAAAATGTATGTGGAATGCGTAATTGCTTGAAAATATTTGAAAAGGACTTTCATGAGTAATTATTAATTCTAAAGAGAGAAAGTTTAATTTCTTTGAATAGCTTAAAAAAACTGTGGCCTGGAAGCAGTACCAAAAGGAAGGAAGTTAAGATACAAAAGCCATGTGGCCAGAAACAGAAGACTGGCAGAGCAACTGTTGATATAAAAAGAACAGGAGCACTTCGAAGAAGTGTGTGAACTGGCTAAAAAGATCCAAAGTCTTGAAAACTGCGTAAAGCTTTGAAATGTTAAAGAGCTGATTTTTCTTCCCCCAGAGCCGAACTGAGGTGTGATTGGTTTGTTGGTCGGAAAGGAACTCTGAAAAGCCAAACTATCAAGAATGTAGTGATCTAAAGGAAAAAGAGGTCAAAGAAGTGTGCCTTGCTGATAATAACTGGACCTGTGAAAAAGAAGTGAAAGCTGCTACTGGATAGCACTTTCAATGAATGAATGTGAATGAAAAACACTATATTGTATAATTGTACAGTGCCATACATGCTGAAGAGGATGCTTATGGTTGTACAAGACATTTTTTGTTTCATCCACTATTTTCTTCATGGGGGGGCGGGGGGTAATTGATATGCAACACTCCTCCCAAGGGAATTTTATGAAATGTCAACTGAAAGTTTCCAAGCTTCTTGCTACATTTTACTGTACATCTTTAGTGTGCTTTATTAGCTTAAACCATGTGACACCAATTGAATACTAAGTGGTTCATTTGGAGAAAAACCTTTGAACAAATTGGTGAATTTGCCTATTTATATGTTGTAAAATATGTGATGATTCTATGACTATTTTTTAAGTCAGTTAGTCCCAAATAAGTAACATTTCCCAGAACTTTCATTGGAAACCTCTCTTTTACAATAGATTAGAACTAAGCACGGAAAGGTTATGATGAACTAATAGTTGAAAAGTCTTAGCCGGTGGTTATGGTATCAAGTTACTGTATCAACATAAACCCGGTGAACTAGTATATGTGCTGGGTTGATTATGCAATTACTTATGTGGACTACACACCAAAAGAAGCCATGCACTTAGTAGCAAAATGACTAAGTAGGTGACAATTCTATATCTACCAATGAACAAGTGTGCATTTGTATTACATAAATGGCATGTACTGAATAACTTCAGTAACATATTGCCTCAAGTAAAGCTAAGTTCATGTTATAAACATAAATGCATTGTATAAAGATATACAGAGTTTTCAAAGATGAGTGCAGCTGGGGAGTCCATTGATACCATCAAAATTAAACTTAAGAAATATCCTAGCATACTTGTTGAATGATTTCATTTCACTTGATAGAACATCCCGACCAAAAGGCAACACATGCATGAGCCAAGATCCCAGATTCCAATCAGTCTATGTAAAGTGCTTCTTGACATTATATCTGAGCATACCTCTTACCAGTTTATCTCTACACCAAATTATTGTGCAATGAAGATTTATTTTAAAATATTGAAAACTAATCCTTTCTGTTCCATTTGGTATCTTGCACATCTCAAGTAAGGCTTTATCTCCATACTTTTCATTTCAAGACTGAAATGCCTGAGCCTCTCTCAGAGATCCAGCCCAAGATATCAATTAGATGTGAGGATGTAGTTTTGTTAAATTTTCCAGTCATTTTCTTTTAAAAATTGGCTATGCAAAAGGCGTGGTTTAGAAAGGCAGCATGTGACTGAGCCATAAAGACTAGGTCCCAAGTTTAATATTTGCTCTGCTGCCTGTAGCTGAAGTAACAGTCAGGTGTTTTAAATCGGTTCAGCATCTTCGAACAAGGTGAAGGAAAACTAGTCTACGTTCCAATCACTATGCACGGCCTGCACTGTATATATTACAGTAATGGATTAATACAGAATCAGGCTTGGCAGTGATGGTCTTCCATGATGAAATAATCTGATATTACTCATTGTCTTGGCTTATACCTGAAATGCCAACTCTCCTGCTTCTCAGATGCTGGGCTTTTCCACCAGGCCACTTTTTGACTCATGTATGTACTGCCTTTTAGTCTATACAATAGACTTTAGGTAATGAGAAACTTATCTATTTTTTAAAAATCAGCAATACTCATGGATATTCAGTGTGTACAAAGGTCCATATTTAAGTATTTTATTGTTTCTACTCCCCTCTGGCTCAAAACAATATTTTAGCACAGCTGACCCCACAACAGCTGTTGTAGATTATGTTTTAAAGAAAGAACATTTTCTTTCTTTAAAAAGTATTTACAGAGTTACCCTGATGTACAGTACACATCTTCACAGTTTGCTCTCTTACGCCAAATTTGAAACTACAGGCTGTACTGTTTTAAATACGAATTAAATCCCTTTCAAAGAGCAACGTTGCTCACTGTCAAAAAGAATCACATCAGATTCAAAATGTTAACTCTGTTTGACTCCGCACAGATATTGCCAGACTTGCTGGGCTTCTTCAGAATTTCCTGTTTGTGTATCAAAACTGACGAATCATGTTCATTTGCTTTCTGTTAATAAGGCTTAGGAAATAGAATGAATGGAGGACTACTTCACTATTATTTCCTTCAAGCCTTTTCTCTGTCAATTCAAGTTTTGTACCAGAGTAACCCATTAACCACGCATTTAAGCCTCTTGTGCATTGTAATTTGATTTACTTGTTGACAATTAGGAGCAGTAGTAGAAAATACAGCCTGTCAAGCCTGCGCTGCTATTTAATATGATCATGGCTGATCAAACACTATAGTGACTTTTATCCATACACAAGTGCAGTCTAACCAAATTCCTAAACAATTAAAACAAGACTTTACTACTCCTGTACTCAAATCCTCTTGCAACAGAGGCTAACATTCCTAATAGATTGCTGCACCTGCATGTTAGCCTTCAGTGATTCATTAACAAGGACAACTAGGTCCTTTTGTACATCCACATTTTCTAACTTTGTACCATTTAAGGAATACTCTGCACATCTGTTCTTCCTATCAAAGTGGATAGATTCACATTTTTCCATGTTATATTCCATCTTCCATTTTCTTGCCTAATCATTAAGCCTGTTTAAATCATCTTGAAAATGTTTTACGTCTTCCTCACAACACAAGTTCCTGCTTAAGTTTGTATCATCTGTAAATTTTATATTACATTTGGTTTCCATGTCCAAATCATTGATATATATTGTGAACAGCTGAGGTCCAAATACTGATGTTTGTGGTACCCCATCAGACACAATCTGCCAAACTGAGAATGACCCATTTATCCCTACTCTGTTTTCTGTCTATTAGCTAATTTAATTAATATCACTTGATGAAGGAGCAGTGCTCCAAAAGCTAGCGTGCTTCCAATTAAACCTGTTGGACTATAACCTGGTGTTGTGTGATATTTAACTTGTGCACCCCAGTCCAATACTGGCATCTCCAAATCATATAGGTAAAAACAATGACTGCAGATGCTGGAAACCAGATTCTGGATTAGTGGTGCTGGAAGAGCACAGCAGTTCAGGCAGCATCCAAGGAGCTTCGAAATCGACGTTTTGGGCAAAAGCCCTTCATCAGGAATGGATTCCTGATGAAGGGCTTTTGCCCGAAACGTCGATTTCGAAGCTCCTTGGATGCTGCCTGAACTGCTGTGCTCTTCCAGCACCACTAATCCAGAATCTCCAAATCATATTATAGGTAAAGTCATACAATTAGGGTTTTAAGAGCACCCAAATGACAAATATTTCATTTGTGGATATACTGTATCTTCTTTCAATTTTCTCTAACTTCTCTTGGTAATGCAATGACATCTCGATGGCATCATTTCAACAGCCTTCAATTAAATATCCATGGGTAGGAAGACAAATTGCTTCTGTGCCTAAGTTAGCAAAACAATGAACTAGCAGTCTCAAATCATCTGTAAGGAGAGAAAAGAGCTGACATGTTATTTCGAGTCTAACTGACCCTTTGACAAAGCTCCTTAATGATTTTCTCACCTTACAGATGCTGCCAGACTTGCTGAGATTTTCCAGCATGTTCTCTTTTTTTTTGGTTTCAGTTTCCAGCATCCGCAGTAATTTGCTTTTATTTTAGCTGTCTCAAATGTTCAGTTTACATTATGGGTGAACTTTAATTCACCCTGAGCTGAAGTTTGAAGCGGTGGCACTTAATCAAGTTGGAGGGTATAGTTTAGGGGCCCGCTCACCTTCCCAGCTCTACTCTCAATGAGACAAGGGTTTGAAAGTTTATGGACAATCTCCCTACCTGACACCAACTGATGTTTGTAAGTGGACAATTAATGACCAGTTAAAAGGGCCCCATCCAACCACAGGCCGAGACTCACCATGCAGAAGACCCAAAAGCAAAACCATATCAGGTTTGTTGACTTGGGTCGTTAGAGGTGGGGCCTGGGGCTTATTTACAGGCACACAATTTCTGATCAAGTGACCAGATCAAGCCACCACTCGGCCCTTGGTGCTGAAGCCTATCCCTTCCTGTGATCCTCCCTTCCACCCTCCAAAACCTGCCACGGTGACCCTATTCCTGCCCTCACTCATTGATATCTGGGCCACGCAACCAACAGCAGCCACTACGCCTACTGGCATGGTTTGCAATGGACAGTCTCTAGATTGGCTGGTAGCTCTCAGGGCAGGACCTCCTTCCTGGATTGATGATCCTAGGAAGGCTTTTGGCTGGCAGGTTAGCAGGCCTGCTGCAAAACAGATGACATGGGGCTTTCATTGGCTGGAGAAAGTGAGGTCTGCAGATGCTGGAGATCAGAGCTGAAAATGTGTTGCTGGAAGAGCGTAGCAGGTCAGGCAGCATCCAGGGAACAGGAGAATCGACGTTTCGGGCATAAGCCCTTCTTCAGGAATGAGGAAAGTTTGTCCAGCAGGCTAAGATAAAAGGTAGGGAGGAGGGACTTGGGGGAGGGGCGTCAGAAATGTGATAGGTGGAAAGAGGTCAAGGTGAGGGTGATAGGTCAGACTGGGGTGGGGGCGGAGAGGTCAGGAAGAAGATTGCA
>NC_057741.1:24562233-24631219 GCF_004010195.1 Chiloscyllium plagiosum | reverse complement strand
TCAGCACCGCCTTCCTAACCTGCAATCTTCTTCCCGACCTCTCCGCCCCCACCCCAGTCTGACCTATCACCCTCACCTTGACCTCTTTCCACCTATCACATTTCTGACGCCCCTCCCCCAAGTCCCTCCTCCCTACCTTTTATCTTAGCCTGCTGGACAAACTTTCCTCATTCCTGAAGAAGGGCTTATGCCCGAAACGTCGATTCTCCTGTTCCCTGGATGCTGCCTGACCTGCTGCGCTTTTCCAGCAACACATTTTCAGCTTTCATTGGCTCTCCATCTGGCAGGCAAAACCTCTGTTATAGGGATCAAATATCGCTCCATATGGTACATCAAAACACTAACCCATTAGGGAGTTGACCCATGAAGTGTACAGACATAAATAATTACGTATTAGTCAATCCAAACATCCCCACAAGTGGGGTGGGTGAGTCGGGGTGGTGACAAGTGACCTAGTGGACTAATAATATAATGGACAGGTAATGCAGAGGCCAGGTAAAGCTCTAGAGACATGGATTCAAAACCTATCATGGCAGCTGGTGGAATTTACAATCAAACACAAAATATGGAATATAAAGCTCATCTCAATAACCATGAGCATGGGAACATCAGGTTTCCCAACCTCCTTTAGGGAAGAAAATCTGCCATCCTCAGCTGACCTGGCCTTCAAGTGTCTCCAGTTCTGTAGCAACATGATTCTTAACTATCCTCCAACATTCAGTTCAAGAGCAATTGGCGATGGCAACAATTGCTGATCTTGTCAGTGATATTCATATTCAATGAAAGAATTAAAAGGGCTGATAAATTGGTTTCCATTGCAACACTTTCACTATACCAAGACTGTGAAATGGATGCCTACCTTGCTCAGGCAATTTAAATGCAGAACACTGACAGACTGCAGAAAAAGAGTTCCAGAACGGAATCACAGCAAAAAAAACTTTTATTAAAACATGTTTTAGAACCTTTTGCGGACCAAACTTGAACAACAGGCTACTGCAATACCTGCTAGCATTGATGTAATCTTTTCTGTGCTCCAGAAGAAAATCTTTCAACTTGCTGATGTTGTTGAGCTGAAAAATAAAAACACACAAGAAAACCATTGATGATTTAAAAACTGAAGACCTTCCTCTTTTAATCATGAAAGCGCAAACAGGATCCAATTGCAATGTCATACAATTCACCTTTCATGGTCAGATAGTCCATCAGGCCATTCCCCTTTTTTAAAAAAGGTCAAGCTTTGCTTTTGGAGCAGCACAAATCTTTACAGTAATCAACATAGAGTGCAATGTTACAGATGCCATGGAGGGAATACTGCAATACAATAATGGCCTTTATCTGGCAGTTTCAGCCAGACAATAAACAGACACAATCGCCTCTGCTGGAACTCTGATAGAGTGTGTTTGAGGCTGATGTTGCAGATTATTAGCAATAACATTTGCGATATGGCATACATGGAGACTATTTGGGCCACTGTATCAGTGCTTAAATTTTGAAAGAAATATTCAGTGAGTCCCACTGTACTACTCTTCACTTTAAGCACAGAAAAGTCCTGCCTTCAATTATTTATTCAATTTCCTTCAGGAAGTTATTAACGAATCTGCTTCCTACTACCTTTTCCTCTGGCTACCAGCCCTTAGGCCATGTGAACAGTTTCTCCTTGCTTATGGTTATTGAGACCCTCTACAATTCTGAACAGTTCTAACAAATTTCCTCTTAGAACTGGGGAGATTAAGGAGAACTGTAGGTTCTCCATATAACCAGAGTCCTCCATTGCTGGTATCAGCACCCTCCCTCAGGTCTGTCATAGCTAACATCCCATGTGATTATTCTGCAAAGAAAGAGAAGCAAGAAAAATCTTATTTGCACAAAATCAGTTACTCAAGTATTCCTCAACGTTATCGACATTACTATTTTTCATAAGTGATTGATGAAACAGCAAAGCATAATTAAGCAAACATGTGTATTCTCTTTTATTCCTCCCTCACCCTATCCTACATGGCAAGATCACAAGCCAATAAGATGAAGGCCATTCGGCCTACTGAATCTGCTCCGCCACGCTGAGATCATGATTAATCTGATAAAACCTCAAATTCACTTTCCTGCCAAGTACTACATTTGAAGAGACTTGTAGAAACATTGTTAATGTTACAAATATAACTGAACCTCCTTAAGTACATCTCATCAATACAGCATGTCTATTATTTCTACGAGATCCTAACTGAAACAATGCAGACATTCCCAACGTTAATTTCAGTCACAGATGTTCCATTATAGTGGAAGCATTAGTGAAATCCTTTGTTTACCAAGATGTTAAAATTTTAATGCAAACTCTGAAGCAGGACCTGCAAAGTAAAGTGGAGCAAAGTAAACTGTCAGACTTGCACTATATAAACTTTGGATTTGGTACTGTATAAGCAATATAATGTGAATGTACAATTAACAGCCTAAGAAATGACAAAAGAGCCTTACTTAATTAATCCCAGAGGCTTCTCATGACTAAATTCCTTCGTGGAAGTGAAAATATTATTGATCCCAGAAGTTCATAGCTCCTTGAAAGTGGAGTCGCAGGTAGCTAGGATACTGAAGGCGGCTCTTTGGTATGCTTTCCTTTATTGGTCAGTGTATTGAATACAGGAGTTGGGAGGTCATGTTGCAGCTGTACAGGACATTGGTTAGGCCACTGTTGGGATATTGCGTGCAATTCTGGTCTTCCTCCTATCGGAAAGATGTTGTGAAACTTGAAAGGGTTCAGAAAAGATTTACAAGGATGTTGCCAGGGTTGGAGGATTTGAGCTATAGGGAGAGGCTGAACAGGCTGGGGCTGTTTTCCCTGGAGCGTCAGAGGCTGAGGGGTGACCTTATAGAGGTTTACAAAATTAAGAGGGGCATGGATAGGATAAATAGACAAAGTCTTTTCCCTGGGGTCGGGGAGTCCAGAACTAGAGGGCATAGGTTTAGGGTGAGAGAGGAAAGATATAAAAGGGACCTAAGGGGCAACTTTTTCACGCAGAGGGTGGTACGTTTATGGAATGAGCTGCCAGGAGTGGTGGAGGATGGTACAATTGCAACATTTAAAAGGCATTTGGATGGGTATATGAATAGGAAGGGTTTGGAGGGATATGGGCCGGGTGCTGGCAGGTGGGACTAGATCGAGTTGGGATATCTGGTCAGCATGGACGGATTGGACCGAAGGGTCTGTTTCCATGCTGTACATCTCTATGACTCTATATTTAAAATCTGAAGTAATGCAACTCCATGCTTATAAAGTTAACTTTCAATGACAAAGTGGTTGAGTGACAGAAACTGAAACTTAAAAGATGCTTTTGAAAATTCACATATTTAAGTTGGTAAACCCTGCTTTTCTCTCTGACATTTAAATGGGTCTCTATTGTAAATATAGCAACTTCACACCCTTCACATTTCTGAATGGTTTACCTTTTAACAAGAAATTGATATAATAAAGTTCCTGGAAGAAAATGGTAACTTGGAAATGACTTCCTGAACTGAACTATGCACGCTAAAACGTAGGACGCTGCTGTGAAATTTACTCCTTATTAACAAAGTTCTGCTGGTGTACCCCAATTCTTACTGTAAATGAGGCCAGTGCTCCCGCACCAAGTCACAAAACTTGTTACTCCTGCAAAATTAGTACAACGAAAATAATATAGTAAAATTCCTGAAAAATAATAGAAAAGAATAAACTATCTCCAAGGCAGAAAGAAACAGTGGTCTATGAACAATTGTTAAATCCACATTTGATATAGAGTGCGAATAAACTTTGAGACGTAGTTCTCCTGTGTGTTCCCAATTACGAACATCTGGTGGCGCCATGGGGCTGTTAATGTCGAGAACTTATAAAAAGACATGACAGCTTAGTTGAGAATTATCCAACTTTGCAAGGATGAATTATAACTGAAAATATGAAAGCAGGATTAAATTCTATGACTTAAAGAAAGTCCAAATACTGAATTTGTTACTTAATGTGTCGTTTAATAAAAGCAATTAATTACTCCTGTACTTTGTTCCAAGCAAATCAACTTTGATGCAACTTTAACACAGTTGATGACTAGGTACAATGAGTGTAATTTAGTGCTCTCCCACTCGAACATCCTCAGTTCTGAACGTCCAAGTTCAAATTTCACACTAGGACTTATTGGTCGTGGAAACTGTGCTCAAAACAGATCAACTACCAGCTCCAATGACAGGCAAAGATAGCAGGGCAGACTACTGGCTGGCCATTCTTTTTTATTTCAAAAATATACTTTATACATTAAAAATATCGTTATATATGTGCACAGTCACTAAAGCAGTTTGATTCTGTACAGTAACAAGTGAAGAAACAAACACTGGAGTTTGACTCTATCCACAAACCAAAGGGATTTCTTACTTGTACAAAACTATATTTACATATATTTGAGGTACTGGGAGGGTCCGATAACTGAACAGACCTCCATTTAACTCTTGACAGAAAGACCTTAGCTGGTAGTCCTTCTGCACTGTGCCTTGGCAACAGCTGCCCCAAAGCTTTAGTGCATCCCTCAGCACGTAATCCTGGAGCTTGGAACGTGCCAGTCTGCAACACTTGGTCAAGGTCAACTCCGTGCTCTTAAAGACTAACAAGTTTCGGGCAGACCAAAGAGCATCTTTCACCGAGTCGATGGTTCCCCAGGCAGAGTAAACATTTGTCTGGGTGTGACCTGGGGAAGAGACCGTAGAGCACAGAGTCTTGCGCCACAGAGGTACTTGGGACGAACCTCGACAAAAACCACTGCATCTCTCTCCAGACTTCCTTTGCAAAGGCACATTCCAGCAGATGTGTGACCATCTCTACACAACCACTTCAAGGGCAATAGCAGTGGTGCAGGGAGCCCAGTGTACATGAAGGATCTTACTGGTAGTGCTCTTCTCACCACCAGCCAAACAATGTCTTGGTGCTTGTTGGAAAATTCTGGAGATGAGGCATTCTGCCAAATGACTTTAACAGTCTGGTCAGGGAACAACCCGACAGGATCCACCCTGTCCTCTTCCAGCAGGCCTTCACTGAAGGAAACAGCAGACCACTGTACCTTGACAAGTACTGTATATCCATGAAGTAACACAGAGGACCACTTTTGCCAATGCAAAACATAGCAACAACAGAGAGAGCAAGCTTGAAACAGTCTTATCGCAATGAGTTTCATATTTGTGATCTTACTATATTAAATTTATTTGTAACATCATAAAACTAACATCCATAAACATTACACAACATTGCACTAGGCATCTGCTTTGAACTTTTATAGACTAAGACGCCAAATTAGGGACTTGCATTTAATTAACATTTATTAAAGACACAGTAATTGGAGAAACATTTAACAGGAGCTTATTAGCTTGTGCTAACCATTTTTCATCCAGACAGACATTTTGGAGTTCTGCACACATAATAAACCTAAAAGTATTGAAACATTCTCAATGCTTCAATGAGAATTAACATGAAACTTTATTACAATTACTATTCCAAATAGTCTATGCACATATCCATAAAACATACTTTCAAAGAAAAGAAGCTTTGGAGAATTCAAAATTAGTATTCAAAGATTTGCAAACTTTATATACATTACCAACAGTACTGCCAGCGCAGCACAGCATTATTACATTAGCTTCAATCTGTTAAACAATTATGTGGTAATGAAGATGGACTTTTGTAAATCATTTCCCATTAATGATCAAATCACAATTTTCGACAGACTGAAAGTATCTTACAACACTTTGATTGTAGAGTTCCAATCACTAAACAAAGGGGTTTTATTTAACAAAATAAATTTCACTACATTAACATTCAGGTAGAAAATCAACCATGTCAAGCTATCCTAATAATAATAATAATAAAGGTTCACATCCTTCATTTCAACCAAACGTATGCTATTTCTAACACAGATAGAAATTACTGGAAAAGCTCAGCAGGTCTGGCAGTATCTGTGGACAGAAATCAGAGTTGATGTTTCAGTTCCTCAGGAGGGTCAATAGGCTCAATATTGCAAGCTGATGATTTGTTAAATTGGGCTGGGAGTTATTTTTGAGTGGGTGCAGATAGATTCTCAGCACGATTAGTAATCGGGAATGACTGAACAGTCAATAGTTTTAATGTTAGCATTTCACAATAGGTACCTGAAACTTCTGAGCAAGACTTTTCATTCAGCAGTGAGGATACAAAAGAGAAAAATCAATAAATCCAATTTGTTTAAAATGTACAGTTCATATAAACAATCGATTACTCCTCTACTATACTGCAAGCAAATCAACTTTAAAAGATTCTTTAATGACCAGATACAAGTGGTAAAAGTCTCCCTTCCCCCAGAAGTGAGGGGCATTTGAAAGGCCCCATCTTCCTTCTTATTAAGTTAGGGCAAGAGGGATTGTAGGTGATCTTCGAGGGGGACAGAGAAGTTCAAGGGATCATTCCAGATACAATTGTATTCCTAATCTAAAAATCATGAACAAGAATATTAAATCTAAAATGTATTCACATCCTGTGATAACTATGAATTTTAAATGAACAATTTTATTACAAAGGACTGTCGGACATACCAAGCATTATTCTTCAGTTGAAGCTGCTCACCAATTGAGTCTTAAAATGTGTACACTGTTCAGCTACCTCAAACAGCAAGTACAATAAACACTGATATAATTTACTTTATTTCTGCAGAAGTAACTATTGACGTTTCGTGCAGGAGCCCTTCATCAGGGATCATAAAGGGCTGATGAAGGGCTCCTGCCTGAAATGTTCATTTTCCTGTTCCTTGGATGCTGCCTGACCTGCTGTGCTTTTCCAGCACCACTCTAATCTTGACTCTGATCTCCTGCATCTGCAGTCCTCCTGTTCGCCTAGATGTAACTATTGCACTGTTGACAACGCAGAGCATCCATATCCTAATGGGTGAGATTCCTACAATGCACTTTATAGCAAAGATTGCATAAATAGCACTCAGGTGCTTGAACCAAGACACATGGGAGAGGTTAGATGTGCCCCACTGCTCCTAGGTAGGAACTCAGATCAGATTGATTCAGATTCCTAGTTCAGTAACTCACTGCTGGTGTCAATTTGGTTCAGTTAGCAACTAGCATGCATCCCTCAAAGCCAGCAGGTTATAGGTTCAATCTCCAGTAGAACTAATGAAGCATTAAAGCAGGGCTGCTGCATCCTAAGGTAATTTACAACTTTAAACTTTGCACAGTGGGATATCAATTTCAATATGAGGAAACTGTGGAAATATGTTTAAACTGGCAATGAGGGCTAGTTTTATTTTATCTCATTCATCTCACACCATGTCAGTCCCTCCTCTAATTTTCGTCTTATGTTATTCTTATTTATGTCTTTTTTTGATGCCAATGATTTAGGCTCATTTCCAAACACTACTCGTCAATGGTGTCATACATGCCAACTTTTTTCTACTATAACAAAACTAAATAGTTCAACTTGTGATGAAATCCATTTTCAGCATTCTGTAAGAATGCTGCTTTCAGGGTATATTCAGTTCCAAGGATGACATATTTGACTGTTTCAAAGTATTAGTAACATAGGGGAAGTGCTTATTGCAAGGTTTTCAACAGATCAAGGCTTGAGACTCACTGAAGAAGAGTTCAAAGGTTCAAGGAGTGAATGGGAAAAGGAGAAAAAGCCAAACAGAGTCAGACACAGAGTCTATCTAAGGACTGCTCCAGTTAGCTGTACTGTCTGGGAAGGCAGGCTAATCTACATAGTCCCTATGTAGGAGACTCAATGAAGAGGAACAATTGGATGTCTTTGTACAATAAGAGCTCAGATAGAAGCTCTCCAAATTAGTGAGTCAGGGCTCAGAAGACATCCTGAGGAACTGTAAAAGTGAGAAGGTCACTGTTTGCGTGGTGAAGGAAGTCGTGAGGGGATCAGAAGAGGCCTTGAAGCTTTAAGACTTGATTGTATCTGAGAGAGTGGGATTATAAAACTCATATGGTTTTTGCTCAATCCAACTGTGCAAGATTGGAGCTTGAGAGACAAACCCAGGAGCAAGGTCACCTTGGTGAAGCTGGCTGTCAGTGAAAAGCTGGAGTTATGGAGTTAGTGAATGTGTGCTGGAGTTGAGTTTCAGTGCCGGGGGTACTTAGAATAGTGAAAAAGAGGGTGATCAACCAGAAAAGGAGCAACTGATGCAGTCCAATGGTTTCTTATGAGAGAATTTCTAGGCTAGATCCGTAAACATGAAGAATTCCAGGCCGTTATGTTGTTCATTGAGATTCAATGGCCCACTGTGTCATTAACATCCAGCTGGGGTGAGATTGCTATAAGATCCATGGGACCTGTTTTGTCACATTTGCTATCTGACGTGCACTCAGTCCCTTCCCCATATTTACCATGTTAATTTTGGATGTTCAAAAGTTGTTGTACATTTATTGTGGATTATATTATAATTTTAATACTGAATAATAAAGTTTATAATTCTCTCAAAAGTGGATTTTGTGGTTTTCTTCTTCTATTAAGTCCCCTGGATCGCTCACTATTTCTACATAACAAAATGCTGTTCCTAAACAGACTGTAATATTAATTTGGTAGTCTGATCAAAGACTGTAACAAACTTCATAGCTACTGTTGACCCAACTTACAATGCGTCATTGCTAACAGACTTGAACTGCTCCACCTCACTGCAAATATACCTATTCCACTCCAGCATACTGTTAACGGACCCAGTTCTATCTCACAATTCACACACTAAGTCTATTCCCTCGAGGTTTTAACTCGTTGGGTCAGTTTCATCCTCTGCCTGTCAGAAATCATAACACCACCTACCCCAGTAAAAGATCAAGAAGAATAGAGGTAAAAATAGGAAGGTAGAAGAGAAAAACAGGCAAAACGTGAACTTAATGAGGAAGTTAACTCAAAAATGAAAATAAACTGGGCAATAAAGGTGACCTAAAAAAAGAGAAAATGTAAGAAAATGAACTGTTTATCAACCAATTTGCCTAAACACAAGTGTAAGTATCTCTACATTATAAACTATTAAGATAACTGGCTTTTTTGGCAAGATGTAAGACAGAGTTAGTAACATAAATCCCAACCCTGCAGGAGGCTTGCATTCCATCAAATACTTCCATTCTATTCCTTGTTAAGATCACTCTACTGTGTAATGTATCCATTTGGTTAATTGAATTAATGTAATCATTAACCAAATGGCTATATTACACAGTAGAGTGATCTTAGAAAGAACAAAAACACTTAAATCATTTGACATCTATATTAACTTACCAACAAGCAGCTTTTTCACTATAACTGCACTTCTGTACCCAATACGTCTGGGTTAAAGATAGGCTCCCTCAACCCCATACAGTAATGTTATTTACAATGCTGCAAATTGAAGAAGGGACTTTAACATGTAAAGTTAGCAATGCAAATTAAGCTTGGTTTAAAAGCATGCTTTTTTGGCTGAAACAGAAGTTACTCAGAACACAACTCAAATTTATAGCAAGCCTGTGATAACTGATTTAAGTCACTAAAGTCCTAAAGTAAACTACTGGATTACATTAGCACTGTGTGTTTAGACACACAGGGCAAATGCTTACTCATTTAGTGGACATTTTTCATCCATGTATAAAATGCTTTCCTTACTGTCAGGAAGCTTTAAATAAAGGATGAGCTTTGAGAATGAACAGTTCCAGAAATAAGAAATAATGCAAGAATTAAATAGCACTACATGAAAATACTTTCTAACCACAAGGTCAGCAGTGTGGTTGTTAAAGTCTACTGGGTAATTCTTGACTTACTGAAAATCAAATACTGATATAGTCGTAATACCTTTTTTTACAATAAATGGTCCAATTACAAATTGCTAGAAGACTTTCAACATTGTCAGTTTATAAGTTTAGATAGGAACCGTCTGAGATTTCCCGTCAGTTCTAAAAGAAACTTGCTGCAGTATTTAAGTAATCTGCTAGAGGGCATTAACACTTACATTCCAAGATGAACCCTTCACAGGACAACTGCTGCGTTTGTGGTTGATTGGTCTTTCTGCATGTGTACGTTTAAGCTCAGATTCCCACTGCCACGATGAAGGCTTTACACTAGGTCATAGGGATCAATTGCTCTTGTAATTCAAGACTCTAAAGAGTAACTAATACCCAAACAATGAAGTAGGGGTGGCCCAAGCTTTAGGGAAATGGAGACCCAGGAGACAGTCAGCCTGGCTGCATCTAATCTCATCACTGAAACTATACTCTGTTTCTGTTTTACATCAGTACAGGCAGAAAACATAGCTTACTTTTAAATAGATCATGAAAGAAATTTGCAAGTCAAAAGTTAAGATTTGATCCATATTTTGAACACTAAGTTGCATTCTCTTGTTAGCATAAACAACAAGTCAAGGAACTATACAAAGCTGGTCATCCTGCTCCTTTATAATGTCATCTAAATATTCTGATGCTTAAACCAGTCTTTCTTCACACTCCATGGAAGCTGGCTCTAATTTAGAAAATACATGCTGAAATAATATCTACAGATTTAGGTAATGATCTACTCCACTCAGTTTGATCTGCAGTCATCAAGAACACAAGACCTCGCTCTTCTGGTGCTACTAGGTCATTATATTTGATGATATATGCCTTTTCATTGGTTTTATGATGGGCCCTTATGATTGTAGATCTGCTTTAGCACCATCTGCATGAGTGTGCTGATGTAAAAGCTCTTACAATATTAATGGAGCAATACTGACATCATGTAAAGCTTTTTTCATATACTGTACTGACCCCAGAACTCAAATTTCCCATTTAGTCTCATAAACATTTGAGAGACATAAAACAAAAATTAAATTAGTTTAAGTTACTTAAACACAAAGGTCCACATAGATATATGTTACACAGGTCCACTAATCACATACAGAATCACAATCCAAATAAGCATTTACTTGCAAAACGCATGTATGGATGCTGCAGTATGGCAACTGAGTTACATTTTTCTGTATGGTGCCAACTATTTGATCAGGAAGAATTGGCTGTGGCAGTGAAAATTTTGAGTTGCTGAAGTTGCCAGGTACTCCGATGCTACCTACTCCCCCTAGCCAAACTTTGTTCCCCTTTAGCTACAAAAATTTGGAAATAAGGCCTTGAAAATGAAGGAAAATAAATAATGTGCAGTTTCCAGTCAATCTGCTGTCTTATTTAAATGAGCAAACTCCAACGTATGTTTTGCAATGATGAGCTACCACAGGGACACGGCTATCAAAATAGTTTAAAGTCATCCTGATTTTCACTAATTAAACCCCACATACATTTACAGAATTATTAAATTATTTCGATATTACCAGACTAAAAATGCAACCTCTGGCCATAAAGATGCCGCAAGAACAAGTTGGCAAATGGATTGCAAATGGACATGAAAACAGAACGACAGAACAGAAGGAATTATACTTTTCAAATAGTGGCAAAGATGTACATTTATACAGTTTAGGATTTTATAATAATACAGTTTCATATAAAAACAAACAACAATTGCATGTTTGAATACTTCCATGATAATGCTTTTATAAATTGCTGGATTTTAATGTGCACCAGTACAAATTGTAATGAAATGTTGCCATCTAATCAATGTGTTAGTCAACTACTGATCATACTTAAGCCTTAATGACAAAAACTGGCAGAACAGTGAGATCCTGAAGATGGAAGGCAGAGGTCTTGTGAAAACTTGATCACTGTGT
Organism: Chiloscyllium plagiosum; assembly: GCF_004010195.1. Lineage (NCBI taxonomy): Eukaryota > Metazoa > Chordata > Chondrichthyes > Orectolobiformes > Hemiscylliidae > Chiloscyllium > Chiloscyllium plagiosum. The sequence continues at coordinate 24,619,520 of NC_057741.1, read as the reverse complement.
CAGAACACCAGAGTCAGAAAAACACCCTGCCTCTGTACTGATCATATTTGTGGAAATCACCTTATGGCATTCTGTCACATCAAAAATACTGTTCAGGAGGTAAAATATCTACCTGAAACTGGAGGGCGTTAGGGGGGAATGGAAAACGAAAGAAACATAAATCCATGCCTTATGAGAAACTCCTCTTGCCAGACTTTCTCATATGGATGCCCCTACTACCGCCACCATTGGCTATTTGATAATCCTCAGGTGAAGGAACTCAAATCAACTTCTTCTCTCTTGGTGTGTGGCCAATAAGGTCAGTTATAACATTTCACAGTCACTCGGATGAAATCCATTAATTCAGCATAAACCAGCAACTATGAAGACATTTTCATCCTGTTCACAGAGTTGAACAGAAGCACACTTCAAAAGTTGAAGTGGCATATGTGCTAAACCATTCCACAATCTAGTATTCCACAGCCAAACATTTAGAAACAAGCTTCCCCCCATCCCCAAAGTTCAGTACACAAGAAGAGCACTTTGTGGTTTGATGCCCCTTAGGGAGTTGAAATTAATAAACAAACAGCGTACCTTGTGGCATGTTGCTTGCAGAGTGATCAACTAACATGCTCCACACAGCAGATTTTTGTTGTGCCATCAAAGGGAGGCAGAAAGCGGAAGGCAGATAGTCATTTAAAGGAGAAGAAGGAAATATCAGTACTCTGGGTTTCTCTTCTTTAAACCTGAAAGAGACTATATATAGCAGAGCATTGCATACCCTTTTTTACAGCGGTAGCAACTATGCACATGCTGCAAAATTAATAGGAGTGCTCTTTACAACTGGTGTTTATGGCAAACAATTCTTTTTGGGTCACATTTACAATTTCTAAGCACAGTAGTAAATTCTAATAGGTTTTAAAGAGTCCAATCTTACTTTAAAATCAAATTATTTGTCAGGTTTTTGGAAAATCGGTGGTGAATGGGATTAATATGGTAACTTTACCAAAGAGTCAACGTGGGTAGAATGGACTGAATAGCCTCCTTCTGTGCTGTCACATTCTATTTTAATTAAATCCACAAATGACACCTTTAATTTTCGAGTGATGTTCACAATATTTTTCTCATAATAGGTTTACTTTCATCAACATTAGATATTGAGCAAGGAGGTAAAGGGAAAATTTACATAGAAGCTATTCTTAACATTATTTTGCTTTAGCTAAAAAAAAGCTGCACTTTGACGTAAATTTCTAACCATCACACTGCATACCAAACTCATTAGCTTTTCTGGCAAAAGTACCTGGAGTAAGGCAGATGATGCTACATTGTAGTAATGTTTTGGGTAATCACATGATAGAAGAAGAGTAGTTTACAAATGTGTATTAAACTACTGATTGTGTAGGACCAGAAGAACATTAATTACCAATTGGTACGAGCCGTTCCCATATCTGTCCCTGGGGTATATCTGTAACTTATCTTACAGCAATGTCACTGTAATACTACAAAGGGTATAATCAAAACTACTGATAGAGAGAAAGCCTTAGCTGGGACTTTGGAAGGCAACAATACATCTGGTTGTCTAAGCAATAGCATCAACTTAATGGCATCTGGCACTGGCAAAACAATTGCCTTTTCAGGCCTTGTCTCATCTGCTAAATATGTCTAAAGTTCTCAACTGCCATGATGCCAGCTGGTTATTGAACTGTAATTTTAAGGAACACAAAACCAAGATAAATTAGTGCAAAAATTCAATGTGTTTTAGAAATTGGTGGGGAAAATGGTATGATAATTGTTTGACTGCTATAAATACTAGCACTAATCACTACAATTAGTTGGAGAAAAAAGTTTAAAATCTGCAATTTACACATCGCACTTTCCTAAATCCCTTGGTACCCTCAGTAACAAAATATCGAGTGATCTATGTCTAGAGTATGCCTTTGCATTCCACAGTGGAGAATTACAAAAATTCATAGCATTTTGAGTGATGACATTTCAAAAACTTTATTCTGAGAATGTGATGTCTAATTTTAGATGGCAACATCTTCTCAGCATCTACATTATCAAGTCCCTTAACTAACTGTACACTGTTTCAATTAGACCACCTCTCATTCTTCTAAATCAATGGACTATAGATGCAGTCCATTCAATTGCTCATCAAAAGTCCTAGAGAGCAGCCTGGTGGAACTCTGACAATTACAGCTTCCTTAGATAAAGAGATCAAAATTATACAGTACTCCAGGTGTAGTCTCACCGGGTAGTAAGGTTTCTTTACACTTCTCCTCCAATCCCGTTATAATAAAGGCTAACATATTATTTAATTTCCACTTGCTTACTGTCTCTCCATTTTAACTTTCTGTGATTGTGTGCAAGGACATACAGGTCCTTCTGGGTACCAACAATGCCTAGTGTTATGGACTAGGCCAGACCCCCTCAAAACATTCCAAGAAATTAGCATGGACGATAACTTTTCTAGTTGTTTTAAGCAAGTGTGGAGTGGATATTCCAGGAGTGATGCAGCTGACCCAACCACTTAGTTTTAAAGAAAACAGAGTTCATTTGCAAGACTACCAAATGAAACACAAACAAAAGAGAACAGAATATAGAATAATTTATCCGAAAACCCAACAGATCATCCCAATTTAATGATGTTGTTCCAACTACTTGCAACAATCCTCATAAAGACCCCTTGGCAAAAAAGGAAAAACCAAACACGGGATCTTACAAGAGAGATGTCAGATAGATTCAACATGGAACACCTTCGACCACGTTGCTGTTTCTTTGACCAGCAGCCTCTAAACTGACTGATAGCTTGCTCTGAACAGCCAGACTGCTAAACTCAAACCAAACCAGACCCATAAAATCCAGACCTCTCAGAGTTTCTGCGTTTACACCTCTCTGGAAAAAAAGGACAACATAACCTTGTTAAAGGAGCAGCAGCATCATCTCACTATACTCCAATCTTTTGAGAAATGGAACTTTACAAATTGAACTTTCTATCTATCTTTCCTGGCAAAGTGGATAACTTTGCATTTTTCCACAATATTTTCTATGTACCATGTTCTTCCCCAACACTTATGTGTCCACGTTTCACATCTATTGATAGCAAACATGGTTACAATACACTTGGGCCCCTCTTACAAGTCACTTTTATTTATGTTTTTGTGGGATGAATTGCTGGCTAGGACAACACTTATTGCCCAAATTGTCTGGAAGGCTGTTAAGAATCAACCCCATTGCCGTCGATCTGATGTAGGTCAGATCAGGTAAGGATGGCTTATTTCCTATTCTGAAGAACAGAAGTAAACGAGATGGGTTTTTACAATAGTCAAGAGTGGTCACATGGTTAAGATTAGCGTGGTGCTGGAAAAGCACAGCATGTCAGTCAGCATCCAAGAAGCAGGAAAATAGGCGTTTCGGGCAAAATCCTGATGAAGGACTTTTGTCCAAAACGTCAATTTTCCTGATCTGCGCCTGGTCACATGGTTGCCATACAGCTAGTTCTCTATTCCATGTTTTTAACTGAATTCTGAGATTTCAAGCCATGTCGCCAGAACAGCTACCTGGGGTTCTGGAACACAGGTCCCGTGATGTTACAACTACAGCACTACCCCCATGTTATTGATATACATTGTAAAATAAATGAGATGGGAGTACTTATCCTTGCAGGCCCGTCACCAATTACAGCTTGCCATACTGAAAGTGACCCATTTATTCCTAGCCTGTCTTTGTTTAATAAGCACTCCTCAATCCAAGTGAATGTGTTATTCCCAATTTCAATTACCTTAATTTTGTCTTGTACATTACCTTATCAAATGATTTTTGAAAATTCAAATATTCAACATCTACTGGTACCCCTTATCTACTGTATCAGTTACACCAAACAAAACTCTTAAAAGTCGCACATAGAATCATACAGAAGAGGTCTTTTGACTCATTGAGTCTGCACCAACAAAATAAAACAATTCTAAATCTTCAGCAGTCCCACTTTCCATCACTTGGTCAATATGCTTGAGTATTATAACATTTCAAGTACTTTTTAAAGATTGTGAGGTTTCCTACCTCAACTGTCCTCCCAGGCAACCAGAGCATTCCAGGTTCCCACCACGCGTAGTGAAAACATTGATGACACAATTGCCTTGCAATTTCCATGTTCTCTGTTACCCTGATCCTAAATAATAGATTTTAACACCTCCCCTACTTCTGACATCTGAACATGTGACCTATAATTTTGCATTAATTTGGAGTATTTTGACAGGCTCTCCTAGCCCTGAGGGTCCCCTATGCAGGAGTCTTATCAGAAGTGGCTATTAATCCCATATTAATTCACCTAACTCACTAACTAAATTCTAAATTCTACTTTCTTCCTCGAGTCCCAATTCCATACTCTGCTGCATCTAATTGTTTCTTAGATTTTTCTTGAACAATTCTACTTTCCAAAAATTGATCAACCTTCCAACCTAGATGTCCCGTTTCACCCAGCCTGTCTGGCCTAGGCCTCCACTGTCATCAACCCGACCTGTAAGCCAGGCCCAGGGAGATGCCAAAGTTACATCTGGTCCTGGCTCCGCTTGTCTCTTTGCAGTTTCTGGATCCACATATCTTCTTGCAGGTCTTGCGACAGTACCAACAGTGGCCATTGTGGTGGAAGTCATGCCTCTAGCCATTTGACAGCCAGTCTGCCTAAAATGGCTATGGATGGGGGTGGCGTGAGGGGGGTGGGGAGGTGTCGGAGGGTGGGAAGGCAGGATATTTGAAATTTGAGAACTCAATGTTAAGTCCTCCGGGCTGCCCAGGCGGAAGATGAGGTTCTGTTCATCCAATTTGTGGTCTGAATCACTGTGGCAATGGAGGAGGCTGAGGATGGTCATGTGGGAGGGGGATTGGGAAGGGCAATTGACATGGGCGATGACTGGGAGGTCAAGTTGGCACCTGTGGACCCAGCTGAAATGCTCGGCAAATTGTCCCCTTAGTTTATGTTGATCTCACCGATGAAGAGATCGGATACAGTAAACTGGGTTGGAGAAGAAGCAGGTGAACCTCTGTCTCACCTGGAAGAACAGTTCGGGGCCCTTCCTAGCTGCCGACTCTCTTTCATTCCCTTCCTCCCTGCCGCCAACCAGATTCATTCCTCCCATCGACCAACCAGGCTGCACCCTCGACCTGTCTCCTCCAAACCCCTCTTCACCACCCTGACCCCACCACCCCCTTAATCAGCAGCTCTCCCTACACTCATCCCCAGTCCTAAAGAAGGGTTACATCTGAAACACTGGGTTGACAGCAGCAGACTTTGGCCAGCAAAGGGTATGGAGGAGACACTGGGTAGAGAGGTGTGGTTAGAATTGATAGCTGTCAGGGGTCTGGGGGTAATAAGACGTCACAGGATGTGTAGTTGGAGGTGTGTGTGAGAGGTTGTAGGATGGCCTTTGTGGTTACCCATAAGTTAAAGTGGGTTTTGATAGTCTAAATTGTCTAATCTCTGTATAGCTACAAATTGAATTAAATCAAATTCTCTGTTACTAGGTCTTTGTTTTAAGAGAATTCTCGACATGGGAATTGCCAATCAGAACCTTCAATTTCCTAGGTATGACTCAAGAGTCTGCTGCATCTGGGACTTGGTCTCAACTTTGACTCCGGTTTGTTCCAGAGAAACGACTCCCTAGCGACTGGAATATTTGGGCCAAGGTATCCCAAGAACCAACAGTTTCCTTTGAGAATTCATATGTTTTAAGGGTGAGTACTTCTGCTTATAAGCACTTTAAGACTGCATGCATACTCTTCACTGTTTTCACAGGGATGACATAATAATACATGTGCTATGTGACTCTGTGAAAACTTCATAAAACATTATAAAACAATGCCTTCTTACCCATGAATGAGAATTCTCGATTGCGAAGTAATTATTGTATTTCTACTATTTGGTGTATATATTGGAGAGTTGATTGTAACATACTTTGATCTTAAGTGCTATGCTTTATGGACCATGGTTTTTGCACAGTTGTCAGCTGTAAATAGTGTTTTCTTAATCATGGCTCACTATAGTGACACCTGCCTCAATATCCAGTTCGACCATCTTGAGATGACCATTAATATGAATATTAGCTTGCCAAAATGTAAGATCTGGATCACCTTTTCTCCTAGGAACAAGTAAGGTCTTACTTCTAGAGTTGACTGTTCTACCTCATGAACCTCTTTATGTGGACAACTATTTTGACTTTGAGCTTTTCTGCAACTATGCACCAAACTCTGATATGACTTTGTCAGAACAATTCTGAAGAGGTTGTATCAAGCTCAAAACTTTAACTGTCTCCACAGGTGCTGCCAGACCTACTAAGTTCCTCCAGAATGCTCTGTGTTTATTTCAGATTTCCAGCATCGCAGTACTTTGCTCTTGCTGATATGATAGACCTTTTTTTGTACAGAGGCTTTGAGGAAAATCAGATGTGATATTTCATTCCTTCAAGATCCCAAGCTATTCTGTCCACAAGTCCATATCATGCCATCACAATGGGTGGTGGTTATGGTATTCCGATGTATTAGCTCTTTGGGACCTATTAGCAACACTATTAACCTAAGCCTTTTGTACAATTGTTGGTCCAGCTGTATATTTTATTGTTCCTCATTTACAGAGTACCTGCTTCAATTTCATTGTTCGTGAATCTGGTATCAACTGAAAATTTGTTCACTTTGCAATGAGTTACTGAATCCAAGACCCTGAAATAAATTAGAAACAGCAGGAATCCCAGAAGTTAGCCCTTGGCCTCCACACTCAATCTAATGTAATGTAACTCTTTTAACATGTTGCTTTACCTGCCCTGACCAACGTTGTACCAATGCGAGGTTCTGCTTTGAAACCTCACCTCTTTCGGACACTGACTCACATCAGACTATATTTTCCACAGCACATCCGTTATCTGAACTTTTGTTAAAGTCCGGGTATTGGCTGAACATTCAAAACTGTGCGGTTATCATCGTCAAATCCAATTTTAATCAGATAACTGCATATAGACCATTTCCAGTAGCAATCATTCACCAGCAATAAGAAACATGGGGTTTTATCTCTTCATTGCCCAGGGATACTGAAGGCATTTAGAGTACCCCATATAGTTACAGCGGAACTTCAATTATCCAGCATTCAATTATCGAAATATTGGACTATCCGGCAAGATCGCAAGGTTCCGATGCTGGGCTAAACAATGTTCTCCAGCATTCCATTAACCGATCGAAATACTCCCCGCCTGTGTCGTTCGGATAATCGAGGTTCCTCTGTACACAAGTTGAGATCTATGCACCGACCAAAAAGCCTTTTCTAAAATGGGCCTGCACAATGGGCTGTTTACTAATAAGGACTAAACTGAAGTAGTATATACAGGGTAACAGAAGAGGGCAAGGGCAAAAGAAAATATGGAATGGGAAATAAAAAAAAGTAGCAGAGAATTCAAAGGAAGACTCAAACAGCGTAAAATATTGCAAATGGGACTGAGAATGTTTAAAAGACAAACCTTAAGGCTTTCTGTCTGTCTTAATGCATGAAGCATTTGTAATAAAGTGAATGAGTTACTCATGCAAATCAATATAAACGGGCACAATATAATCTTGGCTGCAGGGTGACCGGGGATAGGAACTGAATATTCATATCCTTAGGAAGGTCAGACAAAAAGGAAAAGTATTTAATAAGAACTGAGAGATGCAAGTAATAAAGGTACAGCTTTAGTTATAGGTGACATTAATATGCATATAGATTAGACAAATCAAATCAGTAACAACATCATTGAGGAGGAATCATGAATGTGTATAGGATGCCTTTTTGGATCAATACATTGTGGAACCAATTAGAAAATAGGCCATCCTGGACTAGTTATTGAATAATTAGAAAGAGATAATTGGCAATCTAGCTTGTGAAGACCCTGAGGGGAAAGTGACCATAACATGATCGAATTCTTCATTCAGATGGAGAGTGATGTGCTTGATTCTGAGACAAAGGTCCTGAATCTAAATCAAGGAAACTATGACGGTATGAGACTCAAGCTGGCTATCATAAATTAGGAAACATTACTATAAGGGACGATGGTCAACGGGAAACGTAAACATTTAAAGAGTCAAAAAGTGTGGCGCTGGAAAAGCACAGCCGGTTAGGCAGCATCCAAGGAGCAGCAGAGACAAGAGTCGACACTTTGGGCATTATCCCTTCATCAGGAATGAATGTTGGGAGGGGGGGCTGAGAAAATAAATAGGAGGTTGGGGCTGAGGGCGGAGGGGGATGCGATAGATACATGCAGGTAGGGGTGATTATGATAGATCGGTAGGAAGGGTGGAGCAGATAGATGGGAAGGAAGATGGACAGGTAGGAGAGGTCAAGGGGGGGGTGCTGAGTTGGAAGGTTAGATCTGCGATGAGGTGGGGGGACAAGAGATTTGGCAACTAGAGAAGTCAATATTGATGCTGTGTGGTTGACGGGGCCAAGGCGGAAGATGGGGTGTTCTTCCTCCAGTCATCGGGTGGCTTGGATTTTGTGTTACAGGTGGCCCAGGAGTAGCATGTAGATTTGAAGAGTATATAGATGAACTGCAACAATTGCTTATTCCTGTCTGACACAAAAAATAAACTGAGAAAAGTGGCCCAACCGTAGTTGAAAAGGGAAATTAGGGACAGTATTAGATCCAAGAAAGAGGCATAAAAATTGGCCAAATGAAGCAGACTTGAGGATTGTGAACAGTTTAGAGTTCAGCAAAGGGATTGATCAAGCTGATGAAATTAGGCTATAAAAGTAAACTTACAGAGACCACAAAAACTGATTGGTACGTGCAGAAATAAAGGTTAGCGAAAACAAACCTAAGTCCCTTACAGTCAGAAACAGGGCAAGTTATAATGGAGAACAGAGATGGCAGACAAGTAAATACATACCTTGGCTGTGCTTCACAAAGGACATAAATAATGTCTCAAGAATGGTGCAAAATACAGTCTAGCGAAAGGGAGCAACTGAAGGAAATCAGTATTAGTCGGAAAATGGTGTTGAGTAAATTGATGGGATTAAAAGGCGATAAATCCCCAGAGCCCAATAATCTACATCCCAGAGTACTTAATAAAGAAACCCTAGAGAGAGGCAATGCATTCATCTTTGAAGATTCTGTAGACTCTGTTTCTACGGACTGGACGGTAGCTAATGGAACCCCACTATTTTAAGAGGGAGGTGGAAGAGAAATCAAGGAATTATAAACCGATTAACCTAATATCTGTTGTAGGCAAAATTCTAGAATCCATTCTTACATATAATAGCAGAGCATTTCGAAAACAGTGACAGCATTGGACAGAGTCACCAAGGATTTACAATTGAGGAAAACAATTTGTGAAAGTGAAATCATGCTTGAAAAATCTACTGGAATTTTGAGGGGATAAACCTAGTAGAGTTGATCAGGGGGTGCCAGTGGATGTGGTTTCCGAGGACTTTCAGAAGGCTTTTGATAAGGTCCAAAATAATAGATAAGCATGCAAAATTAAAGCATATAGGATTGAGGTTCATGTATTGATGTGGCTGGAGAACAGGTTAGGCAAACAGGAAACAAAATGCAGAAAGAAACAAGTATTTTTCCACATGGCAGGCAGTGACTAGTGCAGAGTTTAGTGCTAGAACTCCAGCCACTCTGAATATATATTGATGATTTAGACGAGGAGATCAAATGTAATCTAGTAATGTAACACAAGTATACAGATGACACAAAGTGTATTGGCAGAGTGAGCTGTAATTAGGCTGCAGAGATGCTGGTGATTTGGAAAGTTGTCATCCTGCTCCCCTTCAGTCGAAGCAAAATGCTCAGAGATACAGTTGTTTTACCTTCTTTTATTCCAGGCCTGGAAAGAGAGAGAGAGAGCGAGAGAGAACGATTGCACATATGCACAGAGCTATGAGTTCACGTTCTTCTCTCTCAAACAGCAGTTTCTTAATGAATTATATAGTCATTATACAGGGAGGAGCATCCAGGTAAGGCAACATACATATTGATTGGATGACCGTTACAATCAGCGAGTGTCGATAGTAAAGATTAAGCCATTTGCTGTTACACAATGAATAACTGGATTCACATAATGAATACATTTCACCTTGTTAACCCATTACCATTGCCTGCAGAATTCCATTGTGAACTGTAAGTTCTTATCTGATCTGAGTCATGCTCAGCTGAACCTCTTGTTTCACAAAACTCAACTTCTTCCTTGCCTGCTTATACCCTATACATATTCTCATTTCCCCCTTTTATCATTTCATGATAACCACCTAGATGGCACTACCATTTCATAAGAGTCTGACAGCCAGTATTTAAGCAAGTTATTGACACACAGCATACAATGATTGTAACAAAGAAAACACTAGTCTGTTACAGTACTTAGAGTTTGAAGAACACTCCTATGTGGAAAAAAAATAATTCACCAATAAAGTTCTTAAATTCACAGTCCTTAGCGACCACTCCATCCCCTCCAAGTCGAGTGGAAATGAACCAGTTCTCCAATATCTCCTTCAGTAAAGTCCAACCTGAAAACAAAATCCAGTCTGTCCTTGCATCACTCTGAATTCTTGGATAAGGGCAGTTAAATACTTAACAAAACTGACAAGACTTCCATCCTTCCAGAGATGCTTCAGATGGAGGATACCAGCGCATTTGAGTGTGCAGTGTAGCAGCTGCAGCTGTAGGCTGGGTGAATGTAGCATTCTTTGCCACTTCTGCTCCTGCTCTGCTGTTAAATGTAACACAGCCAACTGGCTGTTTTGTGAAGTTAGCTTGATCAGTGAACCTTCATATCCCTTAAATGATTGAAAGACAAGGTAAACCTCACATGGTTTAATGTCGGTAGGAAGGCCACTGACATAAAGCGTACACAAGTCCTCTTCATTGTTGTTAGCTTCTTCACTTTTCATGCTCATGACTAGGGAGCTGATTGAATCAACTGGATCGGGTTGTGGAGGGGTAGGTGGTGGTCCGAAGGCGTGCTTTACCTGCGAGTGGAGAAACTCTAGAGACGATGTTAGCTGCTGAAAGTATCTTTGCATTTCCTCTCTCATTCCCTCCTTGCCAAGGTAGTTATCAGTATAAAGACAGTCACACATTTAACTACACTGAACTGTATCTGCCTATTTCAACAGTCTTTGAATTCTTGAAGTCTGTTACTCTGTTCACTATTTATGACATTATCAAGTTTATCCAATCCATAAACTTCTAAATTGTACTGCCTAAACAATTCAGTCAATTATAAACAACAATCAGTGGTCCTAAAATCAAACCCTTGGGAGACCCATTTCTGGTTATTCAGAAATCGTTTTCCTTTAAGCAATTAATACTTGGCTACTATGAAAGCTGTCAGGAAAAGTATTTTGAAAGTCTGGAACAGCAAGAAAACAACAAAATGTTTCCTATGCTTTAGCAATTGAAGAAGCAGTTTTGGTTCAGATTTAAATCTCAAATACTCGTTGGAAACAAATGCTGAATATTTTAAAATACGTTCTCCAAATAAAACTTCCCAAATAAAACAGTCTGAATCAAAGTGGCAACTTTGGTAGAGATCAACATGCTTTAAATTTGCAATATGAAGGGGGCCAATGAAGTCTTAACAATAATTAACAGAACTGAAACAGCTCAGCCTCAAGTTCTAATATTCTCCATAAAATCTTAACAAAACATCAAACTCAAAATGCACTCTTCTTTTTGTGACCACTCTGCATTAAAAACACAGCAAAGATATTTTAATACCATACTCTCATCTAGCTAAAGCATGACCACCAACCCAACTGCTTTTTTGAAACAGGCATTGTAGAATTTGAAACAAATCTGGGGCTCAAGGCACTCAATTTGTTCAAGGTTACAAGTTTAATCATTTTAAAAAGGACAATGTTGTACAATTTCAATGTAAAAACAAAATCTGCCCCATTACATAGCACACAAAACACATTGAATTGAGATCCTTTTTCAAATAAGGTAAAACAGTTACTCAAAAGGATTTTCTGAACCAGTATTTTAACAAACCAAAATTTTTAAACATCAAACACTCCCAGTATTGCACAAACTACATTGAAACTTTCCTTTTTCAACCCAAGTATTAATACAACCTTAATTTCAGCTTTTTTTTATCCTCTCACTGAAATTACACTGATAAAAAGAGAAAGCCCTCGCAGCAGACCACATGGCGCCGCAATCCAAGCCACTCTCTTCCCCCAGAACAAAGACTTAGACAGAGCCTCAAATTTTGCCACTCAGGGACTTTAATCACATTCTCACTTTACTCCTCACGGGGGCTTGAATCCCACAAAACCCGAATCCCACTTAAACGCAGAGAACCCGAATCCCACTCAAAATTAGAAAACTCAAAATTCACTTGAACACGGAAAACCCAAACCCCAGCACAGTTCAGAGGACTCGAATCACAACCAAACCAAACCCAGTATAGTAGAGAGGATTCAAACTTCACTCACACCCCCCAACCACAGAGGACTTGAACCACAGTACTGCGCAGAGGATTTGAACCTCACTCAAACCCCCAGCCCCCTCCCAAACTCCACGGGGAATCAAACTCTAGCACCAAGCAGAGGACGCGAACCTCACTCACACAGCTGCTTCCCCCCCCCCTTCACCCCAGGGGACTCGAACCCCAACACCGCGCAGAAGACTCAAACATTACTCATAGGCCCCCACTCCAGGGGACTCAAACCCCAGTAGTGTGCAGAGGACTCGAACCTCACTCCCATTCCCTCAAAGGGACTTGACAAATGCAAGGCAGTTAATGTATACTGTGGATAAATGTGAGGTTATCCACTTTGGTAGCAAAACAAAACAAAGGCAGATTATTGAATGGTGACAGATTGGGAAAGAAGGAGGTGCAACAAGACCTGGGTGCCTTTGTACACCAGCTGCTCAAAATAAACATGCAGGTGCAACAGTCAGTGAAGGTGGCAAATGGTATGTTGACCTTCAAGAGCATTTTAATACAGGAATAGAAATGTCTTGGCCATACTTGAGAATATTATGCACAGTTTTTGTCTCCTTAACTTAGAAAGGATTTTCAAGCTATAGAGGGAGTGCAATGAAGGTTTATCAGACTAATTCTTGAGATGGCACAACTGATGTTTGAACAGAGACTAGACTGGTTAGGAATATATTCACTTGAGTTTAATTGAATAAGGGGGAAATTTTCTAGAACCATGCCAAATTCCAACATCAATAGACAGATTAAATGCAGTTTCTGTTGACCAAATATTCCAGAATAAGGGGTTTTAGTTTAAGGATATGGGGTTGGCCATTTGGGATTGACATGAAGAGAGATTTCTTTATCCAGCGTGATGAGCCTGTCGAAATCTCTGCCACAGAACATGGCTGAGGCCAAAATATTTAATGTTTTCAAGGAGTTAGATAGAGTCATAGAGATATACAGAATGGAAACAGACCCTTCGGTCCAACCTGTCCACGCCGACCAGATATCCCAATCCAATTTAGTCCCACCTGCCAGCACCCAGCCCATATCCCTCCAAACCTTTCCTATTCAAAAACAGGGCATGGAAAGAAAGCAGGAAGATGTTGAGTTGGATGATCACCCATGATTATTTTGAATGGCAAAGCAGGCTCGAAGGGCCAAATGGCCTACCCCTGATCCTTGTTTCTATGTTTTCTATGTACTAGATTTTAATGAAGAGTAAAAGCAGGTTGTCTGTTTTAAGAGTGTAAGCATTTGTGTCTAAAAATTGTATCTGTTACACATTTTTATATTTGTCTGCAGTTTGAATGGTTGAATGAATGAAATTATGGGCTGTGGCATTAATATTTGTAAACTGTCATTGTTTTATCTAAATTGTTTTATCCAAAAGCAATAAAAAAAGTTGGCAAACCATTTGTGTTTATCAGAATTCAGCTGAACTATAAATTGTTTCCAACAAAGCAAAATCTTATACTTTGAAAAACTAACAAACCAAGAACGAGCTACAAAAACAAAATTAGAAATAAATTAAAATGTTAGACTGTGGTCTATTTGTGGTCTAGACAAAACCTTAACTTCTTGCACTACCCAGTCTCCAGTCTACTCCAATGCTGAAAAGGTAATTGAACTTGGTCTATAATTACTGGATTAGACACAGATGGGCTGTGTGCACTTCACAAAAAGAGCTGTTTTGATTCATTCTCCTGATTGCCTGGAAGGTCAGACTTTTTCAAAATGTACTTTCATCTACTAAATAAGTTCGCAACTCCTAGGGGTACATCTTAAATGATGGTTTTCAACCATTTTGACTTGCATCATATCATACGTCCAATTATTAACCTAGCTACTTATGCAGAGCTGTCACACTGTAAATATACTCCAGCAAATTAAATACCACATCATTCAGAATACAAATGACAGGTAATAAGGTCGCACATTAATCAAATTTAGCAAAAGACTTGCATCTCTCAAGTAAGGAATTCCATTAACACACCACTTTAAATGATTTCCCTACAATTGCTCTCCTATATAGGCAGGCAGGATGCTATGTGAGGACTCATTATCTAACAAGTTACAGAGAAAAAAAATCACAGATTGCAAAGAATAAGTTAACCACTAAAGCCTCAAAATATCTTTCTAAAATGTAAAATATATAATATAATGTAATAGAATGTATAAAATATAAATGTAAACAGCATTCTGAAACCATAAGAGTTATTCAAATTAGTTCAACGTGACATGTTGTACTGAATAAATTTTACAAGGACATCTATAACTACCATTAGAATGTTCTGAAAATTACCAAATTCATTAGCTTCAGCATCCAATGAAAATAGTACATTAAATTCAAAAAGTCACTTGGGCTATGACATCTTTGTAAGGACCCAACTCTGGACCAAATTTGGCACTTTCAGTTTCAGAATCATCTCTCCTTGTCAAAACATCTCCCTCTGCATCCATAAAATTGAATATTCTTTGTTTTTGAACAATTTGATGACCATTTCTAACTTAACAGCACCCTGATGATTTGTTGGTGAAACTAAACACAACATCTGACAAGGAAGGATGCAAAATCCCACTCTTTGTAAAAGGAATTTTCCAGAATCAACCATCTACCTATTCCACTCAGTGTGAACATGATCTTTGATTGGCTTGCTGAGGCACACATCCAAAGGTTGAACTACAAATGTTAGACCTCTGGGTATAACTACAATTTTAGGCATTATTTATTCACAGATATCTCTTACTTTCAACGGTTATATGGGATCTGAACATGGCCTACACTATATGCTGTGTTCTTTGTTTAAAACACCAGGGTCCTCTCTACTAAGAGAAAAGTATACCTGGCACAAACAAGACAAGGCCATTGTGATGCTGGTGGTGGGGCACTATAAGGAAAATGGAGAACAAATATGGAGGACAATGGAGGAAAAATAGAGGACAAAAACTCAGTCAGGCTCTGAAGTTGTGGAATTCAATATGGAGTCCATCTCCAGACCATCTCCTCTGTTTCTGTGAAAGGTTTATAAAGACTACGATTTTCCAGCCTGTTTCATTAATGCAAAACAATCATATCAGATGCAAAACGTTAACTCTGTTTCTCTCTAAAAAGATGCTGCCAGTTCTGAGTTTCTCAGCATTTTGTTTGCTTGTGAGAATTGTCAAAGGCATTCCATAATGTGGTTCTCAAAATCAGTTCTCTTGGTACATTTGCTCTTGGCAATACTCTTCAGGGTGGATTCCTTTATCTTCTATTCTCAAATGATTTTTGAAGAACAAAGAATTTCCTAACTGTAGCAAAATTATTTGATATGTTGGCACATATTACAAATTTTATCTCAAAACTAGGGAAGATCAGTTTCAGTTTGCCATTCGTTATTTATTATGTATAGTTATGTCTTAAACTCTCATCCATCTTTTGGCAATACGACCCATATTGCCTGCTTCATCTCATTTGTCGATTTGTAACATAAAGGGCTGCAGTGGTTCAGGAAGGCATTTCATCAGCTTCTGCAGGGCAACTGTGATGATCAACAAATGCTGACCTAGCTAGTGACACCCACATCCCAGAAATAAAAAAAAGGCAAATGAAGCATACACTTCCGAGGTGAAAAACTGAGGCCCAAAAAAAGGCTGTACTAAACAACATCATCTACAGGAGTGAAAATACCCCTTCACAGGCATTGACTAAAAACAGAAAAAAACTACAAACAATTTGCACTTGTCATTTTTTGAAATTAACAATGCATAAAGAATGCCACTGTATTTAAAAAGTCACAAAATTCTGTTTTCCAAGACTAAAACAAAGTGTCGCTCAACTTAGCATTAGCAGCTATTTATGAAATAAATAATGTATATAAAATTATCAGCTCCAATGCCTCACTCATTTATCAGTTATTTTTATCTACAATATAAATTACTTCAGGAAATCTGGCCCTTCTGCTCTTTTTTCCTTTGCTATAGGCTCAGAATTTTTGTTGCAATAATTGGGGACTAAAGTATCCCTGGCTTTTGCAACAGTTTTTCCATTGACATTTACTTTAATATTTTTATAAACAGCTCAGAAGCCTAAGTGACACAGGATCAGAAGCCTTTACAGGAAATAAAAGTCATTAAAAATTTAATCCTGCTCACAAATCTAATATTTGTCATACTTTTGCCAGAGTAAATTTAAGGGAAAGGTAGATTGTAATTTCTGATGGGACCAGCAGTTATTTCTACTATTGCAAATTGAAAGCACTACAAACTGTGAATGGGTTTTTCCTGTTTTCATCATTTAACTGTAAAACATATGTCAACACAATGCTTAAGATCTTCCTACAAAGCTATTGAGAAATCTGCAGTGTGAAATTTCTGCTGGCTTAATCTGGAATGCACAGTCCCTCTTAACGAAGGAAGCACCTCGTGCATAGCTAAATCTAGACAGCTTAGATAAATAAGAACCAAAGCTTACAAATTAGAGTCATAGAGTCATACAGCATAGAAACAGACCCTTTGGTCCAACCAGTCCATGCTGACCATAATCCCAAACTAAACAAGTCTCACCTGCCTGCGTTGGCTCATATCCCTCCAAACATTTCTTATTCATGTACTTATCTAAATGTTTTATAAACATTTTAGCTATACTTGCATCCACCACTTCCTCTGGAAGTTCATTCCGTACATAAACCACTAACTGTGTTAAAAAAATTGCCTTTCTTATCTTTTTAAAATTTTTCTCCTCTTACCTTGAAAATACACCCGCCTGGCCTCGAAATCCCGCACCCTAGGGAAAAGACACCTGCCATTCACCTCATCTATTCCCTTATGATTTTATAGACCTCCATAAGATCACTCCTTGACCGCCTACGCTCCAGAGAAAAAAATGTCGCAGCCTATCCAGCCTCTCCTTATAACTGAAACCCTCCATTCCCAGCAACATCCTCGCCACTTCTGAAACCTCTCTTGAGGATTCTTGAAAAGCATAGGGGTATGATTGACCAAATTAAAACTGGCAAGTTTGCACTGCTTAAATAATAAACAATTGTGTCAATGTGTGTGAATCTAAAACCTATTAGGACACTAGCTTTCAGGATTATCTGCAGAAGTTTGGAAAATATCCTGCACCTACCCCTGCAAGTCCCAGTGAAAGACAGACACTTGCCACACCTGAATGAAGCAAATAATATTGTACCCAAATATTAAAAAAAGACAACAACCTTAGATATGCTGTGCTGTATTAAGAAGCAACACTGCTTCCTCGTGTCTCCCCCCACCAACCCAATTGTAACGTGAATGCACTGGTTTAAGCAAAGGTATTGTTCCATAGGACTGATAGCCAGTGGAATGAGTTAGGAGTATATAGAAGGAATTTTCTGATATTCCAACCATAAAACATAAAATCTATTCCAAAGTTATACTGAACTCAAAACTTTACCGCTATTTCTTTCTCCACAGACACTGCAAGACCTGCTCAGTTTCTCCAGCATTTTGTTTTTATTTCA
Source organism: Chiloscyllium plagiosum (assembly GCF_004010195.1). Taxonomy (NCBI): domain Eukaryota; kingdom Metazoa; phylum Chordata; class Chondrichthyes; order Orectolobiformes; family Hemiscylliidae; genus Chiloscyllium; species Chiloscyllium plagiosum. The sequence goes on along the minus strand of NC_057741.1, from coordinate 24,601,608 downwards.
TATTTACAGCAGCTGCAGTATTTAACTTTTATAGGGAGCATCTTATTGCATTACATGCAAGCCATTCTTAAGAGTGTTCAATCCAAACCCAGATATTGATATTTCTGCTGCTTGATAGGAATTGTCCATGTTTCTCATTCTAAAGGACACACCTACTTACCCAAATTCAGGTGTCATAGATAAATAAGAACTCTCTTTACATTTTATATTACACTATTGTTTTAACATTGTCTCTGAAATATTGCTGACAATAGACTTTTTCCCTTCTTCCCAGTTTTGTCATCTTCCATTCACACAAGTAGTGACTTCCTCACTGCTATAGATTTTCAGAGGTTTTCCAATATCTGTTTAAATGATATTCTTCATGTACATATCAGCTGCTACATATGTATTTCACAACAAATGAAAGGTGGTAAGGAAAAGCCAGGGGACCATAGACCAGCGAGCCTGACATCGGTGGTGGGCAGGTTGTTGGAGGGAATCCTGAGAGACAGGATTTACATGTATTTGGAAAGGCAAGGACTGAAAAGGGATAGTCAACATGGCTTTGTGCGTGGGAAATCATGTCCCACAAACTTGTTTGAGTTTTTTGAAGAAACAAGATTGATGAGGGCAGAGCGGTAGACGTGATCTATATGAACTTAAGTAAGGCATTCAACAAGGTTCCTCATGGGAGACTGGTTGGCAAGGTTAGATCTCATAGAATATGGGGAGAACTAGCCATTTAGATACAGAACCGGCTCAAAGGTAGAAGACAGAGGCTGGTGGTGGAGGGTTGCTTTTCAGATTGGAGGCCTGTGACCAGTGTCATGCCACAAGGATCAGTGCTGGGTCCACTGCTTTTCGTCACTTATATAAATAATTTGGATGTGAACATAGGAGGTATAGTTAGTAAGTTTGCAGATGACACCAAAATTGGAGATATATGGACAGTGAAGAAGGTTACCACAAAGTACAACGGGATCTTGATCAGATGGGCCAATGGGCTGAGGAGTGGCAGATGGAGTTTAATTTAGGTAAATGCGAGGTGCTGCGGCTGTACAGGATATTGGTTAGGCTACTTTTGGAATGTCGCATGCAATTCTGGTCTCCTTCCTATGGGAAAGATGTTGTGAAACTTGAAAGTGTTCAGAAAATATTTATAAGGATATTGCTAGGGCTGGAGGATTTGAGCTATAGGGAGAGGCTAAATAGGCTGGGCTGTTTTCACTGGAACATCACCGGCTGAGGGGTGACATTATAGAGGTTTATAAAATCATGAGGGGCATGGATAGGATAAATAGACAAAGTCATTTCCATGGGGTGGGGGAGTTCAGAACTAGACAGCAGAGGTTTAGGATGAGAGGGGAAAGATATAAAAGAGACCTAAGAGGCAAATCTTTCACTCAGAGGGTAATACGTGTATGGAATGAGCTGCCAGAGGAAGTAATGGAGGCTGGTACAATTACAGCATTTAAACGGAATCTGAATGGGTAAAAAAATAGATTAGATTGATTCCCTACAGTGCGGAAACAGGCCCTTCAGCCCAACAAGTCCACACCAACCCTCCGAAGAGTAACCCACCCAGACCCATTCCCCTACTCATGCAACTATCACTATGGGCCATTTAACTTGGTAAAAACAATGACTGTAGGTGCCGGAAACCAGATTCTGGATTAGTGGTGCTGGAAGAGCACAGCAGTTCAGGCAGCATCCAGGGAGCAGTAAAATCAATCCACCTAACTTGCACATTTTTGGATTGTGGGAGGAAACCGGAGCACCCGGAGGAAACCCATGCAAGGGAGAATGTGCAAACTCCATGCAGACAGTCGCCCGAGGCTGGAATCGAACCTGGGTCCCTAGCGCTGCGAGGCAGCAGTGCTAACTACAAAGCCAAGGTTTAGAGGGATCAGGGCCAAGTGCTGGCAAATGGGACTAGATTAGGTTAGAATATCTAGTCGGCATGGATAAGTTGGACCCAAGGGTCTGTTTCCATGCTGTGTATCTCTATGACTCTACATGTCATCAAATGGCAATCCCATGAATTAAACTAACTGAGAACAGACCAGGGAAGCTAGGATATTTTTGATCTGCATATATTGTTATGCACTGGGCATTATAAAGCATCTTTTGTGACCTCAGGACATTTCAAAGCACTTTACAGCCATTAAGGAACTTATTTTAGTGTAATCACTGCTGTATGGGGGTTCTGAAATTGCAACTATTTACTATCTATATGCCTTAAAACTCAAAACGCTACTCTTCCTTTTAATGGCCTCTGAATATTCAATGGCATAGTTTGAAAAGATACAATCAACAGAAACCAAACAGTGTGAAATGGAGCAAAGTTTGCTCCCAAGATGAAGCCAACGCAGATCATTTAGGCATTCCTCACTCAGGTCTTCCTGAAAATGAAAATAACTTTAGATGTACTGTACTGTATCAAGAATCAACAGTGCTTCATAGTGTCTCCCCCACCAACGCAACTGTGACTTGAATGCATTGGTTTATGCAAAGGTACTATTACATTGAACTAGCAGCCAGTGGAAATAAATCATCTGCACTCGGTAAGGCACCTTATATATGCAAGTAAATTATTGAAAAGTGTATATTTGCGATTCTGTATCCTCAATTAATTTAAATATGCATATGCATTGTGCAGGTAAAACCAAACATCTTTTTTGAAGCAAAAAAAGTGCAAAATAACATTTGATATTTGTTAACAATGAACAAAAAATTTAGAAAACTTAACACATCAAGTAGAATCTATGGACTGTATTATAATTAATGTTTCAGATCTATAAAGAAACTAGAAAGAAAGATAGATATACAAGAATTTGTTTGGGGGGGCGAAGAGCAGAAAGAACAAAGGAGAAGGTCTGCAACAGGGTGGAGGCTTGGGAAGATTAAATAACAAACGATGCAACAGCCAAAGAGAACTGTAATAGATATAGTAAAGAAACAATGGCCGTATCTAAATGAGGCACAAACTGCTACATAAAATCATCTGAATACAACATGAAGGGACAAAGAAAGGATCATGAGAAGGACTAACTCACCAAAATAGAGAAAAAAGTAAAAGATGAAGGCATGGGTTAGGATCTAAAATTGAACTGAGTGTGGCATCTAGAAAACGGCAGAGTGCCAAGTTGGAAGATAAGGTAATGTTCCTCAAACTTTAATTGGGCTTCTCTGGAACAATGTAGTGGACTAAGGATGGTAAAGTCACTATTAGTAACATGACAGAGGATTAAAAGACAAACAATCGGAAGCTCAGGGTCGCACTTGTGCACTGGATGGAGATGTTCCACTAAGTGCACGTTCAGTCTGTATTTAACTTCCCCACTGTAGTAAAGAGGCTGCAAAATACTCCTGGAATGCTTAATTTTCTCATTTTCCGAACATTTAAACACACATTTTAATTTTGGAAACTTTTCAAGGTTTTGCATCCAAGTCAACCTAAGCCATAAATTGATGCTTTGCTACATGAACCCTATCCTTTCAGCCACAATACAAGGCCAATAACCAGTTTGGGTGGCACCTGCTACATCCTGTCTCATTATAAACCAGGAGCTTGACTACATTAAGGCAGTTCTCCCCATGAATTTGCCTGTTGCAGTTTTTCTGAACAACTGTCATTCAACCCAGAAATGGTGCACATTTAAACCTTCTGTTAAATATCGTAATTATAGATTTTGTCATGTAAACAGCTTACTGCAATCTGCAACTCCTTCCCCCAATTTTCCCTTTATTGGCAGCTTTAAGTTTGCCATCAATTGAATGAACTGTCAAAACTCTCCTGTAAACACAGAATTTATTCTCACTGAAAGAAATAGAATTGCACCATACTTAATGAAAGAAAATGACAACAAGAAATGAGAATCACAAATGTCTAATCAAAAGACAGTGAAATATAAATGACATTTAAGATTATGGCCAAAGCATCTTTGAGATGATAGTTGATACTGAAGTGGAATGATCATTAAGTTATCGTAATACACTGCAGATGTGTAGAGATTTTCCCATTAAATTGGCACATCTGCTAAAATTTTAATTCCAGTTTGCTGCATGCATACTGAAATTCACAGCAAAATGTTCAATAAAAAATGAACTATGAAAGTACATGATATAGTCTTAACTGGGATATCATTTTCCTCAATTTTCTGTTTTTCCCATCATCTGTCTGAGCAATGTAACAACTAAAGGAAATCCAATCACAAGCCAGCCTGCACCAATCCACTCTTAAACAGGCCAATTGTACAGACTCGTCCAAGCTGAAACCTTCCTCCAAATCCTCCCTGCTGAACACACATAATGCAATGAATAGTCATCATACCAGAAGGCATGGAGATCCCTGATGAAGGGCTTTTGCCCGAAACATCGACTCTCCTGCTTCTCAGATGCTGTCTGACCTGTGGTGCTTTTCCAGCACCACACTCTCAACTCTAATCTCCAGCGTCTACAATCCTCACTTTTGCCTCATACCAGAAGGCATGTCAATGTATGCCATTTTCAACACTTTCACAATCCAACCATCAGCCAAATAGTATTTGTGGGCGGCACGGTGGCACAGTGGTTAGCACTGCTGCCTCACAGCACCTGAGACCCGGGTTCAATTCCCGCCTCTAGGCAACTGACTGTGTGGAATTTGCACATTCTCCCCGTGTCTGCGTGGGTTTCCTCCGGGTGCTCCGGTTTCCTCCCACAATCCAAAGATGTGCAGGTCAGGTGAATTGGCCATGCTAAATTGCCCGTAGTGTTAGGCAATGAGTAAATGTAGGGGTATGGGTGGGTTGTGCTTTGGCGGGTCGGTGTGGACTTGTTGGGCCGAAGGGCCTGTTTCCACACTGTAATGTAATCTAATCTAATTTGCACAAATCTAAGAAAGAAAAGACACCTATTACTTGTTTATACTGTATTGGTAAAGCAGGACAATAGGGCATGGAATAAGAAAAGTTGGGGAAAACAGAGATAAGTAGTGGGCTCTCCTCAATATAGAAGAAGGCTACATCAGATCATTTCGAATTGAAGTTTTAACAATTACAATGTTCTCAAATTGCTGTACCACCTACCAACTCACCGTGATTAAGAACTATACTACCATTCTGTCACTGACACCAGAACATAATTCTGGAATTCTCTTTCCAACATCATGGGTGGACCTGCACCAGGCTCACCATCACCTTTCAAGAGAAATTAGCATTGGGCAACAAATGGTCTTTCCAGTAATGCCCACAAACCAATAAAGAACAAAACCAGAAACTAATCCAAGCTAGGGACTGAATTTAGATAACACTTTTCAATTTCTTAGGATATCTCAAAGTGTTTTACAGCTACTGAAGTCGTCACTACCAAGACATGCAGCCCAACTAGGGAATTTTCTGAAGTTGGTTTAAACAGAGACACATCCAAAATGATCTTAGGGATGAATGGGTGCTGACAGCAGTTTGGTTAGAAGGCTCATTTTGGTTTTCTGGGACTTTGTCCCAGTTGTCTTAAAGGTAATAGGCCTTCCGACTCTCATCCAGCCTCCCATTCCACCTCTTAGTAACTCATGGCCCCATCCACAATCTATCAGCCCTCACAACCGCATTGCACCTCCACACCAACTCATGATCCCCCCATCCTCATGTTCCCTCATCCCCGTGTCATTTGTATAGGCACTCACTCAGTAGTCACCATGGGTAGACATCAGGACTCATTTGAAAATAAATACAAAAATAAGCTAACAACTTAATGCAGTTCACACTCTAACATACTAGACAGCGACAACATTTTCATTCATGAAGCCCATTCAAGAAACTTTTAAATCTCAAATGTTCAATATCTTGTAAAAACAAAAGTTCAATTCAGGCTCCATCAAGATAGGTAATAGCTACTTTAATAGCTGTTCCAAGCTATTAATGAAACTGTAAGCTCAAACACTTGGGGTTTGAAATCTGGTCAAACACTCAATGACATTGAAGCAGTAATAAAAGAAAGAAAACATTGTTTTACCCTACACTGGATGGTCTGTCAATCAAAGCAGTCCAGCTAGCATTTTTTTAAAAAGATCTCACTGATAACTACAACTTGTGTGTTTTCCACAATTAAAGACTGGGGATTTAAGAAAAAAACTTCAGATTATGAAACTTAGCAGACTTTATCTGCTCTTCAAGACCATTTACATCTATTACATCAATTAATTACAGCTCTGCCATGGGGCTACGGTCCTCAAGACAGGCAAAACAGGATTTGTTTGAACTCAATATTATGTTCAAAACGCCAGAGGTTTGGTGTTCCCTTCTGCGTGAATCACAAGTGTTATTTTAAAAGATCAGTGAAAAACTGGACCTAAGGCTGTTCGGGGGAGGGAAGGTGTCTGTGGTTAACCAACTGAATTTGTTCCAGCAATGAAATCAATGGATCAAAGACAACAGCTTTGATTTTCCCATTATTTAAAAGCAAAATTTGCACTTTGAAAATTAAAATTACATTAACTTTGAGATTTTCTAAGTGTCAGTATATTGTTTTGTAGAAAGATGAACATAGGAAGCTTCAACAGACAGCAATGTGACAAATAAAGCATTGACCTGCTTTGATGTAACAAAAGAAATAGAAACAGGAATAGCCAATTCAGCCTCTCAAGCTTACCCCACCATTCATGGCTGATCCCCTCTAGGCCTCATCTCCTCAGCATCGGTATTTGAAAAATCTATTTACCTCCTCTATATACAATTATCTAGCATTCACAACTGTCTGAGATAGACAATTCCAGACATCTAATACTCTTCAGAGAAGATATTCCTTCGTATCTCAGTTTTATGTGAGTGTCCTCTTATTCTGTAATTATATATCCCTCAGGTTCAGATTTTCCACTATTGGAAACATCCTCTCAACATCCACCTTGTCAAGCCCCCTCACCTTCAAGATTATCCCAATTTTTTTTAAACTCTAATAAATAGCTTGTTTAGCCATTCTTGGGAAGTCAACCACTTCAACACAGGAATCCAAAAAGTTGTGGGCAGCACTGCTGCCTCACAGTGCCAGAGACCCGGGTTCAATTCCTGCCTCAGGCAACCGACTGTGTGGAGTTTGCACATTCTCCCCATGTCTGCGTGGGTTTCCTCCGGTTTCCTCCAACAGTCCAAAATATGTGCAGGTTAGATGAATTGGCCATGCTAAATTGCCCGTAGTGTTAGGTGCAGGGGTAAATGTAAGGGAATGAGTCTGGTGGGTGCACTTCGGCGGGTCGGTGTGGACTTGTTGGGCCGAAGGGCCTGTTTCCACACTGTAAGTAATCTAATCAAACTTATTTTCAACCACTTCCAATGGCAGTGTATCCTTTAATAAAGGTGTCTAGGCTCAGCCTCGCCAACACCCTGTACAGTTGTAATGAAACTTCCCTATTTTTAACCCCCACCCCAGCAACAAAGCCAAAATTCCATATGCTTTAATTACTTAACAAAAAAAAACCAAAAGAACTGCAGTTGTTAGAAATCAGGTACAACATTAGAAATTGTTGGAAAAATCTCAGGTCAGGCATGATCTGTAAAAAGAAAGCAGAGTAATGTGTCGGGTCAGTGTGTTCTGAAGAAGGGTCACTGGACCGAAAATGGTAACTCTGCTTTCTCGCCACAGATGCTGCCTGACCTGCTGAGTTTTTCCAGCAACATCTGATTTTGTGTTGTAATTACTTCCTCCCATGTGCTAACTTTTTGTGTTTCTTGCACAAGATCCTTTTTTTTTGGGAGTTTCTCTCCACTTAAACAGTAGTCTGCCATTTGATTCTTCCTACCAAAGTACATGACTTCACACATTCCTACATTAAACTCCATGTGCCAATTTTTTTGCCTCCCATCTATTTTTGTACCACCAGAAAATTTGGATAAATTACACTCAGAGTCATAGTGGTCTCAGCACAGAGAAAGGCCCTACAGCTGATCAAGTCTGTGCCAGTCAAGAACAAACACCTGACTATTCTAATCCAATTTGCAAGCACATAGCCTTGTATGCCTTGGCATCGCATCAATCTGTCCCTCCCCTAAGTCATTAACATAGATAGTAAATAATTGAGGCTACAGAGCTGCTCCTTATGGCACTCTGTGTAGTTATATCTTTCCAATCTGAAAAGAGACCGATTAATCTCAATTCTCAGTCTTCTGAGTATTAACCAATCCTCAATCCATACTAATACATTATCCCCAATATCGTAAGTTTCTATTTTGTGCAAAAGCCTTTGGTGTGGCATCTTATTTGAATGCCGTCTGGAAATTGTAGGATTTGACCGAGAGAAAAATGTTCATCTGCACCCTGGAAGAATTCAAATCTCCTTAAAATAACACATGCATTTTTGATCCACAGTGGTGCATTATAACATTTACAGGGCAACCTCCATTATCCGAATTTTGGATTATCCGAACAAAATCTCAAAGTCCCAATGCTTGGGTAAATGGTATTATCCGAACAAAATACTCCCCACCTACTTCGTTCGGATAACCAAGCTTGCCCTATAATCAGAAAGACAGTAATTCTGATTATGCTGCATTCCTTCAATACTGCACTGATATTAGCCCAGGTGGTACTGAAATCCTGGAAGATATGAACCTATGCACTTCTGCCTCAAAGAACTGTTTACCATCACCAAATAAGTGTAAAATACAATTAATAGCACTGGGCATTCAACGACAATTGACTGTCGCAGGAAGTAAACTCAAATAAAACTTTGAAAATCTCAAGGTTGCAGTAAATTAAAACAAGGAATGAAAAGACCTTGAACATTTTAGGGAAGCTAAAGAAACAGTATTCTCTGTTGGGAATACTCCTCCACGGTACTCCAATGTTCTTACGGCCAGGGCAACCAGTGTAGCATAAAGCTATGCAAAATAAGTTTTATATTCACTCTGCGCAAAGTTAGCTGGTCAAGCAGGGTCAGCAGTTTAAGTGCTACAATTAGCGTCATTCACTCATTAAAGAGAGGAAACAAGCGCAAAACACTGGGAAAAAGTACTTATCCTCCATATTCTCTGCAATAAGACAAGGCTTAATTATCTTTAGTTAGAAGATCTGGAGAATCGACATAAAATGAAGGGCACAGTTCTAAAGGGACGGCAGGAATAGATTCCTGCAATATATGGTCACAAATTATGGAAGAGGGCAGGGAAGACTGAGAAAGCAAGATTGAGAAACATATAGAATCTTATGCTTCATAAATAGAAACATAGAGAAAAAAAACCTCAAAGTTAAGATGAACCTCCTAGAAACACTAGCTCAGCTAGAACAGAAGCTGCCCGTTCAGTTCTGATTACTGCACTTTAGGATGGAAGTGCAGGCATTAGAAAGGGTGCAGAGAGATTCAGCAAAATGCTCCAAAGATGCAGAGCCTGGGTTCCAGTTCCACTCCAGAGCTCAAGTACACAAATCTACACTGACACTTCAATACAGTTCTGAGGGAGGTCGCACTGTCTTTTTGATGAGATGTTAAATCAAGGTCTCAGTTGCCTGCTCAGATGGATGAAAAGGATCACATGACACTCCCCGACCCAGGGAAAAGAGTTTGCCTATTTACCCTATCCATGCCCCTCATAATTTTGGTCACCCCTCAGCCTCAGCCTGTTCAGCCTCTCCCTGCAGTTCAAATCCTCCAACCCTGGCAACATCCTTGTAAATCTTTTCTGAACCCTTTCAAGTTTCACAACGCTTTTCTGATAGGAAGGAGACCAGAATTACTGAAAATAGAGCAGATACTGCAGTACTGTTTACGATATACGCTCAGAACACTGACAACAGGCAGAGGGAGGGATTGGGCAAGATTCATTGTTGCTTTTTGGGAGTGGTTCCAAATCTGAGTTATGATTTGAGTGAGAGAGGGGTTGCAGAGGTGCAAGACTTGGATGGAATATGTATGCTGGCGAATGCAATTTGAGAGATAAAATGATTGAACAGGAACTGAGATAGTACACAAAACAGAGGCCAAGTTGGAAAAACTGAGTTTGCTAGTGGTCCCATGTTTGTGTGGAACGTATGAGCATTTGTCACCATGAGTTATCACCTTTTTCTATCAATTATTTAAAGTGAAATTTACTTTTTTTTAATCTTTAAGTATTTTTTCCTAAGCAGTTAATGCTAAAGTTATGTTGATTTTCATTGGTTTGTTGCTGTGAAAGTTTTAAAAAGTGAAATCTTGCCCAGCTGTTTTTGTTGGCAAATGCAGACTTCTTTCTTTTTGAAAAGTTACTACTCTCCGCAGGGATTGTAAGACTGCACATGAAGACTGTGGGTGTCCACTGAACTGCATCCCAAGTTGAAAAAAGTCTTTGAAGAGAAAGGGTGAATACATAGTGAGGGTGCCATCACTTTTTCATTGGAAAAAGATACACTTGTGAAAGAAAATTCAAATCTAAAATCATACTAACATTCTGGCAATTCTCAATGGTATGGTACCCCCATGGAAACACAAACAGGATACTATTTGGGTACATGTGAAGAGAAGGGAACACAAATTTGTAACAGATTGGTCTTGGTTTGGATTTTTAAAAATTGGTGATTTATGGATTTTAAAAAAAATTGCTCCCCGGTTAGATTTTCCTTTCAGTCTTAAGTATCAGACAAAACAAGATCCAAGATAACTGAAAAAATTGAGCAGCTTGCAAATCGCAGGTACATTATAATACCATAGTGTCAGTGTAACATACACAAAGCAGTGAAGTGTTGAGTTGAGCTTGACCCTGATGCTATTAGTTCTAAACTTCAGTGTTTTTCCATTTTTCGGACAGTTGTTTAAAATGTTTTTGACAGAGTAACTTCAGAATCAAGGAAATCGTGAATGGAGGCTTTTAAGTCTTTCTAATTGTCAAAAAATTTGTAGCTGTCCCTGAAACAGTGCACAGCAGAGCATGGAATAAGAAATACGATCTCAAAGAAGGGCACATCTGTTCAATATTATAAGCAAACTATTATAACTTCACTTTTAATTTAATGTTTACTTCTTCTGGGGCGGTTCCTTTAATCACAGCCTCATGAGAGTATCAGTTTTCTAACAGAAACTGTTAAATATTAAGAAAATGTTATTGCTGAGTGTGTCTAAAATCATAGCTAGAGAGCTTTTAGTTGAACAAAAATTGGATCATATTTTAATTGCTTGCAGGCCATTCTTTACCAATTTTTACATCATGCTAAAATATGAGTTGTAACATACAGAATCTTAAAACATTTCCAAAACATGGGATCAGATTTTTAGAAAGGGGAAGGGGAGAATGGGAGGGCAGAGTAACTGACCATTGACCATGGTAATTAATAGCAATGAATAATCTTTCGCCTATTTATGAAAGCATCACAAGTTTAAAGAGACCCCACCATTTTAATTTGAACAGTGGATAAGGTGAAAGGCGCCATTATATGATTACTATATGTGGATGGTGTTCAGTAAGTGAAGGAAATGGAATGGAAACAAATTAATTGATTAGAGTTAAAGTACCACAGGCAAGGAACGTAGATAAGAAAAACACATACAGAAAAAACAGCTGTACGTTACTGGAGATCAAGAATACAGCAAGTTTTCTGAATATAATCTGTTTCACTGTTAACTTAGAAACACAACAAAAAGCCAGTCAGAAAACTCTCATTATGATTTAAGTACATAACATATTATCAATTTCAAACTGGTTTAGTTAGAAAGAAAAAGTCCATCCCCACATCTCTGCTAATTTCACAATTGGACTCTAAGTATCTATCAATGTTGTGAGTAATTTATAATTGAACAAGAAAATTTGGCACACTTTTAATTTATTATTAAATCTTCCAAAAATTATTCGATAAATAACTTTTAAGTCTTACAAGGCACTGTAGAGCCTACTGCTGTTGGTCCAGTGACGAATAAAATGTGCAATTGCAACATGCAGACAAATTTAGGAAAATTACAAAAAGGTTGATCCTACAGAAACCATGCTGTTTCACTGCAAAAAGACGACAGAGTCTAGATCATAACTGTCTTTTCCAGTTTTTGATTATTTACTCAAGTTTTAGACATTGGTGCAAAGAACATTTAAGACTGCCCATCATTTACAGCAGCTTTGTCAGTGTGGAAAGGTTACCAAAAGACTTAAAGGGTGCAGTAACATTTCTAAGGCTAAGGCTTTCTTAATATTTCAGAGTTAAGTAAATTCTCTATTAATATGAAACCAGCGAATACCAGTCAGCATTTGTTTATTTTTCACAAACAGACAATCTAATAAAGATGCATAAAAAAGTGATTTCACTGTACATAATTAATATTCCTTTTGTCATATTTTTGAAGGACAACAGTACAACTCTATATCCATTACCAAATCAAAGTGTCAACTTGGAAAAAATTTCTCAAAAATAAATTTAACAAAGACTTTAAGGCTAATGTATTGGAATTTTACTAAATGCACAAATTTAAATTCAAAATTTTGTTAGAGTTCAAAGCAAGATTCTCTTTTCCAAACTTTATAATTGCTTTATAATATCTGCCCCACTTTACACCATTAACTCAAAAGGTTTAGGAGGTAAAAGCATAATCACACAAATACTAAAAGATCCTTTCATCTGGTTTAATTCCTCGTCTGAGCTTTGAAAGTAAGGGCAGCAGTTGGTGTATTACAGTTAGTTTAGAGAGATGGGAAGAAAAAATCCTGATGGTTAAATTATGCTGGTCGCACATGACTAATAGGTCAAGAGAGCATCAGGTTCTACTGGGTTCATAATTATAATTGAAGATCTGCTGACAATGTTAAATCACATAAGAGTTATTAGTTCAGTTGAAGCTCCAGTGTGTGGCCTTCACCCCATAATACATTTTTCAACAAATGGTCAACACTTTTAGGAAAGGAAATAATCAAGAGAAAAAAAAAGTAGAGAAGGGGGCAAAATAGGTAATAAATTGAGCTTAAGGTATATGACCATATCAGACATATCATACAGTATTAAAAAGTTGTTATTGCTCCCTGAAGGGAATGCATGAAAGCAAAACTATACTTATAGTAACTCTATAATGATACAGTAGTGTCACCCTTAATCATCAACAAGACAAACCTGGATATCACTACTGATCAAATCATGAAAGTACACAACTTCTTTTGCCCCAATCACATGATAAATACAAGTAGCCAAGTATGTCCATGACACCACAAGAGGAAAGAAATGCTTTGGAAATAGTCATTAGATTTCCATATTATCGTGGAGAATCACAAGTTCAAGTTACCTGATACAGTTGAATTGAAACATTAATAAATTAATCCAATTTTACTCTTGCAGCTTATGTAGCTTTTGAACGACTTAACACATTGCTGCTTAGGAACACACTGAATGCTGAACATTTTCCTGTTCATACACAGCAGTCCAAACTGACAATGAAAAGCCTATTTCTACTGTTTAGAGTAGAAATGGTTTATATTTAAAATGGATACACATCAAATGCAGTAAGTTTTTCAGTAAGTTGAACAACGGACAAAGACTTCTTGCAATAAACAGTCCTTTGAGTATTAACACTTTCTACAACATTTGAAGAAAAAAGACTTGTTAAGCAGCAAATATTCATTTCATTACTTTTTATGCTACTGTCTTTAATTACTGTTTGAATCCATACCTGGGGACATTTTCAGAATGCATACCTGGGGACATTTACCCAGTACAGCAGAACAAAAGTCAAGTAAGGTTTCTGTAAATGTGATAATTTAAAATTTAGCAATTGCATCATTTCAACTAGCATTTATAATCATTACTGGGCCTGAGGTACTCATTAATGGCCATAAATGTCTGAGCAAAATGACACAGGCACTATTGTTACCAAGGCACTATAATCTGCAGGCACTTTGGCATAGTGCATATTTGTTTGTATCATTACAACAGTACTTCTGGGACGTTGTCCGCACTCCAGCAGCATTGTGTTTTAAAGTCTTCAGTGATCTTGGGCTCTACTGAGTTTCTGGGTATATGTGCAAAGTTATTTAGCTTGGTGATCAGCCACTGTTGGAGAAAATTAGTTATTAACTTTGGAACAGTTTCATTATTTCCAAATTGCTTGGCCATATAGCTAAAGATTTTTTTTCTTGAAAATTTAACATGATGCTATTTCTTGAATGAATTAAACCAAGCGTAAACTGTGAAGGAAAATTTAATGCGAAACTGGAAATAGCATCGCAAATATCCTGCAGGAGTGATTATTAACAAAAAAAATCATGTGGACATTATTATAGAACGCTGAAGTGTCTGATGCAGGAATACATAACTGAGAAATGTGCGGTCAGTTCAGTCAATAGAGTATAAGCCTCTAAATCACAGGGGCAAGGTTTTCAGGCTAATGTTGGTTGCAATGGTTAAGGAGGGTCTTGTGATGAAGTGGTCATATCCTTGCTTCTAAGTCAGAAGGTCCAGGTTCAAGGACGTGCAGCAGTAGCCAACTTGCAAGACACAAGGCCCACCAGTGAATAAAAAGATGTTCTAACTCAAGAAGTGATTGACAGAACATCTCCATACAGGTTGATTAAAAATAATAACAAATGTTGGCTTAGATGCTTAAAGTGTCCGTTTAGTAAAGATGAAATCTAATTCCAGTGATAACTTTTAAAGGGGTCTAATGATGCAGTGTTTTGCTCATATCTCTGAACCTGAAGATACAGGTTCCTACCTGCTACATAATTGTGTGTCGTAGGACATCCTTACAGGTTGATTTAGAAAAAAGGCACAACTGTGAATGTTTCTGTTTTAGATTGATCTCTCCCTTCAACTTTATCCATCAAAGATTCTGAAACATGGCATTCTTATGATATGATTTGATGGTAGGGAAAATTCTTAAGGAGCTTTGCCTTTAGCAAGAGTTTGTATTTAGATCCATTAGTCCAACTTATGTTCACAGCTCTCTATCCCAAAACCTGAATCTTGATAAGCTAATCTACTACGAAGCGATGGGTGCCAAGACAAAAGTAATAAATCAAGCTTTAGTCAATTGAGCTAACCAGCCCTTTAAATGCAAAGACAAATTAGCTCAAAAACAGGAATAATGGAAGAAAGGAGTTTCATCTTTTATCATTGCTGAGAACAATTTGATATTCTCAAAAGAAAATGTCTCAACTAGTATTCACTTGTGGCATATCATTACACATGCCTATTTACGTTATAGAAAAGTAGTCATGGTCAAACTGAAAACCCAATTCTAAACATTACAGCATGGAACATCTACAATTTCAAACATATTTCATCCTGCGCCACAAATTACGATTGTGTTTACAATGTAAAAATATTTTATTAAAAATGAAATTTACAATTTAAGGGTTGAATTTTCAACAAGAGGGCAGGAAACAGAGATGAGAACTGGTTTAGTGTCCTGGCACTAAAAGTCCTACTCACAACAATCGTTAACAGAATAGTTCCAAACCTAACCCAGTCAAAAGCCAGGAAACAGTCTCATTACCATGCACGCCTGTAGACTCCCAACTGTGGAGGACAAATGGGAGACCACAGCACATGGAGATCGGAGACCCTAAAAGATGGGGTGAGGCAGGGCAGTCCCTCAAGTGATCCATCGGGATCCATTCTCCCCCACACAAGCCTTCCTAACTAAATGTTCCAGTCAGCATGGAAGAGCCTTAAAAATTCTAGCAATTAATAATGATTGGTCTCATTTGCAACCAGGCATCTGATGTGTCACCAACCTGTCCTCAATCAAACTAACTTAGAACAAATAGAATGGAAGTTGTCAGTGCCATATTATGCATTTGCCTCTGGTCCAAATCCTACACCTTTCGAAAATTTGGGCATAGGTTGCTATACATACTTGTTTTAAATATCAACAGAACCAAAGTAGATAGATTTTTAATATGGCATGGAAAGGAAACATTCAATTTTGAGGACTGATGAGGGCAGAACGATGGATGTAATCTATATGGACTTCAGTAAGGTGTTCAACAAGGTTGCTCATGGAAGACTGGTTAGCAAGTTTAGATCACACAGAATAGGGGGAGAACTAGCTATTTGGATCCAAAATTTTTTTGAAGGTAGAAAACAGAGGGTGCTAGTGGAAGGTTGCTTTTCAGACTGGAGATCTATGACCAGTGTGGGGCACAAGGATCGATGGTGGGTCCACTGCTTTTCATTATTTATATAAATGATTTGAAATGTGAGCATGAGAGGTATCGTTAGTAAATTTGCAGATGACACCAAAACTAGAGGTGTAGCAGATAGCGAAGAAGGTTACCTCAAAGTACAATGGGATCAGAGGGCCAATGGGCTGAGAAGTGGCAGATAGGAGTTTAATTTAGATAAATGTGAGGCGCAGCATTTTGGAAAAGTAAACCTTAGCAGGACTTATACGCTCAACGGTAAGGTCTTGGGGAGTATTGCTGAACAAAGAGACCTTGGAGCGCAGGTTCATAGTTCCTTGAAAGTAGAGTTGCGGGTAGATAGGATAGTGAAGAAGGCGTTTGGTATGCTTTCCTTTATTGGTCAGAGCATTGAGTATAGGAGTTGGGAGGTCATGTTGCAGCTGTACAGGACATTGGTTAGGCCATTTTTGGAATATTGCATGCAATTCTAGTCTCCTTCCTATCAGAAGGATGTTGTGAAACTTCAACAGTTTCAGAAAAGATTTTCAAGGATGTTGCCAGGGTTGGAGGATTTGAGCTATAGGGAGAGGCTGAATAGGCTGGAACTGTTTTCCCTGAAGCGTCGGAGGCTGAGGGGTGACCTTAAAATGGTTTATAAAATCATGAAGGGAATGGATAGGGTAACTGGACAAGGTCTTTCCCTAGGGTTGACTGAGTCCAGAACTGGAGGGCATAGGTTTAAGATGAGAGAGGAAAGATTTAAAGGGGAACCTAGGGGCAACTTTTTCACACACAGGGTGGTGTGTGTATGAAATTAATTGCCTGAGAAAGTGGTGGAGGCTGGTACAATTACAACATTTGAAAGGCATCTGGATGGGTATATGAATAGGAAGGGTTGAGAGGGAAATTGGCCGAATGCTGGCAAATGGGACTAGATTAATTTAGAATATCTAGTTGGCATGGATGAGTTGGTACAAAGGGTCTGTTTTCATATTGTTTATGTCATTGACTCTAATCCTTAGGAATTTTTTTTTAAAACAATTAAATTGGCATCAGCTCTTTCATGAGAAAGCTTGGATTTTTTAAACTTCTATTCTTGGTGGATTTTTTTTTAACTGAAGAAAGGAAAAAGGCCATGACCTAGTGCACATTGAGGGAGGTAAGGAATTCCACAGTTGTGAGGGCCTGGGAAAAAAACAATATCGGGGATTTTGCAATGAGTCTTGACATCAATAACTTGGCAGGAATAGCAAGCAGCATAATGTATTTCTAACTTTTCATAATGCACTGTTTTTAACTTATCACAATTTGTTTCCCGAGCTCTTTCTCTGATTGAAACAGAGACACACTGTGTTAAATCACTTGTCACCTGCAACAGAGGGCCTATATCTTGAAAAAGATACAAATCCACAATTTCACAGATTCTGGTTTATACAGTCCCCAAGATTGCTGCAGCGGTAGCAAAAATGCCTGAGTCGAGTAACAAAGGGCCTTTTAAGTAAAAGCATTTCTCACACACCAGAGTTTATTAACTGCACTCCTCTATACGATTTTAGGAAATTCCAACCATATCTACAGAAAGAATTCCATTAGACAATGACAAGTTCCTTCTGGAGAAATTTTCAAACTTGGAAATTGGTAAATTAGCATTTGTGAGAAAATCCCAATCCTCAATAGTTAACTTTATTACAATTTATAACTTGTGAATTTCTCCAAGATTTGCATTGACAGAGAATTGCCATAGCATTTATGTTTAAAAGAAAAACTATTATTTCCTACAATTATGTTCATTTTTTCCATGAAGTACACTGCCTTGAAGAGATTGTGTCTGGAAATGTGCACAATTCAAAATGTCTAATACATATCTCCATCCATAAAGGAACTATAGACAGTATACTTAAAATTTAACATCGGCAAAAATAGTCTATAAACACAGATGTCAAATCACAAAATTTACATAGATGACAAACTACCATGAGAAAGTGTTCTCACTGAAATTTCAGCATTACTCTGTTTGTGACATAACTGTAAAGAATACAGAATAAAATATAAGTTTGTAAAAGCTTAAATATAATGACTACGTTCTTTTAAATAAAAATGTCTTGTTTTTTCTTTGTTAATATTGAAAGAAAAGGCATTTACAGACAAAAAGCTATAGCATCAATCTTTGTTTTCCTCCTCATACACTGATATGGAAATCTGTAAACACTTGATCTGCCTGTCACACACCGCTATATTATCTCAAATTAAACTGTAGCAAATTGATTTCTCTTGACTGAAGGAGCACTGCATCGGCACAAAAACTAGCCTCAAACGAAAATAATAACTAATATCTGTGCAAACTGATGCAAATTAATTTTAAGAGCAGAATACCTGAATAGAAAGTATTTTAAGGAGTATAGATGATAATTGTGAAACAAAATATATGTTGAATAAATTATATGAATATAAATAAAAATATCTCCCAACATTCCCAATGTGTGCAATATGTTCTTACCAATGTGCTATACTACGCAGACTTAAATGCAAACTAGCCTTAGATTTTGCTTTTCAGCACTTACTTCCAACACTTACATAATTAGACATTTTGCAGCCAGTGAGTGCCATTGGTTCCAAAATTTTAAAAAGCCATAAAGCACAAAATAATGACTAACTCAAATGACTGAGTAACTGTTAAATCAGAAATCTAAATAATGAATCAAAAACAGTAAAACATTCCAATGAAAAGCAAGCAGCCAGCAGAAAATCCTCTCTTTGAAAACAGTTACCTTTCACAACCAAAAATATCACAACATTAACTAAATTTCTTAATTACCTTCAAACTCCTTCAGCAAAAGTTTTTTTTCAAGGACCAACCACGTGAGCCTAACAGTCACAAATTACACTTAAAGAGAAATGGAAATATTGCACAAAAGAGGTCTTTCAATTTACCCAAAAATTGTCCATCATCTGTTCAAAATAACGGTGGCCTAACCTGAGGGTCACTACACCTCAGGTGACGGAGAGGTTAAAATAGAAAATCCTTCATAGGAATTGAATACTTGCTTTTTGCACCTCTTTGCAATGTAAACCAGCTATCCAGCCAACTGAGCTAAGCCATCACCAGTGAGGTAAAGTTGCCATTGTTGAACTGGACCATAGGATTGCTCTTTCATTATACAGAGAAAGAGATGGCTGATGGTGGTTTAACTTGACGATTACCACACCTCAGGCAAGGGGAGAAGTTGAGAAGGAGAATCTTTCACAGTCACCTCAGCCAGTGTGAGAGTCAAACCCATACTGCTAGCATCACATTGCAAACTGTGTTACAAACCAGGGGTCTAGCCAATTGAGCTAAACGATCCCCACAACACAGGAATCCATTCATTTCTTTAAATTATTTGATTAACTGATCTGCAAAAGAACAATTTATATTCACCAACACAATAGAAACTTATTCGAATGTTAACCGTGGATGTTCATTTGAACAAAGAAAGAATTGGCATCTTTTTGAGCCACCTTATCTTCTCAATATTTAAACTAAGACAGTGAGAGAAAAATCACAATTGGGTGAAGGTGAGGAAAAATGAATATGCAGCCTTGTAAACAACTGTATGGGAAGTTGGTTAACTAAACCGCTGAGCATCAAACCTAGGTAGATATAAATGCGCTGGAAATCTGGGAGAAAAAAAAAGCAATTCTATACATACATAATAGGTTGAATAGAGTCTGATGAATTACCATCTACTTCATCCACCAACACCATTATATTGTGCTCAAATCCATCCGTCACCTCATTCCACCCTAACTCTGTAGCTGGATAAATTCCCAGGATCTCTGCCCTCTTTCAATTCTGGACTCTTACACTCTCTAACGTTCCCCGCACTACCTTCCGCAGCCTAGTCCCTGAACTGTGGATTCAATTCCGAACGTTTGCTTTTCTCACCTTCATTTGGTCTCTTCTGAAAATCCCTCTCTTGACAAAGGTTTTTGGTCATCTGCCATACTTTCTCTTTATATTGTACAATGTCAGATTTGTCAGATAATGTCCTACAAAACACCTTAAGATGTTTTTATTGGCACATTAATGGCAATATATAAATAAAACTTATGTTATTATATGAATATGGTCATCTGTTACGGAAATGTCTTTTGATTATTGCTTGTTTCCTTTTTGTCACAGGTGCTGCCACATATTACCCAAACAGCAGTTTTATCAACAGCAGCAGAAGCAGGTACAGAAAAAAAAGTTGGAAAAGCATCATATCTAAAAGAGAACAACTAATTAAAATTTCAGGGGCAACATTCCATAACTACCTAGTGAAGATGCGGATCTGATTAAATTAAAGATTTGATTTGATTTATTATTGTCACACATACCTAGATACAGTGAAAAGTATTGTTTTTGAAGAAGTAACAAAGAAGACTGATGAAGGCAGATCGGCGGACGTTGTCTATATGGACTTCAGTAAGGTGTTTGTCGAGGTTCCGCATGATAGTCTGCCTAGCAAGGTTAGATCACATGGAATATAGGAAAAACTAGCCATTTAGATACAAAATTGACTTGAAGGTAGAAGTTGAGGATGGTGGAGGAGAGCTGCTTTTCGGGCTGGACACCTGCTACCAGTGGTGTGCTGCAAGAATCAGTGCTGGGTCTACTGCATATTGTCATTTATATTTCATCATGAATATAGGAGATATCATTAATAACAGTCCAAAATTGGTAGTGTAGTGGACAGCGAAGACGGTTACCTCAGAGTACAATGGGACCTTGATTAGATGGGCAGACGCATGGGAGATGGAGTTTAATTTAAATAAATGTGAAGGGCTGTATCTTGTTAGGGCAAATTAGGGCAGAACTTATACTCTGAATGATAAGGACCTGGGAGTATTGCCGAATTAAGAAATCTTGGAGGACAGGTTCATAGCTCCTTGAAAGCGGAGTCACAGGTAGACAGGGCAATGAAGAAGGCATTGGTATGCTTGCCTTTATTGATCAGTGCATTGAGTATAGGAATTGGGAGGTCATGTTGTGGCTGAAAAGGTCATGGGTTTGGCCACTTTCAAAAAACTGTATTCAGTTCTGGTCTCCCTGCTATAGAAAAGACGTTATGAAACTTGAAAGTGTTCAGAAAAGATGTACAAGTATGTTGCCAGGGTTGGAGAGTTTGAATTAGAGGATCATATTAAATAGGCGAGGCTATTTTCCCTAGAGGCTGAGGGGTGACCTTCTAGAAGTTTATAAAATCATGAGGGGGCATGGATAGATGAATAGTCAAGGTCTTTTCCCCAGAGCAGGGGAGTCCAAAACTGGATGGAATAGGTTTAAGAGGGGAAAGAGTTAAAGGGACCTAAAGGGACAATTTTTTCACGCAAAGGGTGGTACATGTATGGAATGAGCTGCCAGTGGAGGTGGTGGAGAATGGTATAATTACAACATTTAAAAGCTATCTGGATGGGTATATGAATAGGAAGGATTTAAAGGGATATGATCCAAATGTTGGCAAATGGGACTACATTAATTTAAAATATCTAGTTGGCATCAACAAGTTGGGTTGGAGGGTCACTTTCTGTGCTGTATATCTCTGTGAATCTATGATTCTATGATAGTAGTAAATACTGTTGATGAGCAAATGCAGTTATTTACCAGGACCAAAAAGCAAACACGTTTAAAAGAAAAAAACTCTAGAACGTACTCGTTTATAAATACTTCTGAAATTCTTCCAACATTACAACACAATTAGTGGTATAATAAACTGTGGCTAAACAGGCATCTTTGTTTTTATTCAATAATGAATAGAAAGATGGAAATTCTATAAAGAAAATTAAAACCTGATGTGCAACTCTGAAAATATACAGCTCAGTTTTATATAGCAAATGAATTCAAGGGATTGAGATGAATGAAAATTAACCAGATTAATATTCCTCCAGTTATCTTAGAGGACACTGATTGTATCACTAATTTGAAGGTCATATCCACGGTTCACAGTGAGAATGTTTGAAGCTTATAAGTTGACACCTTCAGAAAAATATCAAGGGCCAGTTCAAGAATATACAGGACAAAACAATGAATGTGGATTATATGTGGTGAAGGAACATCTGTTTTGGTAGCGAAACAGCAACTCTTAAAATAATTATGGTGAACCTCATATAACCATAAGGACGGATTCTGAAGAAACCAGTCCTGAAAACAAACAGCATAAACTTATTTCAGATATGCTGGAGTAATATGAGATTATTAAAACTGTATAAACAATTGTAATATGAAATGTTAGCTATGGACTATGAAAATTCTAAGCCCAAGGTGATTTAACTCAGTGTGGGCAGTGTTAGGAGCAGCATAAGAGCCAGATTTTTGTTAATGAAGTTGGAAACTCAAGTCAGGAAGTTTTGAAAATTGCTGGACCAAGAGTTCTGCTCGATGTGATTTTAGCTCTGGCAAAGAAGGGCATGTGCCCGAAACGTCGAATCTTCTGTTCCCTAGATGCTGCCTGACCTGCTGTGCTGTTCCAGCAATAAAGTTTCGGAAATGGGATAGAGCCAGTCTACCAACGCCAGAAGCAGAGTATGAGCAAAAAGAGGGGCAGGCTAGTGCTAAGATTGGTCAGTTAAGAGTTTCATTGAGACCCAGGTGTTTCAGAAGGTTTGAGGCCTCCGGCTCTCACTCCTCAAATCCCTCAGCACCCCATCCTCCCACAACTCTTTCAACAATTTAATAGAACTTGCACTTCTGCATAATTGATGGTGGCAAAATAATTTACTACTCATAAAATTTAGAAGCTTTGGACGTGATTCAAGTCGTCATTCTCTAAATGATCCATTCAGAACCACATCAACTATGATTACGCCTTTAATAGCCTCCTTAAGTTGTCAATCAAACATGATGAAAGGTGTTGAATATGTATTTTTGGACTTCAAAATACAGACCGACATGTGGACCAGCTTGTTAAGTTCGGTTTTTTAAGAAGATCAGAAGATCAGTTTAGAACAATGACCTCAATGAATTATGAGGGGATGGGTAAGTGGAGCTGAGGCCACTAAAAGATCAGCCACAATCTTATTGAATGCGGAGCGAGCTTGAAGGGCCAGGTGGCCCACTCCTGTTTCTGATTCTTATTTCAACATACTGCTAGGGAGATCCCCCGTCACGTTACTGGTAGCATGTTTATGCAGTTTTATGACAGGCAGCGTAGACAGTTGCAGACTATTATTTTAAATTTGACTTCTGAACATATGGTTCACAGTTTTAGTTCAGAAGAACCTGGAAATTTCATCTAGCAAGAAAATTAAGTCAGTTCAAGGCAACCAGTCATTTATTTTTTATTATATAAATTAATAGGAAGTTAGACATGGGCGTACACTGACTGGCCGGCATTTATTGTCTAGATTAGAGTGGTGCTAGAAAAGCACAGCTGGTCAGGCAGCATCCAAGAAGCAGGAAAATCGATGTTTTGGGCAAAAGCCCTTCATCAAGAATGAAGGCAGGGAGCCTCCAGGCTGGAGAGATGGCAAGCATTTATTGCCTATCCCTAGTTGCTCTTGACAAGGTGGTAGCGAGTTGCCTTCTTGACCTGCCATTGTCCTTGTGAACTGACCCACAATGCCCTTAGGGTCAGAATTCCAGGATTTTACCCAGCAAGAGTGAAGGAATTGCAATATATTTCCAAGTCAGAATGGTGAGTAGCTTGGAAGAGAAATTGGAGGTGGCGGTGTTCCCATGTATCTGCTACCTGTGTCCTCTAGATGGAGCGGTTGAGAGTTTGAAAAGAGCTGTCTAAGGATTTTTGGTGAATTTCTGCAGTGCATCTTCTAAACAGTCCACACTGTTGCGTCAGCAGCCCTATGGTTCAGAGGGATTGGATGCTTGTGCAAGTGGTGTCAATCAATGGGCTACTTTGTCCTGGATAGTGTCAAGCTTCTTGAGTGTTATTGAAACTGCACCAATCCAGGCAAATGGGCAGAACTCCATCACACTCCTGATTTGTGCCTTGTAGATGATGGGCAGGCTTTGGGGAGTCAGGAGATGAGTTACTAGCCACAGTATTCGTAGCCTCTGACCTGCTGTTGTAGCCACTGTGTTTATTTGGTGATTCCAGCTGAGTTTTTGGTCAATTGTAACCGCAAGGACATTGGTAATGGGGAATTCGGTGATGGTAACATCATTGAATGTCATGGGGTGGTGGTTAGATGATCTCTTATTAGAGATGGTCATCGCCTGGCATTTGTGTGGCATGAATATTACTTGCCACATGTCAGCCCAAGCCTGGATATTGTCCAAGTCATGGTACATTTGAACATGGACTGCTACAATATCTGAGGAGTCACAAATGGTACTGAATATTGTGCAATCATCGGTGAACATCCCTAGTAATGGTCATGTGATGGAGGGAATGTCATTAAACGAATGAATGATTTATTATTGTCACTTGCATTTTACAGTGAATAAGACAGTGAAAAGTATCAGCTGTCATCATAATCCAGCCCCATTTTGAACAGTTTAAGAATAAAAAGAGTAAAGAGATATTACTGAGAGTGCTCCACCTCCTTGCTGTCGCCTGTGCCAGACCTATCTACAGAAGAGCCACCATCGTTAGGCGACATCTCGTTCCCGCTTGGCCTACCTCCACTGAGCCCCATGCTGAATCCACATCCTCCTAGCAACCAGGAGTCCCCAGATCTGCTACTGCCGATAACCAGGGGTCCCTGCTGCAGACCTCCCACAACCGCAATAAGGAGTCCCTGGCTCCACTGCAAGGCCAGGAGTCCCCGTTCTGGGCCTACTGCAACCAGGAGTCCGTGGTTCCACTGCTAGGCCAGGCCAGGCCGCTGCACCAAAGGTCCCACTCCGGCCACAGATTTCATCTTGTTGGTGCCATGTAGACAAGTCCGCCAACTCCGGTTGCTGGAGGAGCTTTGCTGTCATTGTTGCCGGCCTTGAACATCAGGACACCTCTGCTGCTGCCGCTGCCTCTAATCGCCTTGAGGAGCCATGTTTGCTGCTACCACTTCCAACAGTCAGGAGGCTGCTGCCACTCCACGCATGACCCACTCTCATTGCTGCTGATTAACTCACTAGAGAAATGAAAGACAAAAGGGAAAAAAAAGAACACAGATAGAAAGAAAAAATGAAAGCAAGCAGATAAGTGACACCATCATGGTCTCAGCGAAGTAGCTGAAGGTACCAGCCAAGCTGATTCAGTCCATTTGATATCGGGAAACTGTTGTAGGCACTGGACACTATAAAGACAATGGGTCCTGACAAAATTCTGGTAATAGTACTGAAGACTGTGCTTTAAGTTCATATGTGACTTATTTATATGGACCACAATCCATGTAAGATGGTTACATTAGAGGTTAATATTACAGCCATGCAATTTGTAATTCACATATCTAACAACTCTGAAAATACTATTATTTATATAGATCACAATCCAGGTTTTTGTTGTTGTTTGCGGTGGGGGGGGGGGGAGGGAAGAGTTCTTCTGACAATAAGTTATGACTGTTTTATTGGAGTTTAATATTTCAGCCATACAATTTTGAAATCATTCATTTAGAGGTTAAGATCAAAGTTACAGCAGCCAATTTGGCAGCAATTATGCTGCTCCTTTAACAAGGTTATGCTGTCCTTAGCTTTTTTCCCCAGAGAGGTCATAAAAGCAGTGATTCCAAAAAGTCTAGATTTGAAGGGTTTTAGGGCAAGTTTGATTATAGCTAACAAATACTGCCTCAGACAAAAGGCTTTCAAGTTTAAAAAACCTCGAACTAGGAAAGAGAAGTGGCCAGTTCTCCCAGTTCAGCTTTCCTCGGATTTGGTTATTTTTTGCAATTAAAGCAAGCAGTCAGTTTTCAGGTTGCTGATCCAAGAAACAGCTAAATATAAGAGGGTATTCCATGACGAATCTCTCTGCCATCTTTCTCTCTCCTGTAAGACTCTGTGTTTGATTTTACCTTTACTGCCAAGGGATATTTATGGGGGTTGTTATAGGAAGTTGGAACAGCATTATTTTGTTGGGGTTGTCTGTGGGATGTTTGGATGAGTTAAGTTAATCCATATTCTGTTCTCTTTTGTTTGTGTTTCATTTGGTAATATTGCAAAGAAATTCTGCTTTGTTTAAAACTAAGTAGTTGGACCGGCTTCATCATTGGTCCGTAATATGAATCGTGGACCTATATAAAAGGATTCTGAAAATTAATATAACTTTAAGGAAATTTTATTATTACAGCTCATGCACTACAGAAACAGTGGTAAGAGGAACCTTTTCAGTGAAAATGAAAACATCACTTAAAGATAACTTTGTATCATTTTTTAGGAATGTGTGTGATGAAAACGGGGATAATGTTTGATTTATTACTGAGACATGTATTGAGATGCAGTGCGTATTGTTTTCAGTGCTATCCAGCCAAATTGTACATTACCTACACCAGGCAGAGTAATAGAACAGAATGTAGTATATACTGTTAAGGTACAGAGAAGTGCAGAGAAAGATCAACTATAGTATAGAAGAGGTCCATTGAAAATTCTGATAACAGTGGGGAACAGGCTGTTCTTGAATCTGTTGCTACGCATTTTCAAACTTTTGTATCTGCTGCCCGATGGAAGAGGGTGGAAGACAATACAACCAGGATAGGAGGGGGTCCTTGATTGTGTTCGCTGCTTTCCCGAGGCAGCAGGAATTGTAGACAGAGTCAATGGAAGGAAGGCTGGTTTTTGTGATGGACTAGGCTGAGTTCACAACTCTTTGTAATTTCTTATAGTTTTGGGCAGAGCAGTTGCCATACCAAGCTGCGATGCATTCGGATAGGATATTCTCTATGATGTATCTAAAGAAATTGTAAGAGTCATTGTGGACACGCGAAATTTTCTGAGCCTCCTGAAGAGCTACAGCATTGATACGGATTGGCCAGGACAGATTGTTATATTTACTCCGAGGAACTTTAAGCTCTCGACCACCTCCACTTCATCACCAAGGACACAGACAGGGGATGTCCTCCACTCTACCTCCTGAAGTTGCTGACTAGCTCCTTCACTTTGCTGATATTGAGGGAGAGATTGTGGTCTTTACACCATGCCACTAAGCTCTCGTTCTCTTTCCTATACTGTCTTGTCGTTGTTTGAGATCCGATCCACTACAGTGGTGTCATCAGCAAATTTGTAAATGGAGTTAGAGCTGAATTTGGCCAAACAGTCATGAGTATATAAGTATAGTAAGGGGCTGAGTACACATCCTTGTGAGGCACTGGTGTTGAGGTTTATCATGGAGGAAGTGTTATCACCTATCCTTACTAATTGCTGTCTGAGGATCAGGAAGTCAAGGATCCAATTGCAGAGGGGGGAGCATAGTCCCAGGTCTCGGAGTTGTACAATTAGTTTAGTTGGAATTATGGTGTTGAAGGTGCAATTCGTATCAATATACACTACATTTTGGGATTTGGATTTCAAAACAGAGGTGACAGACGCAGGTCTGTTGTGTTAATACTTTTTTTAAAAAAGAACAAGGTCAGAAAAACAAATTGGAACAGTGACCTACCTACATCAGTTTCCAGAACTCATGTGTTTGCAGTAGTTGGGCTCAGAAAAATCTTAATGGAAAATATGTTTATACTGTTGGGATTAAAACAGGCAGAGTAAGGAGATTAAGGAATTAGTTTAGTTTTGACTTTAGAACTGGAGATTCAAAATTTTAGCATAGAATAACACAGTTCAGTTCAGAAGGTAGAAAGATTTCTCCAAACGAAGGAATCAAGTTCAAAGGTTCAAACAGAAGTGATTCCTGGTTTATGAAACTTCTAAGTCAAGAGACAGGAGTGCACAACTTGTTAGGATTGAGAATGGTTCAGCCACTAGAAACGTAAAGAGGTTCTTGCCAGTGGACTAGGAAAGGAATCATAACATTGTATCCATTGATCAAGATCAAGAAATTGGAGAAAATCAGTGAAGCCAAGCTTTTAAAAAGCTGAGATAAAGAGTAATATTTCTCTAGGATTGAGTCTTTATAATGGATGGTGTTGGGAACAGATTGAAACTTTGATTTCACATTCATCTTTCCAGCTGTTTAGCATTATAATATAGTCTTGTTTGTTTATTTCTTTTTTGTAATGAACTTATATCCTGTTTTTAAATAATATGTCACAGAGGATTGTGTTTCAGTGACTAACCATCACATTAACCAACCACAAAAATTAAATATATGATCTATCAAGCCAGATTTCATATTGTAATCTGACACGTCCAATATTGTCCAGGTGGGATCATAATACCAATTATGCACTCAGGATGCCCTGCTGAGATAACTGTAGCTGATGAAATTCAGCCACGCATTCAAAATGAAATCATAACAGCCCTTGGGGAAATGTCAACAAAGAACTATTGAAAGATGCAAGATGCTACTTACATTTCGTCTAAGCTTCACTGAAAAAATAAAAAAAAAAAAGGGTCATGGCAGTTATCCAGGCTTTATTCACCGTACAAAAGTATTTCAATCTACTCCATTAATCTGTGACTCCTGCACTGACAGCTAAGGCTATTTCAACAGCATAGACTGTGTGAGCTCAGCTCGGAGTTCAAATAACTTCGCTGGGTTAAAATTTTCTACTTGTGTGATTAGTGCCCCACCACCTTCCCCAATTAGAAAGGATTGTTGGAAATAGGGGAGGTGCTTTTACATATGGATCCGGTTTGCTTTTTTAAAAAAAACGGGTCTACAAATTGTTTCTGACTCCATGAAAATTTGTCCCAAGGTCTCAGTACCTCCAAACCTGAGAGAGGAAGGAGATTCAGACAGAAGGGTAAAAATAAAAAAATGCCAGAACAGAAGTCAATACATTTATTTCAGATCCCTGCTAATTGCCTAGAAATGATGCTTTCACAGTCTGCATACAATAGAGTGGTAATACAAGAGGTCCTGTGCCATGAAACTATAATACCGTATGAGTCACTGCCTTCTGGAACCGGAGAAAAAGAATTGTTAACAAGAAAATGGCAAGTAATTTAGTTACTCAAATTGCAATAAAAATATTTGTATAAAAATAAAATCAATCTGTAATGCTGAAATGAAAATATAGTTTAATATTTTAGAAAATTATCTTCTCTTTTTCCCCCCAAATCCATTCTTACTCCACCTCTCCTGATGACAAGTAATGCACACTGACACGTCGTCTGTGGGGCTGGTAGGCCTCTAGGACCTCAAGTAAATGACAGAATTTATGCTTCATCCAAAACCTGAGTGTTACCAGATTCTGGATCAATGGTGCTGGAAGAGCGCAGCAGTTCAGGCAGCATCCGAGGAGCTTCAGCAAAATCGACGTTTCAGGCAAAAACCCTTCATCAGGAATTCCTGATGAAGGGCTTTTGCCCGTAATGTCGATTTTGCTGAAGCTCCTCGGATGCTGCCTGAACTGCTGTGCTCTTCCAGCACCATTGATCCAGAATCTGGTTTCCAGCATCTGCAGTCATTGTTTTTACCCTGAGTGTTACCAGGCTATTTAACTCTGGAAAGCATCATTGCCATTCTCAATACAAGTCATTCGCAGCCAAATCCCACAATCTACCATAATTGATCCATCCACTTCCAGCAAGGAAAATAAAGGAGCAGGCATCTTGTGCACTTTATAGCCCCTTCTCCTCAACTGTGATGATAAATCCAGTGATGGTTTCACTCACTCTTGCTTTGGTTAAGATTAACTAACTAGATAAATTTTAAGACATGCATTATTACAGAAATGTTGTGATCGTTTTCTCCTTGAAAATAAAACTACAATGAAAGGAAGAGCCTAAGTGAAGACGGGTTTAAATTACTGCAGGGAGCAGTGGATGGCTTAGAATCAAGGCTCTGGGTCACTGTAAATTTTCTTTTATCCCCATGAATTCCACAGAAGTAGAAGTTCACTTTCTTGACTATACAAATGAAAAGTATTCAACCATGATCAGAGTGTACCAAATTTACAATGTTTATTGAGGCTTCATTTGAGGATTCTTAGATTAGATTCCATACAGTATGGAAACAGGCCCTTCAGCCCAACAAGTCCACACTGACCTGCAAAGAGGAACCCACCTAGACCCTATATTTACTCCTGACTAATGCAACTAACACTATGGGCAGTTTAGCATGGCCAATCCATCCTAACCTGCACATCTTTGGATTGTGGGAGGAAACCAGAGCACCCGGAGGAAACCCACGCAGACACAGGGAGAATGTGCAAACTCCACACAGGCAGTCGACCAAAGCTGGAATCGAACCCAGGTCCCTGATACTGTGAGGCAGCAGTGTTAACCAGAGCCACTCTGCTGCCCTGCATAGTACTGCCCCATGTGGTATAGAGTCATAGTGACCCTGCCTCTGAGGTGGCCTGGGTTCAAGTCCTACCTGCTCCACTGTTGTGCCATAACATCTCTGAGTAGGTAGATTTGAAAATATTTTTAGGGACTCTTTGAGCTATCATGTGAGCAGTATCCCTACCTCTGAGCCAGGAGGCCCAGGTTGAAGTTCCACCTGTTCCACAGCTATGTAATGACATCTTTGAACAAGTGATTAGAAAATATCTATTAAATGCTCATGTGGTGCGGTAGTAGTGCCCCTACCTCTGGGTCACGAAGTTTGGGCTCAAGTTCCACCTGTTCTAGAGATCTGTCATAACATGTTTGAACAGGTTGATTAAAATGCCTATTAGCAACAGGCAGGGAAAAATTCCACAAAAAGCACATCAGACAAAAGTTGACCTTTTAAGGAACAGCCCAAATTCAATCCAGTCAATTACCATCCTGTAACCTAGTCTCAATCAAAGTGTTGGGAGGAGCTGTCAACAATGTAATCTGGTAGCACTTGCTCACTTAATAACCTGTATACCAATGGTTAGTTTGGTTCTGTTCCAAACTTCATGACCAACCTCGGTCTAATTATTGATTTTTTTAAAAAGTCAAATCGAATGGGGACTTGATTATAACAGACAAGTTAGGGAAGAGCAATAAATGTTATCCTCACAGTGAGTCGTATTCTAAGACAGAATTTCACCAGGAAATTTAGGAATGCAATCTACAGGCAGTTGATTTAGGACATGTTCACACAGCTAGCCTTAAATTCAAAGACAACCATACTAGATTCATTTTTGCAAACATCCTTTATTTAGCCAGCTGATGCAAAAGTACAATATAAATACAGTAAATAGTGAACAGAGCCATGTTGTTAGACTCAAACAAAATCTTCAAAGTTTGGGAGAAGATTTGTAGCTCGGGTGCTCGTTGTTGTGGTTCTGTTCGCCGAGCTGGGAATGTGTGTTGCAGACACTCATCCACAATTCAAATCAATAAGCACATCGACCTGGACCCAATATACCGGCTACTGCAGCGGACAGCTGGAACTGACAACCAGAAGCGGCAGGTACAAATCACTATAAATGCCGGAGAAAACATCACAGAAGCGCTTCACAGGAGGCTCTCAAGCACTGAGGATGTCACCTAGACAGGGGATGAAACATCTGCAACACAAATTCCCAGCTCGGCGAACAGAACCATCACACAAAATCTCCTATGGAAGCTAGTATTAAACAATAGAGGACACAAGTCAAAATATTTAACATGTACAAAACAGCCAATAATAACTAAAAATTAACTTCCATTATTGTTTAATTGTAGGATTGAGCAACAATTTGATTTACAGACTAGGATTTGTCTGAATGTAATACAATCTATAGCAGTAGCAAACATTCATCACCTCTGTTTACTACAATAATGTGTACAATCAGTTCAATCCAACTTTGCAATTTTAAAACATACAACGTCACTCACCAAATAGCACTTAACTATCATTAAACAAAGCCACAGGACTCCCTTTATAAGACTAGCCAGATCCTGCCACATTACCACTTGGTTGGCTCACACCTACCAATAAAATGTTTCTCCAAGAAAGTGAATTTTGGAGTAAAAATGGCACTTCATTTAAAAAAAGGAGTCTTATCACATGGAGTTGACACATAACATAAACGGTTCCCTTAGAAATCTGCCATCATTATTGCCACATCCAAGACAATAATTTCTTTATTGTTAAAACTGTTGGATTAGCTTCAATCTCTGATTCTTGTCCAAGGTAGTTAAACATGCTGTTGACTGAACTCTGTGTCCATGTTTCATGCAACCTCATGCCTGAACCTCAGTAATAAGATTTGTATTTTCCTTCCTCATCCATCTCAATGCCTCTGAAGCCACAGTTGACCGAAGTAGTTTTGATCAAATCGTCCACTGTCCAGTTAAGAGAAAGAGAAATTAATTTCTTCTGTGATCTCTAATCAGATGTCAACATTTTCAGAATTTCAAACCTGATCTCAGGCTGCTGGCTTCCAGGATAAACAGAGATGAAACAATGGTCAGGAAGCCAAGGAGCAACTAGAACAGTGGCTGACAACTTAAATGTTTTAGTGAGGCTGACAGATTTTCATTTTGACAGTGGCTTGTTGGATCTCCCAATTCTTGGGAAATTCACCATTAGAAATTAGTGAAGACAGTCTCAGTGAAAAGTAGCACTGCTGTGGGTCAGAAAGAACAGGACTACTTTCCCCAACAATCACCCCCACAAAACACCATTCCATGCAAAAATTCCCCAAGGTTTTTACTTCAATAGCTGCTCATAAGTGGAATTTAACTGTCAATTACAACCTCCTAAATTAATCATTCCCTACCTCTTTGCCCTGTTCACAGCCTTCAATTTCATCCTCCGAGACAACTCATCTCACACACGGTCAGCCCTTCAAACATCATCTTTTGTTTTCAGGGCACACATGATCTCTTCGCTGACAGGGCTCTCTTGGTTTGTATTCTATGTGATACAGCCTGCTACAAAGCTCTCTGTTCTCATTACCAGCCCCCTAAAAACATGCTCCCTCACAAACTCCTTCTCCGATTCCAACCAAATGCTCCTCTAGCCTACTGCTTCTGACAATACCAACATCTCCACTGATCAATTCATCACCGCTTCTTCCCTCCTAATAATATTTCCACTGTTATTACCAGATGTTCTCACTCATGCCATGCCTAGCTTGGTGGTCTGCCTCTGATATTAGGACTTGTTCTGAAGCTGCAAAATCAAACAATGACAGAAAATTTAAGAATACTAGAGACTCGATCACAATATCAATGTAAAGCTTACCAGATGCAATCCAAATATAAGTCGCCTGGCTATAAAATAAAGTTTATTGACCAGTAGGAAAAATTCTCCTCTGCTTTGTTTCACTACTCTTGTTCAGCTTCAACAGTATCATCTGTCAACTAATCACCAATTCCTATTCAACTCAAACATAAGCATGATTTTCATTTGAAAAATATATTGAAGAAGCTTTGTGGGGTGAAATAAGCAGGCGTGTACCAATTTACTGTAGAGTAAAGCCTTCCAATAGTATGGGATAATGTTACTATGGTATAATTATTATAAAGTGATCTCAAAAATGTCAATGATTCCATCTGTGCAGCCGTTTATTCGATAACCTTTGCAGAACAGAATCTGTGCTTCAGTTACATAAGTCCCTAGATTCAGTGAAGTCTGCAAACCATCATGAAAATCTACAACATAGGCTTTGTACAGGTCACTGTTGTAATTTTAAACTAAATGATCTTGGAACTGTACTGAACACAGTACTTCAGTAAAAGATGAACCAGGCATGGTGAAAGACAAACTTGGATAAGGTTTTGAATGAAAGGAGAAAGGTTAGTAACATATTACTATTTTTTGATGTGTTTCCTGTGTCACAAAAGCAACCGCACTTCAAACTCCCTTTCTTGGTTGTAAATTGTTTTGCAACATGAAGATTGTTTAAAAAAAAACACGATAAACGTGCAAGTCTTGCTTTTATTTTCAAGTAAATGCAACATTTTCAATAAAAGCAAAAAACTGTGAATGCTCAAAATTTGAAACAAAAACAGAAATCTGGCAGCATTTCTGAAGAGACAACAAGAGTTAATGATTCAAGCCTAGTACAACTCTTCTTCAGAACTGCTACATTTCTTTTGTAAAATAAGCAAAGGAATTACAAAATAAAGCAGGGAGAGCTTGTAAATGGCTAGAATCATTTATTAACATTTTTAGTAAATATTAACTGTTGGACCACAATGTCCTTTTGTCCTATTGTAACTTCTTTAATATCATCTCTTTTAGGGAAAATTTCAGAAGTTAAATTAATTGTCCTATAGTTTCCTGCTTTTAGTCTCCTGCTCTTTTACAAAAGGGAAGTTACGCTTGCTTGATGCCAATCTAATGGGCGTTCCCTGAATCAAAGGAGTTTTAGAAAATTAAAATGAATGCATCAACTACCTTCCTAACCTTTTGTACAAGAAGTGAATTGAGTCCACTTGGAAACAGGAATCTGTCAGCCCATAGCTCGAATAATTTGCTCAGTACCACTTCTCTGGTGTTTGGCATTCTATCGAGTTCTTCCATCCTTGCTATTTTCTGATTTGCAACTGGTGCCATATTACTTGGACAATTGGTTCTGATATAACACAATAGATCAGTTCTTGTGTGATCTTGTGTTATAAGAAAATCATGCAATAGCCACGCCATTTAAAGTAATGAGGCTAGAATCACGTTATAGGAGAAAGTGAGGTCTGCAGATGCTGGAGATCAGAGCTGAAAATGTGTTGCTGGAAAAGCGCAGCAGGTTAGGCAGCATCCAGGGAACAGGAGAATCGACGTTTCGGGCATATGCCTGAAGAAGGGCTCATGCCCGAAACGTCGATTCTCCTGTTCCCTGGATGCTGCCTGACCTGCTGCAATTTTCCAGCAACACATTTTCAGCTAGAATCACGTTATAGCCAACACAGGTAAGAAAAGTTCACTTTCTACAAATAACAGTCTAAATTCTTGAATCACGTTAAATCCAATTCATGTTGAAGAAACATTCATAATATCAGAACTGACTGTGTCACCTATAAAGAAGCCCAAGGGAAAATACCTGCTTAGTTCATCTGTTATCGCTAGGTTTTAACTGTTAATTCTCCAGGATCACTTTCTAGGGGACCAACAAACACTTTGGTCACTCTTGTCCAAAATATTTACCAAAATTCCGAGCTTTTTATTTTATATCTCTGGCTAGCTTGCTCGCATACTTCAATTTCTCTCCTCATTAATATTTTGTTCCTTCTTTGCTGTTCTTTTTATGCTCTGCTAAACATTCAAACTTGTCACCAGTCTTTGCACAACATTTTTTTAAGCTTTTCTTTTAATACAATATTTAACATTCCTAATTAACAGAAAATTGGTCTGATCCTGAAATGTTTCTTACTCTTTGGATCATATCTATTCTGTATATTCTGAAATATCTCCTTAACTATCTGCCACTGCATCTCCAATTCATTTCAGCCAGCTCTGCTTTCCTACAAATATTGCCCAAATGTAGGCCTTTGAAAAGTATAATTTTGGGCACACTCCTCTCTCCCTCAAACTGATTGTAAAATTCAATCATTTTTGGTGACCACTATTTGTGGTGCACCTTCACTGTAAGATCATTCGCTTTTACCCAAGAAGTTACTGTCAGAGGATTAATAGATCGCTTACACAACAAGTGGTTTCTTGCCTTTGTCATTTCTCATCTCAACTCGAACCATTTCCAAATCCTGGCTTCTGAACTTAGATCATATCTCTCTATTATTCTAATAATATCATTAACTATCAGAACCACCCTTCCACCTTTTCTTAGTATCCTACCCTAAATGCCCGAGACAGTTCAAGAATCAGGTTCCAAGCCACATTATGTTGCAGACATCTTCCACAATAGCTACCAGATTGTACTTATGTATTTTTGCTTGCACTGTCAGTTTCTCGGACTTGTTTCAAATGTTATGGGCATTCAGTTATGGTCTTTAATTTATTCACAAGTAGAAAGTGGGTGTCACTAGCTGGACAGTATTTATTGCCCATCCCTAGTTGCCCTTAGATGGTGGTGCTGAGCTGCCTTTTTGGTCCACTGCATCCATGTGCTGCAGCTTGACCCATAATGCCCTTAGGAAGAGAATTCCAGGATATTGACCCAGCAACGGTGAAGTAATGGCAATGTATTTTCAAGTCAGGACGTTGACTGGCCTGGAGGAGAACTTGAAGGTGGTGGTGTTTCTATGTTTCTGCCGCCCTTGTCCTTCTAGATGGAAATAGTTGTTTGTCTGGAAGGTGCTGTTTAAGCATCTTTGGTGAATTTCTACAATGCATCTTGTAAATAGTACACACTGCTGCTACTGAGCATCTGTGGTGGAGGGAGTGGATGTTTGTTTGTGGATGTGGTACCAATCAGATTGAGTCCTTGTAGGGTGTGCAAGCCCAGCATGGTTAAGCACTGAAGACAGACTTTTAACTTTATTTCTTTACTTTTCTACTTTATACAAGTGAGGACTGTAATGTTTAATTATAACTTTGTTCCTTTATTTTTCTACTTTACCTAAGTTTCTGTACCTCAGATGGCAGTAGGAATGGTGACATTATACATTTTTCACTGTACTCACATACTTCTGTACTTGAGTATGTGACAATAAAATCTAATTCTAATTGAATGGGCTGCATTGTCCTGGATGCTGTCTAGCTTCTTGCGTGTTGTTCGAGCTGCACCCATCCTGGTAATGGGGAGTGTTTCTTCCACATCGCCAAATTTGATTCCTTGCCCCAACAACTGGATTGCGAGAACACTATACAGGAAGCGGTACAGGAAGAGACTGTCCCATAAGTATGAGTTGAAAAATGTGTTACTGGAAAAGCGCAGCAGGTCAGGCAGCATCAGAGGAGCAGGAGAATCGACGTTTCGGGCATAAGCCCTTCTTCAGGAATGAGAAGGGTGTACCAAGCAGGCTAAGGTAAAAGGTAGGGAGGAGGGACTTGGGGGAGGAGCGTTGGGAATGCGATAGGTGGAAGGTGGTTAAGGTGAGGGTGATAGGCCGAAGAGGGGTTGGGGGCGGAGAGGTCGGGAAGAAGATTGCAGGTCAAGAAGGTGGTGCTGAATCCAAGGGTTGGGACTGAGAAAAGGTAGGGGGAGGGGAAATGAGGAAGCTGGAGAAATCTGCATTCATCCCTTGTGGTTGGAGAGTTCCTAAGTGGAAGATGAGGCGCTCTTCCTCCAGGCATCGTGTTGCCATGGTTTGGCGATGAAGGAGGCCAAGGACCTGCATGTCGTAGGCGGAGTAGGAGGGGGAGTGACTATATTCTAGTGACTATGACCTTTGAATCTTAATTTGGCACCTAGCTCCCCATTTGGCTTTGGCAGAATAAAGGAAGTGGTTCTGTAATGTCATTGGTACCTAAATGGATCATGACCACTGGATCCTCCCCCTCCAACTGCAGCCCTGAGTAGATGGCCCAAACTTTGCCATTGGGTAGCAAATGTAGAAATCCAGACTCAGATTCTCTGCCTATATTGTTGACTCGAACACTATGATCCTTTTTTCTCTCCTCACTAGAATGGTTTCCTGCCCTTTGGAACCACAGCCAGTTAGCTCATCCATCCGACATCTATCCGATCTGCCCACTCACATCCAAACAATCCAAAAACAAATAGAAATAAGTACAGCCTCGGATCTGTTTGATATTAGCAAAGGCTGAGATTTCAGCACTCCTGTCCTCATGGTTCCTCACCTGCTTCATTCAATCACACTCTCCTGTCCTTGAATCCTGACCAAGTCAGTTGGCCCAATGCTGACAGGGGTGGCTGCCTCCTTGTATCTAGGCAGAATCAAGGTTACCCTTCCCCTCATAAACGCATCATTATTGTAGTTTAGTCTGCAGGTCATATACCCTGAGCCAAACTGCTTAAACATCTATCACTTACTGCAGACATTTTTTTTTGTCCTGGAGCAAACTGGCAGCCAGGTGCTTCCTGCAGTTGTATCACTAACCCTATTATCCTTTATGTATTCTAATATGTACATAATTATTTTATTCAATTATATACTTAATTACATTTTTATATACTTTATTAACCTTACCATCGGCAAACAGTTGTAAACTGCAAGATAACTTGCTTCTTCTCCCATGGCAGAATAAGAATCAATACCTGGAAGATGAACAAGTTAGAAAAAGCCAAAAGAAGAGTAAAGGATCACCACCTTTTGCTAACTTCCTTAATTACCAACTCTATCCCTTAACTGCAAGTAGCACACATGTGCTAAGTCACACTAAATTGATCAGTTCATATGCTCCTAACATTAAATACCTGCCGATCCCAGTTACAAAGAAGTTGGTTTGAACGACTTCTTTGATCAAGTTCTCTTCCATCGCAGGCATTGTTAAAACCATTCCAAAGACTGGTAATTTCAGAACTGAAGTTATAGATGTCAGTTAAGTTTTCATTATCAGTAGTTCTTCTATAAAATGATGGCTGCAATGTTGTGCAACCCGGTATTTTAGAAAAATCGCGCTTTAGAAACAGCGCTTAAAGTGTTGGAGATACAATCGCGTTACAGCCAACACACGTTTTAAAAGTTTGCACTTTAGAAACAGCACCCCCAATTCTTCAATCATGTTCTGGCAAATTTGCATTAACGAAACGCATGTTATAGCAGCATGACTTGTACAAGCAAAATTTGATTTGTACTAAAGTTTAGGCACTTCCTGACCAATCTCTGCCAGCAATCAATCCTAGGGAATAGGGAAACTACAGTGCTGAAGCAAAACAGAAAAACGCAGGTAACTGATGCCTATTGTTAGAAAGATTACTTGTTAGGGAAAATGGAATAGAAGCGGTTCTTCGGGATTGAAAGGAAAAACTAACAACCAACAGTCCACAAAGGATGAAATTAGAGAAAAAAGGTAAATCTGAAGACCACTTTAAGTTAAACTGTATTAATATGACAGTAAGTGATTGACTGAAACAAACAACACAATGAAGTCTTCCCTCAATATTCACTCTAAAGTTAAATGCTAGGAGGCATTTACTTATCCCTAACTCTACTGATTGACTTGAAAGGTTGGTTCCCAGTCAGTTACTCATATTAATTGCTCTAGAATACGCAGTTGTTTTTACTAGAATTGGAAAGAACAATCTCTTTTACTGGTAAGCAAACTGAGAAAAAGAAATGCTATTTCTGGTTTCGACTCTCACTTTATTGCACCCTCTCCCACTAACGAAAAAGTACAATTTTGTATATTCAGTTCAGTGAATAGCACGAAACAAAAACAAATTGCTGAAGAAATTCAGCATCTCTGACACCATCAGTGGGGAGAAAGCAGAATTAATACTTCAAGTCCAGTGACTCTTCATCAGAACTGATAGAAAGTGATATCTATGGTGAAGGCAGGTGACAGGTGTGGGGGCAGATAGTTGATGACGAAGCCCAGAGACCAAGAAAACATGCATGACAGTGGGCACGAGAGAGAGGGAGAGAGAGTGTGAGAGAGTGTGAGAGAGTGTGAGAGAGTGT
>NC_057741.1:24468281-24560733 GCF_004010195.1 Chiloscyllium plagiosum | reverse complement strand
AGAGAGAGAGAGAGAGAGAGTGTGAGAGAGAGAGAGAGAGTGAGAGTGAGAGTGAGAGTGAGAGTGAGAGTGAGAGTGAGTGTGAGAGTGAGTGTGAGTGTGAGTGGGAGAGAGAGTAAAAAACATGGAAGGACGTATTCAGGCTCTAAAGTATGTAACTCTATATTGCATCCTCAATGCCGCAGGGTTCCCAAGCGAAAGATAAGTTGATGCTCAAACTTGTGTTGAGATGCAGTGGAACACTGGGGCAGACCTGAGACAGAAATGTTGGCATGGGAACACGGTAATGTGTTGAAGTGGCAAGTGACTGAAAGGTTGGGGTTATTTTTACAGACAGAATATAGGTGTTCT
This sequence comes from Chiloscyllium plagiosum, assembly GCF_004010195.1. Lineage (NCBI taxonomy): Eukaryota > Metazoa > Chordata > Chondrichthyes > Orectolobiformes > Hemiscylliidae > Chiloscyllium > Chiloscyllium plagiosum. The sequence goes on along the minus strand of NC_057741.1, from coordinate 24,560,382 downwards.
ACACAATGGCACTCAGTCCGCTTTTAGTCTCCCCAGCGTAGACAAGATCACATTGCGAGCAGCAAATACAGTAGACTACATTGAATGAAGGAGATTGTGGTGGAGGAGAAAGAGATCACAGATGAGATAAGGTTGGTGATACAGTGGCCTGATTCTCAAGAGGGGGGAATCATAGTTCATGGAGATAGGAGACAGCATCTGTGAGCTGGCACTCAGTCTCCTCAATGTAAAGATCAATACCCAGACAACGCGAGCAATTTACCTGCACTTCATTCAATCTCTCATTCTCTGGGCTTAGTCTCCACCTATCTGCTCACATTCACTCACCCCCAACCCCTTCTTCACCAGCTTCTTAGCTGCTATCAATTTTGATGAAGAGTTACTTGAATCAAACATGAACTCTTCTTTTTCCACACTGATACTGCCAGACCTGCTGAGTTTCTCCAGAAATTTCTGTTTTTATTTCAGATCTCCAACATCCACAGTTCTTTGTTTTATATCAGAATACTATGAATTTTAGCCTTAACGACTTGAGTGCTTAGTCTGACATTCAAATGTGGTCATGAATACCTGTTGCATTTGTCAACTGACATTTGGATAAGGCATTGTATTGGGGCCTATTTATCTACTCAAAACAACAAAAATAATCTCAATGCGCTATTGGAACGAAAAATGATTTGGGAGTATGCAGAAACGTGAAGTTGAGGTTAAAAATCACATGATTTTATTGAATGGCAGAATAAGTTCAAAAGGTCAACTGGCCTATTCTTGTTCCTTGTAATAACAGTAGTGCTTAGTCTCCTGTGTCGAGAGTGTAGTGCTGGAAAAGCACAGAAGGTCAGGCTGCATCCGAGGAGCAGGAGAATTGACATTTCGGGCATAAGCCCTTCATCAGGAATGCTTCATCTCCTTGCCAACATTTCTCCTCAACCCACGTCTCCTAAACAGATTGTCTAGTTATTCAATCATTTGCACTTGTAGGATGTTGCATGAACATACTGGCTGGCACTTCCATGAGTACAACTGACTGCACTTTTATGATGAATCATTGACAGCAACTACTGATTATTTAGTGACACACAAATGACAAAGCAAGATATTGTACATTACTATGTTGTCTTCAACATAACCATCAACACTGGTTGCAGAGCATTAGTTGGCCATCTCTGGTCAATTCGAGGAGCATTACTGTGTGAAATATGGCCACCACAGTAAAAGTGCCACACTTCAACACTGATTGTGAAGAGCTTCTGGATTTCATGATAATATGTAAATATATCAGCTGCAGTTCAGTTGGTAGACCATCACTTCAAGTCCGATGTTTGAGATTCTAGTATCACTCTAGATCTTCAACAAAAAAAATTAAGCCTGACACTCCAGTTCAGTACTGAAGAAATGCTGTACTGTCAGAAGTGTTGTCTTTCTGTTGAGACATTAAACTGAAGCTCTAAATGCCCTCTCAGATGGTCAAAAATGGCACAAGGTCAAACAGCAGTGGAGGCATCCCTGCTATCTAAGCCAATATATATCCCTAAACCAACAACACAAAAACAGAGGTTATCTAGCTCCTTCCCTCTCGTGAATTACAAGAGAAATCTGAGGGATGCATTAAGAGCTGTTTGAAATAAAGTCTGACAGACTGCTAGTCACAATAGACATGAAATGATTGCAAGTTTCAGCAAGACCAGATGTCCTTTGATACAGAGATGTCACAAGCACGTATGAAGCAATCCAAAAGGCAACAGTGCCATCAGCAAAGAAAACTGCTCCCTTGTAAACAACGACAGGGCAGTCATCATTGGCTACAATATAAAGTCGGAGAGATAATTTGAACACTGCAATAAATTGTACTGTATAGATCATCACTGTAGAAGTTCTCGGTATCATGAAAACCTGCCTATCATGGCAGAGCCAGATATTGAGTCCATGGCTCAGTAAAGCTATTTTTTGCAATGGGTTAAGCTCAAGGTGCTGGTGCTATACGACTTTAATTCATCCAGCACAAGAAACAGGTACTCCTGCAGCATCTGCACAAATTCTCTGTCTCTGCTGGAAAGAGGTGACAATGCCCAGGATAGGCATGATTCGAAGACTAAGACCATACACAAAAACAAGGGTGGCTGCAGCAACTGCAAGAACTATAAAGGCATCTCCCTGCCAAGTAACATGACTAACAAATCTTCCCGCGATGCCTTCGTCAGTCTCCAGATCTCGGCTGAATGCATCTATTTCGAATCAGTATAGTTTCCGAACTTGAAATTTAAAGTTGACATGATCTTCTCAGTCCAGCAGGTGCAAGACAAATGATGTGAGCAATGGCAATATATTGATTTTGACTTCACCAATGCATTTAACCACATTAGGAGAAACAGCCCATTTGTGCTACTGGACAAAATTGGTAACCTGCTGAAGTTGCTCAATAAGATCTTCTTTTCTTAACAAAATACTGAACAAGGTCAGCTAGGGCCAGATTAGCACCCTTTGAAATCTGCAGCGGGGTCAAAAACAGTTGTGTTATGACACCAACATATTTTGGCATATTCTCCTCTTTGCTAATGCTGTATACCATCTGGTGACCAGTACCTACTTATGTACCAGAACTGAAAGAAATCTACTCAGTCTCACCCACTGAAGATCTAAGACAAATGTGCATCAAGTTCTTATCTCAGTTGCTCTAGGCTGACAATGCTACATGAACATTCCATACTGAGCAACAGACTCTCTCACACCTGTAAAAGGTTGGTATGATCAATAGTACCATGATCATTTTTAGAATGTTGCCATATGCCATCTATAAGCATTGACAACATGACGCTGGAGTTTGTTTATAGTCTTACATATGTAGACTCCACAGTAACCAGCAAATTATCTCTGGAAGCGTTTTCACCTTCACTTATGCTAATGAATCCTCAGTGTATCTTAGCAGGATAAGGACACAAACTCAAACGTCTGGAACATGCTTGTTCTCTGTGCTGACGAGGCCATATTAACCGGATAATGATCATCTGTAAAATGAATTATCTGCAGCGCCATGCCTTCTTGGGCATCCATACCTGTTACAAGGACATATGGAAGTTACCCTGGCTCTGGAAATCAGCTGGTCAGTAGAACGGCCATTGCAAACAGAGGTCTCCGAGTCCCGCAATAGATGCAGAAGAGACTGTCGTGCCAGAGTGGATCACCCGAGCAACACCCGGCGATGTTCAACGGAGAGTTGACCACCAGACCACAAACCATTTTCTAACTAAACGGTAAAGTACTATGTTTACATCAGATTGCTGTAGGCTCACCGGCTGACCGCTGTGTTGCCTACAGTGCAACAGCGACTACATTTCAGAAATGTACCATTGTCTGTAAAGCACTTTGGAGAGAAGTGTGCGCGGGCGGCGGGGGGGATGCTGTCCGGTGGACGTTGAGGGTGCCACAGAAATGCAACTTTTTTCAGCCTTCGTCACAATAACTTTGTATCCCTGACACACTGTTCACATTGTCTCTCTGGCACTCACCACTTCTCTGGCCCGGGCAGTGAACTCGGCCCTGGTCCTCCCCTTCCTCAGGATCTCCTCCTTGACCGGTTCGCCGCTGACACCGATCGCCTTGTTCCGAGTTTTGACGGTTTTCACACTCGCTCGGAACAGCAGCGTGATGTCGGCCGCCATTTTGCCCGAAGACACGTCACCCTAGTACAGGTCATCATAGCGCGACCGCGCCCTGCCGTCCGGGCGCAGGCAGCGGTGGCGACGTCATCACCCGGCGACGGCGGCCGTTGCCGTGCGCCGTCCGACCTACCTTGGAAACGGAACGGGGGATTCAAAGCTGGTGGCGGGACGCGGAGAGACGGTGGGAAAGGCTGAGGAACTGTGCGTGTGGTCGGGTGGAGGAGAATAATTCTGACGCCGGGTCTCATGGTTTCTGAGAGCGCTTTACTCAATGGGTCGTTATCGGCTGAGCCCGCGGTCGCCATGGAGACCAGAATAAAAACCGGAAGAGCCGCGGATGCTGTAAAGCAGGAACAAAAACAGAAATTGTTGGACAAGCTCAGCAGGTCTGGCAGCATCTGTGGAGAGAAATCAAAGTTAACGTTTCGACCCTTCCCCAGAACATGAGGGCAACTTCCTTTCTGTGAGAAGGGAATACAGTCATCGTAGGCAATAGAACATCATAGTCAACACCAACCTCCAGCTCATTTGCTGGTATTGGGTTCACACCAAGATGTGGTGGTGGGAAATTAATTTATGAAAGCACAATGATTGCATGGGATTTTCCTTAAATCCACTTTGTAATGTAAATGTGTTTTTATTATGTTTATATGTGCTTTAGAATTTTTTGTGGGCTTGATTTATTGGACACCCTAACTGTAGTGGCATGTCTCATGATTGGCAAGAAGGCAGCCCATCACCACCACCCCAGGCCAATTAAGGATGGGCAATAAGTGCTGGTGTAGTCAGTGAAACCCACATCCCATGAACATTTTTTTTAATGATGTGGAGGTGCCAGTCTTGGACTAGGGTGGACAAAGTCTAAAAATCACCCAACACCAGGTTATAGTCCAACAGGTTTATTTGGAAGTACTAGCTTTTGGAGTGCTGCTCCTTCATCAGTTAGCTACCTGATACAGCCCTTCCAAATAAACTATAACATGGTGTTGCCAAATTTTTGAAACACTTTAGCTGAAGAGCAATGCTAAACATCTGTTGTTTAAAAGACAGGTGTCTGTTTCCATTCAGTCTTTATTGTTTGTGTGTCCACTTGCCAATCTGTAGGACATGCAGGCTTTGCAAATACTCCATCATAAGTAGTGTCAAGCATATTGCCTGAATCTGTAGTAAAAGTAAAGGCAATGGGAATCAAAAATACATTATGCTAGTTGGACTCATATCAAGCACACAGTAAAATGGTTTCTTTTTTTGGGAGGTCAGTCATTTCTGGAAAAGTACCTTTGCAGATTCCTTAACCTTCCCTCCATATGGGGACGTTTGCTGCTGACTGCACAAAATTCAGCACCATTCACAATGCCTTGGGTCCTGTAGTTTTCCATGTTCAATGTACAGCAATACTGCATAATATTTGATAAGTGAAACACATCCAGGTAATGACTATTTCGAACAAGAGAGAATCCATGTTCAATGTCATTAATATCAATAGTTTCCCATTATCAGCAGTTAAGAGTTATCATTTGATCAGGCACTGAACTGATCATATACACTGGCTACAAGAGCTTGTCACAGGTTAGAAATTGCCTTTTTTAAGATTAGATTACTTACAGTGTGGAAACAGGCCCTTTGGCCCAACAAGTCCACACCGACCCTCCAGACCCATTCCCCTACACCTAACACTATGGGCAACTTAGCATGGCCAGTTCACCTAACCTGCACATCTTTGGTCTGTGGGAGGAAACCGGAGCACCCCGAGGAAACCCACACAGACACGGGGAGAATGTGCAAACTCCACACACAGAGTTGCCTGAGGCGGGAATTGAACTTGGGTCTCTGGCCCTGTGAAGCAGTAGTGCTAACCACTGTGCCACCATGTTCTGGCTACCCAAAACCTGTCCAATATCTACAAGGTAACAAGTCAGGACTCTGCATTTACCAGGTGAATACAACTCCTACAACACTCAAGACACCATTCAAAAGAAAACAGCTGACGTGATTAACACCTCAAGCGTGATCTTCATGGATGAAGGATTGGGTAACTGGCAAAAGTGAGGATAAAGGACTCTTTCAGGATGGCTGCCAGTGATTAATGGAGTTTCGCAGGGGTCACTGTTGGAACCACAACTATTTGCTTTATACATTAACGATCTGGACAAAGGAACTGAGGGCATTGTTGCTAAGTTTGCAGGTGACACAAAGATAGGTGGCGGGACAGGAAGTGGAGAGGCTGCAGAAGAACTTTGACTGACTAGGCAAGTGGACAAAGAAGTGGCAGATGGAATACAATGTGGGAATGTATGAGGTTATGCACTTTGGTAGGAAGAATAGAAGTGTAAACTATTTTCTAAATGGGGAAAGGCTTCAAAACTTTGAAGCACAAATTGACTTGGGAGCTCTAGATCAGTGTTCTCTTAAGGCTAACATGCAACTTCAGCTTGAGATGGCTGACGTGACATCAGCCACCCCGATTTCTCGACACACCCCCTGTCCACTCCAACCTCACCCCCGCTGAATGTGCAATGCACCATTCCCTCCACACAAATCCCTATTTCACCATCAAACCCACTGACCAAGGTGGGGCTCTATGTCGCAGTGGCCGAACGCCAGCCCTCTTGACAGCATGTCCAACCTCACCCATGATCACAACCCCACCAAGGCCCATTAGGCCACTCTCACCCAGGTTGGGCCACTCTTCGCCAAGTTAGTCCTCACTTACAATAAGTTTTCCTTCATTTCGCCCAAATCCAGGCACTTGCATGGGCCCGAGCTACACTTCCCTCTTTGTCAGCTACATGACCTCATTGCCTCCAGTGATCTCCCCTCCAGTGATCTCATTGTGTCCCAGCCCTGCACTGCCCAGTTCTACTTGCTCCCCAAGATCCACAAGCCCAAACTACCCCGACTGATCCATTGTCTCTGCATGCTCCTGCCCCACGGACCTCATTTCTTCCTACCTTGACTCCATTTTCTCCCCTTTGGTCCAGGCACTTCCCCACCTACATTTGGGATACCATCCACGACTTCCACCTCTTTGGAAACCTCCAGTTCCCTGGCCCTATGCGCTTTATCTTCACCATAGACATGCAGTCCCTATATACATCCACACCCTACAAAGGGCAGTCTGCAAATCTTCAGGGTTCTTTCTCTCCAACAGGCTCATCCAGTCCCACTCCATCAATACCCTCCTCTGCTTCGCCAAGTTAGTCCTCACTTACAATAACTTTTCCTTCAACTGTTCCCATTTCGTCGAAATCCAGGCACTCTCATGGGCCTGAGCTACACTTCCCTCTTTGTCAGCTACATTGAACAGTCCTCCTTCAGTACATACACAAGTACTATTTCCCAATTCTTTTGCCATCACATCGATGGCTGAATCCTGTATGCAGGCTTAACTGGAGCAGTTCATCAACTATGCCAACAATGCCCACTCTGCCTTTAAATTCACTTGGTCCATCTCTGACATCTCCCTCCCCTTTGTTGACCTCTCTGTTTCAATCTCTTGCGACAGTTTACAGACTGACATTTACTACTAACCTACAGACTCCCTTAACTACCTGGACTACATGACCTCCCATCTAGTATCCTGTGAAACCTTCATCCCTTTTTCCCAGTTCCTCTGTGTCTGTCGCATCTGCTCTGCCAAGCAGATGTTCCACTCCCAAGCATCCCAGATGTCCCCCTACTTTAAACAATGTGCTTTCCCCCTTCTTTCGTCCAGCCCTGTTCTGTACCCCTTCCATTCCTCCTTCCACTGCTCTAAAACTTGCCCTATTCAAACATAATAAAGACAGGATACACCTTGTCCTCACTTTCCACCCCACCAGTCTATGCATCCAACGTATCATCTTCAAACATTTCCACCAATTCCAATTAGATCACACCACCAAGAACATCTTCCCTTCCCCACCCTTCTCTGTCTTCTACGTGGACCATTCCCTTGGCACTATGTGATTCGCACCACGGCCACTCTCCCACCAACCCCCCCGAACCCCCTGGTACCTTCCCCTGCAACCGTGAAAGATGCAAATCCTGTCGGTACACGACCTCCATGGAGAGGTCCACCTGCCCCTCCAACCTAATTTACTGTATCCAGTGCTCCCTATGTAGTTTTCTCTACATCGGTGAGACCAAATGTAAACTAAGGGCACGTTTCGCTGAGCATCACAGCCAGGCTTGTAAGGGCAAGCCTGACTGCCTGGCCACCACCCATTTCAATTCCCCTCCCATTCCCTCTCTTCCATGTCCATCGTAGGTCTCCTCCATTGCCACACTTAATCAGACCGCAAATTGGAGGAACCATACCTCATCTTCCGCCTGGGCAACCTGCAACCTGGAGGACTCAACGTTGAGTTCTTCAATTTCAAATAACTTTGCCACCCATCCCTCGACTCTGTTTCCAGCCCCGCTTCCATCTTTCTATCCCTCCGACTGACCCCTCCTTCCAGCTACCAACTGGATTCATTCCTATTGACCCAGCAGGTCATGCCTACCACCTGTATTCATCTATCACTACCTCACCATTCTGCTCCCCCATTTATCTGTAACTCCCCCCACCTCCATTTCTAAAGAAGGGTTATACCCAAAATGTCGGACTTCTCCACTCCTGATGTTGCCTGGCTTGCTATGCTTTTCCAGGTGCCTGCTTTTCTATCATGCAGTTTCAGTTGGTGGTTAGCAGGGCAAATGCAATGTTAGCATTCATTTCAGGAGGACATTTAAAGAGCACTGATGTACTGCTGAAGCCATATATGGCTCTCGTCAGGCTGCATTTGGAAAATTTTAGGGCTCATATATAAGGAAAGATGTACTGGCCTTGGAGAGGGTCTAGAAAACATTTACAAGAATGATCCCAGGGATGAAGAGCTTGACATACGAGAAGTGGTTGAGTACTCTGTGTATGCACCCAATGGAATTTAGAAGGATATGGGGGGAGTCTGATTGAAACTTAGAGAATACTGAGAGCCTGGATAGAGTGGACATGGAGAAGATGTTTCTATTAGTAGGAGAAACTAGGACTGGAAGGCATAGCCTTAGTGAAGGGAAGACCCTTTAGAACTGAGATGAAGAGGAATTTCTTGAGCCAAAGGGTGGTAAATCTGTGGAGCCCATGGGCACAGAAAGCTGTGGAGTCCACATCATTGTATATTTGAAGTCATAAGAGATGTATAGCATGTAAACAGACCCTTTGGTCCAACTGGTCCATACCGACCAGATATCCTAAACAAATCTAGTTGCATTTCCCAGCATTTTGTCCATACCCCTCTAAACCCTTCCTATTCATGTCTCCATCTAGATGCCTTTAAATGTAATTGTACCAGCCTCCACCACTTCTTTTGGCTGCTCATTCTGTATTTAAGACAGAGGTAAATAGATTCTTACTTGCTTGGAGGAGAAGGCAAGAGAATGGGGTTGAAAAATATAATCAGCCACAATGGAGCAGGCTTGATAGGGTAGAATTAGGCCATTTAGCCTATGTCTTTTGGTCTGAAATATCCTCTCTCAGTACCATCATACTCACAGTATGTGCCATCTACAAGATCATCATAGAATCCATACAGTGCAGAAGCAGGCCATTTGGCCTATCAAGTCCACACCGATCCTCTGAAGACAATCCCATCCAGAAACACCCAATTCTTATAACTTTGCATTTCTCATGGCTAACCCACCTTGCCTGCACATCCCTGGACATTAAGACCAAGGCAACTAACCTGCACATCTATGTGGGAGGAAACCAGAATACTCAGTGGAAACCCATACAGACACAGGGATAATGTGCAAACTCCACATAGTCAGTTGCCTGAATCAAACCTAGGTGCCTGGTGTTGTGAGGCAGCAGTGTTAACCACTGAGCCACCATGCTAACTGATGCATTGCAGGAACTCACCAAGCCTCTTAGCATTTTCCTAACCCATGACCTCTATCATGTTAAAGGGCAAGAGCAACAGAGGAATGGAGTACCATCACCTGCAAGTTGTTTTCCACGCACCATCCTGACTTGGAGTGATATCTCCATTCCTTCACCATCACTGAGTCAAAATTCTTGAACTCCCTTCCTAATAACAATACAGGTGTACCTACCCACTGCAGTGGTTCAAGAGGATTTCCCAAGGCCAATTAGGAATGGATAATAAGTGCTTGCCTAATTTGCAGGGCTCGAGCAAATCAAAAACTGATTATGCTTCATAGTAAAGGTGCAAAATTAGGATTTATTTTAGAGCGCCATTAAGTCCAGCAGCTAGGGTGCTAAAGCACAAACAAACAATGACATAAGATGACCAATTAAGAAATAGGAAACGCACAAACAATGCACAGGAAACCTAACTAAGAAATGGGTAAGACTATTGTCACACCAAGTGAATAGGCACATCTATTCTTTACTGTCTCTGGAAGTACAATACAAGTCATTGTATTGCAATTACTGTACAGGGTCGTGATTATCAGCCCACTGGAAGCTGTTACACTGTAGCCTTTACCAACTTAATACCATTAAATTGTAACTGATAATGAAAATGTATATAAATTGTGTTTATTTAAACAGCTGGTTAAAAGTGCTGAACTGTTCAGAGTTGGCTCCGCACATGTGTAATAAAGGCACAACTTGGCTACTGCAAGTGTGAGTATTGAAATTTTAGAACAGTATTTCTCCAAGCTTTCAATAGAGACAATTGAATTGCCTTATGTGAAGTTGAGGACCTATAGTAATCAATTACGTTCTGTGATCTCTTTAATGGTAGGCTGCTTGCTGGCACATGAATCTTCCTGAGATAAAGTGTGTGATGGAGGTCCACTCCTCTTGCTAATTTCTAGGTGATAGAAGACACCAGAGTTAACTCTTGGGCATTTGGTGACAGTGGTTGCAAGACATGCCAAACACGCAAAGCTGTCTTGGTAATTGTTTAATGCTCATGTAGGACCCTCAATCTTGGGTGAGTCTCATGCATATCAGATTATCTCTAGTATGTCTGCTTAGGGGCCCTATGATCTATTAAATGTTCAAGCATATTCATGTGTTCGTTCTCAGGCTTGTCCTGTTCATTATCTTTAGATGAGGTGTGTTGCTATTCCTGGTCATTCTAATCAAATAAATTACTGCATTGTTTGGCCACAGCCTGCAGACCATAATCCATGAAACCATGTGGGGCATACTGCAGAGCACCAAATGACCTGTCAAGGTAGTGGAAGCACATTATCTACTAACAAGCTCTGTTCAATGGATGACTCTGCTAGAATTAGTGTTTCCTTTGACAATCTTCCTCACTATCCACAACTCCACCAATTTTTGTGTCATCTGCAGAATTCTACCAGAGCCATCCATCAAGCAAGAGGAAAGTGGCAGGACCCTTAGGAGCATTGATATATAGAGGGACCTTGGGGTCCAAACTCATAGCTCCCCGAAAGTGGGAACACCAGTAGATAAAGTGGTAAAGAAGGCGTATGGTATGCTTGCCTTCAGTCAGGGCATTGAGTATAAAAGTTGGCAAGTCATGTTGCAGCTGTATAAGCATCATAGAAATCTCACAGTACAGAAAGAGGCTATTTGGCAGTGAGTCTGCACTGACCCTCTGAAGCACATTCCACCCAAAACCCCACTCTATCCCCATAACCCAGCAATTATCATGGCTAATCCATCTAGCCTGGAAATCCCTGAATACTACAGGTCAATTTACCATGGCCAATCCACCTAACCTGCACATCTTTGGACTGTGTGAAAAAACCCACACAGATAATGTGCAAATTCTAGATAAACAGATACCCAAAGCTTGAATTGAACCAGAGTCTCTGGTGCTGTGAAGCAGCAGTACTAACCGCTGTGCTACCATGCCACCTTTAGTTTCTGAATTTAGTTAGGCTGCATTTGGAATATTGTGTGCAGTTCTGGTCAGAACTCTATGAAAAGGACTCTAGAGAAAGGAAGTGGAGACTTTATAGAGAGTGCAAATGAGGTTATCCCAAGATGTTGCTTGGATTGGAGTGTATTAGCTATAAGGAAAGGTTGGATAAACTTGGATTATTTTCACGAGAGCATCGGAGGCTGAGAAGCGACCTAGAAACATATAACATTATAAGACATGGATAGGGTGGATAGTTGAAATCTTTGACCCTGGGGTGTTCATGGCAAATTCCAGATTTAAGATGAGGAGAAAAGTTTAAAGGTAATGTGAGAGGAAAGTTTTTTCATGCAATGGGTGCTTAAGTGCCTGGAAAATACTGCCAGGGAGGCAGTAGAAGCAGATACATTAATGTTTGAGGCCTTTAGACAGATAAACGAACAGACAGGGAATAGAGGAATATGGGCAATGTGCAGACAGATGAATGACATCATGGTTGGCACAGACAGGTAGGCCAAAAGACCTGTTCAATGCTCTATGTTCTTTAAGAGGTCATAATAATGGAAAATGATTTATTGAAATATCTCAAATTTTGAGAGGGATAATAGTGTAGGTATTGATGGGATGTTTCCCATCTTGGGAAACTGGGGTACAATTTTTAAAAATGTGGTCCCTCATTTAAGGTGGAAAGAGGATGAATTTCTACTCCGAGGCTTGTTTGGAATTCTCTTCAAAGAGAGTGGAGGCTGGTTCACTGAATACAACCAAGGCTGACATAGATTTTTGATTTGCAAGGGAGTCAAAGATTGTGGGAACTAGCAGGAAAGTTGACAAAACCCACAGTCTGATCAGTCACAGTCTTATTAAATGATAGAGCAGGCTAAAGTTGCTGAATAATGCACTTCTCCTGTTTCTTGTGATTTTCAATTGTAATATCATAAAGCTATCTGGTCAAATTGATACTTTTATATGCAGAAACCTAATTGATTTGAAAACACAAAGGCTGTTGGATTCCTTTATAATAGTGGCTGAACCTTGTGAATGTAAACATCTGTATTGGCATTCAAAAGGAGCTTCAGAACAAAAATGTATTTTGAACAAATTACACAAGATGTTTGTTATTACCTTGCATAACTTCTCTTTCAGAGAGCAACAGACACCTTCTGATTGCAACAAACGATTTAAAATAAATTGGCAAGTAATGTCTTAAAGAAAAGTCCCTGAGACTGTACGAAATTCTAGAGGGAAAAGCTACCTTGTCACAAATATTTAGAAATGGGATTCACTATTTTAACAAAGCTACTGAAACAAGTTAAGAGCTTCATTAAAACAGTGACCAAATAATTTCACCCAAATGCATAAACAATTGCACTATACATAAAAGTGAGAAATAATTTATAAGGTAAATTTTATTTCCAGTCACAAAATACAAGTGCAATTCTCACATTTCAATGTGCATTTAACCTGAAATAAAGTTCTACTGGTATTGATGTTTAAAATTAAAATAGAAAATTCTCGAAAAACCACGTCTGGTAGCATCTCTCAAAAGAGAAACAGGAACATTTTAATATTTTACTCATTACCAGACTTGGAAAAAGTTATATATAATAAGCAGGGAGGTAGGGAATAGTTGGTTTGGGTAGGGTGCCAAATGAACAAAATGGAAGGTCTCTGATAGGTAGAAAACTGTGAGCTTAAATGCTTAAGAGATGATAGTGCAAAGCAAAAGGAGATGGTCAATGAAAAATCTCTTTTAACTTTACAGTTTTGAGAATGTTCCACCGATCATCTCCTCTACTAGCTTCACAAGACAGATCTGATGGTGTTTAATGCATTTGGATATTTAATTCTCTGCATGGATCCTATTTGCAAATCAGTCTCCAAGTACCCCTACTTCCAGAGCACCCCAGAGTGTGAAACCAATAAATTGAGATATATAACAAAATAAGAGGAACATTGCCCTGTCAATCCATCTCTGTGGCAACATGGTGGATATTATCTGTCTCCAGACAGAAATGCAAACCAATTATTAAGTAACATGAATTTTTCCTTTGATCTGAAAAAGTATATGGATCATTTTAAAACCTTCCCTAGTTAATGAGGTGCCTTAATATCTGAAACTGTGAATAATTTTAAAACCTCTCTCAGAATGCATGGACATCTTCTCAAGAGGCTTACATTGCTTAACTTTTGCCATCTCACATTATGTCTTTACCAACATAGCATAAGCCTCCTTTTGATTTGTAATTACCTCACCTCTGTCTGTTCAACCCCTCAGATCAGAAATACTTTCATTTATCATATTTTTAAAAAATAGTCAAAATTTAATTGTATCACTAAGCATCCACGGCTTTCTGAGACAAATTCACAACCTTTCAAATGAAAAAATTTACCCAATCTCTGTCTGAAATGGCCGTCCCTTTACCTTGAAGAATATCAGCTGAAACATCGAGTGATCCCAGTTGCTATTGAATGTGGCCATAAAAATCTTCAACACTAATTGGCTAACAGGATCTCAATTTGACATTTTATCTGGAAGAATACAATTTTATCTGATGTTCTGACATTTTATAAGCCCATAATCTACTGTGCCACAGGCTGAGTCAAACTTATAGTTGCCTCAAAAGTTAATTTTTAGGCTTATTATATATACTAGTATAAAGTTAAGGTTGATGAACTTTACCCTCCAGAACTTGATTTGGACAATTTTTGGATATAATTTTAAAATGTTTTGCCAGTAACAACCTAGTTTATTCTTTCACGGGTTTTTTCAGTTTTAACATTAATCTTTTGATTTAATCTTTTTGAGTCATTTCTTTATTTTTTCTTTACTGTTATTTCTGGAACTATATTATGTTTCTTAAATGGGAACCACCATGTAATGATTCATGTCCAACAGGTGCCATGTTAATCCACTGCTTTATTCTTCCTTCTTAAGCAATTGTACTTTCTGTGGAATCAAAATTATAAACAGAGTAGGAGTACATAAGAATAAATATTTTCTTTGACAGAAAATCTGAATCTGAAAGTATGGGTTCCTTTAACTGGATTATGTAGAAACAAACATTAAAAAACACAAATATGCCTAATCATTTAACTATTCTGCAGATTGAATTGTCTATATTTGTTTTGAGAAGGGGAGATTTTTAGTCCAGTGTCTATTCCCAATGCTTACAGTTTAAAAAAAAATATGATTGTGCTCAGTTAAGAGTTTTATTTATTTTAAATGTTTTCTCCGAGAATGAGTTCCATATAGGGACTCAGGCACTGCCATCTCTCTGGTACCTTGTACAAATTACAATTTTTCTTTTGTGAGCCAAGAGAGTGAATTTTTCCAAGTTCTTCAGCATTGCAGGGCATGAAAGCTAAGCCTAATCAAGCACCCATTATCTACAATTACATTTCATAGCAGGAGTGACAAGATAAAGTTAGACTGACCAGATGAATAATAATCAATTTTTTGTAAAGTTATACCCAACTGGTACGGGAAGAGCAGCAATATGAATAGTAATTCTGGTCTACACTCGATTCAACCTGTGTATGTGGTTCACTGTCTAACCCCTGAATGGGTTTAAAGTTTATAGTATTTTAGATAAATGGCAGCATTACTTGCATCTTGAGTTTTTTTAAAAATCATAAATGCTTTTGTACCTCTTTTTAGTCCACAGAATCTGAGGGCAATTATAACACTTGCCTTTGACTCAGATCACCTAATTCATCATAGTCCAAAAAACAGTCTCAGGACCTTATGGTTTGTATCAACAGGCACTGCCAATTATCTGGTCTGTATTATATCAACAAATAAAATAAATCGAGTTATGCCAATGGCAACAATAGAATAATCTGTTGGCCTCCAAAAGTAACACAGTCAATGCATTGCACAATTCAATGCTTTTCATATATGAAGGAAACAACTGATGATTTTCCAACTAACACATTAAACTTACAAAATTAGTCTAATACCAGAATGACTGTCATTACCTAGAAACAGTTGTGTTTGAGCCAAAGCCAAAGTTTGATCGTGCCAAGAAGTTGTTAAAGTATTAACGGCAATTGTTCCTAACTTTAATCTTTCATCTTAACTCCAGAAAGATGTAAATGAGACAAGACAGTTTGCCACTGTCTACTACCCACTTCATGATCTTCCAGAATTTAGAAGTTTAAGGGTAATCTAATCCAAGTCTTCAAGGTAGTAACAGAAAAAGACAAGTTAAATAAACAATTTCCATTGATTGAGGATTCTAGGATCATGAGGCATAATCTGAGAATTGGGGCTAGGGCATTAAGGAGAGATGTTAGGAAGTACCTTTACTCATAAAAGGCAGTAGGTGTTTACACGCAAAGGGCAGAATTCTTTCACAAACAGAGGTTAATTTTAAATCTGAGATAGATAATTGTTTGTTCAGGTCTTTAAGGTATTAATGGATATGTGCCAAAGGTCAAATGGACTTAGGCCACAGATCAGCCATGATATCTATTGAATGGTGGAACAGACTTGCAGGGTAGAATGGCCTACTCCTGTTCCTATGTACCTACATTAAGGTGTGAAATAAATATTAAGTATTTGAAAATCGGACTAAATGATAAACTTACTAACTCCAATGGAAACTCACTGAATCCTCAGTGATTTACTTGGTTAAGACAGTGAGTAGTTGTGTTATAGCCTAACAAGTTTCCTTATTCAATTCCTATTCTGTGCCGAATTGGCTGGTTCAGTATTAAGGATGCTCCCATTTGGATCCAAAATGCTGTTGCGGTAGTGAAGGGTAATCCAGCAATCTTCTTTTTGCTGGCTATCCAATAAGAAGACCCTTGAAAGAATGGGGTGCATGCTTGATAATTAGATGAGGATGGGATCAGGTTTTCATGAGCAATCTTCATGAGCTCAGTCAATAGTTTTTGATACTTTCACTGACAAAATGTATGCTTGAAGTATGGCACTTGGGAATTTTTGGCTATTAACCCCCAACAAGGGCTCAATACATTCAGGAGAGAGGGGAAAAAAGAAAGGAGTATTATATATAATCTAAAAAAAAAGAATGTTGATGCCTTATGCAGAAAAGTTAGTAAAGACAATGTGAAGCTAAAGCAAGGAGATGACAAAATCCCATGACTGATCTCTGATCTGTGCTGTCAGAAATCATAATTTGTCTCACTGCTAGTACATTGGAAGAT
Source organism: Chiloscyllium plagiosum (assembly GCF_004010195.1). Lineage (NCBI taxonomy): Eukaryota > Metazoa > Chordata > Chondrichthyes > Orectolobiformes > Hemiscylliidae > Chiloscyllium > Chiloscyllium plagiosum. Next base: position 24,543,722 of record NC_057741.1, on the reverse strand, counting down.
TCATCTATGAATCCTTGATTCTGAGGTCTAATAGACTCGTCACTTCATTCTTAATGAATGTCAATATTCAAGGCAACTAGTTAAATTGGAATTAATTTGATAAATGTAATTAATCTTAATCTGTTATTAATTTGATTTTAGTCACTGTCAGCAATTGTTGGTGATACATAATAATGATAGATCTGCCAATTATGAGCTTTGCTTGTAAATATTTAATTGGCTACATGGGTGATTACTGGTGGTAGTTAAAAAGGTGAAAAAAACCAAAAAAGTCAGTTGTGTGTAACATTACTTCTCAGTTGAAAACAAAGGCGACAAAATAATGTTTTCTTTTGGATTGAGACTTAACACATCAAAGCAAAAGACTGCATAGTAATTTTTTCGAAAGGTCACTGAAGAAAAGATATATGTAATAAACTTAGAACAACTTTGCATGTTTTATTGAAGCATAGGTCGCAGGATTCACCCTCTCCAACCTGGTCTGGTTGTAAACAAGGCAAAATAACATGATTGGGAGAAAGTGAGGAGTGCAGATGCTGGAGATCAGAGTCGAGAGTGTATTGCTGGAAAAGCACAGCAGGTCAGGCAGCATCTGAGGAGCAGGAGAATCAACATTTCGGGCATCAGCCCTTCGTCAGAAAAGACCCATTCCTGATGAAGGGCTTATGCCTGAAATGTCGATTCTCCTGCTCCTCGGATGCTGCCTGATCTGCTGTGCATTCCCAGCAACACACTCGAAAATAATATAGTTGCTGGAAATCTGAAATCACTGCAGAGAAACGCGGCAGATCTGGCACTATCTTTCGAGAGAGAAATAAAATTAATATTTCAAGTCTGGTATGACCCTTCTTCGGAACATTTATGAATTATGAATAGTTGACATCCCAGCGCTGATCCTGTAACACTCCACTAATGTAGAGCAAAGAAAATTACACCTTTACCCTATAAATGCAGCATCTGAGCATATACAAAAGGAGCTATGTCATAGTCATGTCAGATCACAGGGAATTGGAGCTTGGGTCTACAGGGCTCCAGATAAGATGGCCATTCTTATCATCCTCTATATATAGTTGTGTTTAATAAAGCCTGTTGTTGTTCACTCACTGTAGATCTCTCAATACCACCTGGTGGCAATGTTGACCAGACCCACAGAGTTGGAGCCAAGAGTCATTGGACATAAAATAAAGCCCAGTGACAGTATGGTGCTACAGGGAAAAAAACATGAGGACAGCTCAGAGATCTGTAAACAAAGTCGAGGGAGAAGCTCAGCGATAGTAGGGGTCAGTAATCAACATCCTTATGTAGACACCAAAACATGAAACAGGAAATCTTACATGGAAGTTGATGAAAGAATAGGAAAAGGCCCAGGGCAGAGAATGAGCCAAACATATCCATGTATCAGAAATCTACTGAGAAGAATTAATTTTCGAAAGAGGACTCCTCTGCTATACTAGAAACAGACAGGCTATATAGCAATTATTTAGGAGAAACTGCAAATTCCTCCATGGTGGAAAAATCTTTATCTTTATCAGATGGTCTAGAACCATCAACAGGCCGTGACCCTTATTCCCAATTCCTCTGCCTCCGCCTTATCTTCTCCCAGGAGAAGCAATCCCTCTCCAAGACATCCTAGATATCCTCCTATTTCAAGGACCACTATTTCTCCTTCCATGTGATCAACAATGCTCTCCAGTGCATCTCTTCCATTTCCCTCACCTCTGCCTCAAACCCCACCCCTCCAACCATAACAAGGATAGAACGCTCCTCACCTTCCATCCCACTAATCTCTGGATACAGGAGGTTATCCTGCACCATTTCCGCCACCTACAGTCAGATCCCACCACAAACGATATATCCCTCCCCACCCCTACCTGTGTTTTGCAGAGACCATTCCCACCGCAACTCCCTTGTTAGGTTCACGCCCCCTACCAAACCACCCTCCAAACCCACAACCTTCACTTGCCATCGCACAAGATGTAAAACCTGCACCCACACCTCCCACCTCACCTCCATCCAGGCCCCAATGGAATTTTTCACATCAGGCAGAGATTTTCCTGCATATCCACTCACCTCATCTACTGCATTTGTTGCTTTTGATGTCTACATCAGGGAGACAGATTGCCAACTCGCGCAGCATTTCAAGGTACATATCTAGGCCATATGCACCAAACAACTCCACCGTCCTGTGGCCAACCACTTCAGCTCTCCCTCCCACTCCCCCAAGGACATGCAAGACCTGGGATGCCTCCACCACCAAATCAAAGCCACCCGCCAACTGGAGGAAGAATGCCTCATCTTCTGCCTCGGGACCCTACAACCACCCAGCATCAGCATCGACTTCACTAGTTTCCAAATATCCCATTCCCCCACCTCACCCCAGATCCAACCCTCCAACTCGGCATCACTCTCTTGACTTGCCGATCTTCCTTCCCGCATATCCCCTCCACCCTACCCACCAACCAATCACAATAATCCCTCATCGGCATCCACCTATTCCTTTTCCAGCCCCACACACACCCCTCTATTGATTTTTCATCCCCCTTACCATTCCACATTCCTGATGAAGGGCATAAACCCGAATCATCGACTCCTCTGCTCCTCGGATGCTGCCTGACCTGCTGTACTTTTCCAGATCCACCCTTTTCAACTTTGTGTCTTAGATAGACTGGTACCAATAGTTCAGTCAACACCATGTTGGGCAGGTGTTGCCAAGTCTAAAAAAGGATTCAGTTAATGTAATTTTTATGTGATCAGTGGCAGAGCTGATGCTATTCTTGCCAGACAAGGTATCATAGTAGTTACAGTAATGTGTTTAAAAGCTTAGAGTCCTGTTTCAGTTTAAGAAAAAGCTCTATTATTGATCAGGCAAAGTTTAATGAATGCAAACAATGGTTAGGCCAAACTATTGATTCCTTTGTAAATAATTAATACCATCTCACAGACAATTGTCAAAAAGAAACCTGAATGAAAACCACATAAAATATACCATTGTAACAGAGGAAAAGGATGAAGCTTCGTCAGAGTTATTATGGTCTAAAGAAGATCTTACATTACAACAAACATTGCAGCCTGCTTGACAAGCTGAATGCTTTGGGCAAAACAGGTTTTTTATCTGTTAGGATAGAAAATGTCCATCAGGCTAAAAATCTGGAAGATGGAATATAATTTGAGAAATACAAAGCTGTTTGGTGAAAACACATTATTATTTAAACAAAGAACAACTGCTGAATTCTGAGGTCTGTATGAGTTAGAAAACCTTAACATGCAGGTATAGCACATAATCAAGCAGTCTAATGAGATGCTATCCTTCAATATAGAATTAATTTAATATAAAAGTAAGCTCTGGGATTCAGTTATGCAGAGCATTGGTGAGACAACATCTTGAATAACGTATGCAGTTTTGATCTTCTTATTTAACTCACAAAGTAAACATGCTGGAAATGATTCAGGGAGGATTTGCTACATTGATGTCTGGAATAAGTGGATTGTCTTATGAGGATAGATTTTGGGGGTGGATTACAAAACTCAAGCAGGTCAGCCATGATCTTATGAAATGGCACAAAAGGCTTGAAGGGCTGAATGGTCTATTTCTGCTCCTGTTTTGTATGATTACATGAGTCAGACATTGACTCTGACTCTGTCCAAGAGGACACTTCATTCTACAGTTCAAAAGTTGAAAGACAGCTCACTTTGGTCTGTGGAGACATAAGAAGTAGGTGCCCCTGAGGATCAAGGTGAATAAGATGGATGCCTGCATGAAGCGGTGGAACCATGAGATCAATCCTGGTGTGCAGATACTATACTAAATGGCAGAAAAACTAATTTCAAATTGAATATGGGAACAGGTGTATCAATTCTTTGAGATGCTACTCTGTAGTTGAGAAGGAGAATCATCAGACTGCCCTCCACTCACTTTTGGAGTTCAGGAGGTAATGAAGTTGGAGTAGAAGGCTAAGTCCTAGCATAGTACATTTTGCTAGGATAAAAGTGAGATTACAGCAATTGTACATGTTATTCCCAATTAAGAGCATTCTTTATTAAAAAGATCTGCATATGTACTTTCAAAGCTCCTTCGCACATCAATTGCTGCAGAAATTAAACTCGACTGAATATCTGATCGGATTTCATTGATAAAATGCCCTTCCTATGACCAGGGGAAGATGTTGCTGATCTAACATCTTTGAATAACGGTCAGAAGAAATTGAAACACTGTGAACTAGGATGATAATGACCTATTTAAAGATGAGGTCGTAGACATTACTTTGGATGTCCAGAAAATAATAATCGAGAAGAAGATTGCGACGGAGGTAGAAGTACTCTCAGTTGCTACAAGCTTTGACTACAGCGCTAATAATGACAACATCTCAACTGTCTCTTTTGAAGAGGTCCCATTTTTAGGCACTGAGTAGTAGAGGTACGTTTGCCTGTTTATTTCTCCAAATCTGACAACACGCAACAACTATTGAAAGCAGTAGAAGAAAAGCAGTCAAGATAAAACAAAAACAGCCACAAAAGCCATTCAAAGGCTGCATGGAGTTCCATAAACAAGTTGTGGAAAGTACTAGAGAATTATTGTCGTCAACTTTGGTGGCACCCTAGCTCAGTAGTTAGCACTGCGCTGGAACTGGGTTCAATTCCAGCCTCTGGCAACTATGTGGAATTTACACATTTTTCCCAGGTCTGTGTGGGTTTCCTCCAGGTGCTCGAAAGTCCTCCCACAGTCCAAAGATGTGTTGTTTAGGTGGATTGAACATGCTAAATTGCCGATAGTGTCCAGGGATGTGCAGAATAGTTGGATTAGCCATGGGAAATGCAGGGTTACAGGAAGAGGTGGGGAGGGTGGGTCTGTGTGGGATGCCATTCGGAAGGTTGATGTGGACTTGCTGGGCTGCACAGCCAATTTCCACACTGTAAGGATTCAATGAGTCCACTGGATCAAACTATTGAATTTCGGGAGCCACACATTGCTAAGGGGACACTTTTTGGGTCTACCAGCACCAAATAAACTGCAGTGGTTCAAGAAGTTAGCTCACCACCACCTTCTCCGAGAGGAGTTAGGGATGAGCAATAAGTGCTTAGTTCACCAGCACATCCCACATCTCTGAATTAATCAAATAAAATGAATGTCAATATCTGAACAAGCCTGATCATATACAAACTCAAGTCTTGTAAAAGTCAAACTAATTGATGTGACTGCAGTACAGTAGACTCTGGTATTAGCAGTCAAGGAGCAACACTCGGAGTATGTTTTCATTCTGTTCACCTTATCATCAATTGTTGGGAAAATACCTGGTGCTAAGGCTGATCCTTCAAACAGTCTGATGTTCTATACAAGAATTTCCTATTGATCTTGAGCCAGCGGTTCATTTGGCTTCCATAATAACATGGTCATATTTTCTCTGAGAGTCCTGGAGAGGTCATTATCTCCTTCTCAGCATCCTGAGTCCACATGAAGACACAAGTGCAAGAAAAAGACTGGAGACCAGATAAAACTGCATGAGGAGAGCAGATAAAAATCTAACAGAGACGCCACAAGAATGTTGCAGGACCATAAGACCATTTGATGTAGGAATAGAAGTAGGCCATTCAGCCCATCGAGTTTGCACCATCAAGGAGATCATGGTTGATCTGATAATCTACTCTCCTGCTTTTCCCCCATAATGCTTGATTCCCTTTTGTGAGTTGATTGATTGTTGAACAGTTACTGTTATGGACTCTGTTTCAAATGCAGTCATTTTGAAATATGTAATTATTTAAACCAGCACAGGAAATATAAGAATTTATAGATATAGGAGAGGGAACTTATCTGAGAGTAAGAGTGAAGAATTTCTACTTATTACAAATATCCAATTTTAATTAACAATACAAGATAGATTAAAGTTAAAGTAATTAAAGTTTTAGTGAGCAAAATAACTTAAAATTTAAGTTGTTATGGCAGGGCAGCTTGGCCCAGCAAAGTGTCCATCCTATGAAATGTAGGAAGTCATGGATACTTCGTGGAACCTAGATGAGCCAATGTACAGAAGGTGTCAGCTGCACAAGCTTGAATTCCAGGTTGTCAGAATTCAAACATAGGCTATAGCAAAGGAGGAGTATTTAACAAGGTAGAGAACTATGTGGATAACACGTTCAGACAGGTGGTCAGACTCTAGGTTCAGAGCAAGAATAACTAGGGGATCAGTGGGAAAGGGAAATAGGCAGATAGTGAAGGAGCCCCCCACAGGCTCCACCTACTATTTTTCCATTCTGAATATTGGTGATATCAGGGGACCTTTGAAAAGACAGCTGTGAATGCCAAGTCCAAGGCACCATGTATGACCCAGCTGTATAGGACAGGAGGAAGAAGAGCAGAGGACTGATGGGAGGTTCTTTAGTTAGGAGAACAGACAGGCTTTTATGTTTGTCAATGTGACTCCAGGATAGTGGATTGCCTTCCCTGCTGCTAGGGTCAAGGATGTCATGGAAAAGGCTAGAGGACATTCTTCTGGGGAAGGGCGAACAGCTAGAGATCATGGTACACATTGGTACAAATAATATAGGTAGTCATTGGGCTTAAATTGACAGGGGTATTGGAGAAATAAATTGCCACAACTGGAAAGAAATTCGGTAGCCAGTCAACGAGCCTAATGTGCTGCAGGTGTGTTGTATCAGTGCAGGGTGGGACTTCCACCTGTCAGTGGGAGGAAGATCTACCCTCTGGAACTACAAGGCAATCTGATTGGCTGGCAGCTTCAGCAGTGACAGAGCACAATACAGTGAGTGCCCTCTGGATACCCAGACTCAGTTAAGGAAGAGAACGATTTGGGAATGTTATGGATGGGATTGTGGAAGAGGTTTTAAAAGGGAAGAAGGAAAGAGGAGTTACTATTTTGTACGACTATATGTGCAAAGGACGTGCTCCAAAGATAGTACCCATTTGCTGTTCTCCCCATGTAAAAAAACATTAAAAACCACACCAACTGTATTATGAGATGGGCAGGGTAATATTGAGGTCAACTGAGCTTTTGATAAGGTGCAAAAGCAAGATTTTGAATTGAGTCTTGTGCTTCTTTGGTGAAGGGTTAATTGTGCCAAGCTTTTTGAAAGTTTTTTCATGGTGAGACCTCGTGAGATCTATCACTGCATCTTACCAAATCTGCCTTATTAACTACCTACCCCACCCCTGTGATGTTCGACTTATCTGATTACGGTGCCTGTGCCATCTTTAAAAGGCTGTTGTGCACTGGATGCATTATGTAGAGTCATAGAGTTACCATGTAGATGGCAGGGAGGAGAAATTTTACACCCTGTTTTATGGCATGGATCTGGAGCTCCGGCTGAACAATTGAATGAGCAAAAGTTCTTCCCCCAGGGCTAGCAGAAGAGGCCACGGCACCAGACCACGCCAGCCTGCTCTGAGGTTGCTACCCAGGTCAGTACAGTAATGGCCATCTCGAGGAATACACAGCATTCTCCACTCCACTTGACCATCTCTATTCCACCAGCCTCAGTACTGCTATCTTCTCTATGAACACTTCTCATTCACTCTATCTCTGCTTCTGTACTCACTTCCTGTCAATTTCGTCCTCTACCACTCTCATTATTGCTCCCAATATCTTTTGTCACACATTGTCACCCACTCCAACCCCAGATACCATTAATCATGCCTGCCCTCTATGTTGCCGACTTATTCACTTGGGGCACCTCCCCATTTTCATCCTAAGTAATAGCAGATTCATCTCCATTAACACAATCCTGTGTCTCATTCCAAGAGAAAAACAATCCACAATAGAGCAGAAAGAATCAAGGCGGGCTGTCTGACCTTTGGTTCCTCAATCCTTATGAAGAGAGGATCCTCACTCTATTCAGGACTGAGCTTTTCCAAGCCCCTGGACTAGAATTGGTGGCTGTCATTGACTTACTATTCCAGGACCATCTCATTAATGGCACTCTTTGCTGACTTGACTAAGGATTACTTAGAACCATGGCAAGCATCCTGCCTTTGTGTCTGCTCAAAATGGTATGGAAATACAGCAGTAGTGTGAATCTAGTATCTCTGGCTGAGAGGCAAGGTGCAAAAAGGCAAGGTAAGGCAATCAAACAAAGGGTTGCAATGAACAGCTAAGAACCATCTTTATTTTTGTGTCTTTACAAATTGTGGAAGAACTGTTTTTAAAATAGTGATTTACCAGGATGGGTGCATAATTTCACAGTGAGGAATTCGATGTTTTTTTGTGGTATGAGTTCCTGCAATGTTCAAATGATTTGGAACTAGGGAGTTATTTACAAGAAAACCAAATAACTATTAATGCTGGAAATCAGAAACAAAAGCAGATATTGCTGGAAAAACTCAGCAGGTCTGGCAGCATCTGTGAAGACAAAGTAGAATGATGTTTTGGGTCTAGTGGTCCATCTTCAGACTGTTTGCAGCTGGGTAAAAGGTTGGCATATATGCTGAATGTGAAGTGAAGATGAATGGTTCTTAACTAACAGAGTAGGTTCAATTGTAATCAAGTTACAGAAACACAGACATAGAATAATGGAGAAAGGAGTTGTTTTCCCCAAGCGAAGCTGCCTATTCTCAACAGTAAAAAAAAAACTCAACTTAAACTTGAAGAAAACCAATGACCTTTTCTGCAGCAGTTGTTGTGAGGTTTGATTTTTGAATTGATAAATCAGTGTAATTTTTCAAATGAATCAGTTGCTCTGTACTTCTTTCAAACTAGTGGAAGCTCCCAGAGAAAGACAAATGAACATCAATAGCCTGGCAAGCTGAAGGTAGATCACATTAACATCGGAACCAGGAAGCAAAGACCACTGAACTGACTTTCCTATTTTTCTACCTCTACCAAAAATCTATTTTCCCTGTTTGTTTATCTGTGTGCATGTTTGAGGACAAATTCATAAAAGGATTAATTACCATTTTAGTTTGTAATGTTACACAGTTTATATCTTTTTACTTGTAGCTATAGTGTAATTGCTTGACATAAATAATAATTCTTTTTTATTATAGAATCATGTTCCTTACTTTCTATTTACCTTGATCTAGAAGACAGGTAAATTGGGGTACTGTGTGGATCTTTTAAAACAAGATGATATTTGCTGCAATTCTGGAAATAATATGGCCAGTGGGTCATAACAGTCGGCTCAGACTGAGTGAGCGCTAGGACAGCAAGCAATAAGGTTGAAGGTACTACCTATTCCAGACCCATGAGGTGGGTACGTGTACCCACTTTCATGCTAGACAATGCTCTAAGTAGGCTTTAATTTCGGAGAGATCAGATCTTCATTGTTTCATCATTTTTTTCTGTAGATTTACTTGATCTCCCACTCTTCATCAATCACGTTCTGGAGCTGACAAAATGATTTAAGAAGAAAGGTGTAGTGATTGGAACGAGATCAGGCAGATAGATCGTATAGAATATGAGTTTCCTGATTGGGCCAGGTTAACAGCCCCAATCAGGGAGCCCTGGCTGACAGATATAAACACAGTGTCAAGGGTTCTGCTCACCCTGGGAGCTGGCTCTGTACCAGCTGGGTCAGTGTCATGTACGATGCATGTGTAAATAAGGGTGACGTGGTGATGGGATACTGGCCTTCGTGGAGTTATTTCAAAAGGGGAGGAAAGAACTTGACCCACGTAATAGTAATGCTGTTGCTTAGCATCATGCACATATGACTGGGCAGGACTTGCCCTCTTTTCTTTCCTCTGCCCCACATGAGAAGGGCCTAACTTTCTGCTTAGTACCACTCTCCAACAATATATTTGAAACTGATAGCTTAGTATCAAGACGCTCCCTAATTTCTCTGCTCCACAGGTTGGGCTTTGCATGGCATTATATGGCCACAATCACTTCATTAATCAAAGAGGCAAAAGTGAGAACTGCAGATGCTGGAAACCAGAGTCTAGATTAGAGTGGTGCTGGAAAAACACAGCAGGTCAGGCAGCATCCAAGGAGCAGAAAAATCGACATGGACTTCACCAGTTTCCTCAGTTCCCCTCCGCCTCCATTCCTGATGAAGGGCTTTTGCCCGAAACATCAATTTTCCTGCTGCCTGACCAGCTGTGCTTCTCCAGCACCACTCTAATCTAAACTCACTAATCAAAGAATCAACTTGAAAGGAATTAGCCAGATCAAGCAAGGAATTATTCTATACAAAAATGGTTTACTATTTGACTACCTACTATCTCTAATGAAACTTTTGCTCTATCTGTCACTGAATGCTTGTGATCTAAATTAAAATTTGGAGCCCAGCATTAAAAGCAACCTCTTCCCAGCCAGTGTGGTACTGTGACATAAAGACAAAAAGGTCCAGATTCAATTTTCTAGTTGGTGCTGAGTTAACCGATCTTAACTGTGGCACTGTAATTGAGCATAGCCCCCCAGGGTGGGCAGATGAAAAATCAGACAGTTTCCTGTTTCTAATCATTATCTTGTGTATATATAAGGAGACAAAAAGAAAGACAATGTATTTATTTAATTTCTTTCGTAACTTCAGGATATCTCAAGGTATTTTATAACAGTGAAGTAGTTTTGAATTTTAATCACTATTGTAATGTTTGGAAAACACAGCACTATTATGCACACAGCAAGGTTCCTGAAGTCGCTGGGGATAATGACTATATAATCTGTTCTTTAGTAGTGTCGGCTGGGAGATAAGTATTGGTCAGGACACCTTTAAATGGTGCCTCAGCATTCAGACTCAGAATTGGAAGTGGTACCACTTAATCCAATGCTAAAATTTTGAGAAGAGAGAGGTTAGGATTTTATGTTGTCTAAGATTGATCAGACTGCTGACATTAACTGCACAGAACCACACATGAATTACAGCAAATTAGGAAAGATGCTGATGTCTGTTGATGCAAGGTACCATACCTTCGCAAGTCTCAGTGCCATCAGAAGAAGAACATTTTGGTGAAAAAAACTTATCTCAATACTTCAATTGGTTGTCATCCAATAAAAATTCTTCCTTTTTTGGTTGAAATATAGAATGTGGTACAATCTTTGTGTGAAACGTTACTGATATTTTTGTCATTATTTCAATAGGTAGCTAAAGAAAGAATACTTTTTTCCTCCAATTCTTGTGTTCTGTAACAACACTTGTATTATATTGATTCTACAAATCTAATCATAGAAATCTTTAGGCTTTCGACATGGTTTCAAGGCATGGAAATTAATTTAGGGCTTTCAGTGAGACTTAAGGAACGGACAGTTTGAAACATTTAGTACAAGAGGAATTGGCATACATTATTTTATTCGCTAGTTATTTTAATTATTCAGTTGAGAAGTTGAGCTTTATTCCACATGGGCACTTTATAACCAAGAGCTGTTCCTGTTTTAATGACCACTTGTTGTTCCACTTAATGCTGTTCATCGCTCCCATGGGTGGTGCTATCCATATAGGTTATGAATATGCACAAACAATTGCACAGGCTGTACACTAGATGACACTGTAATTGGGGTCAATAGCCCTGAAATTGCTGGAGTGGGACATCTCGCTGTAAACAGTGTGAATGGATCATATTGTTTTTGTGTCTTAAGTTGTTGGAAAGGTGAGTTACTAACAGCTCAGTGTTGCCAACAGAGCAACCTATGTCCTGTCCAATGGTCTATCCCCTTAACCAATTAAGTTTAAAGATAAAGAGCAAAACAAACAGCAGGTGACAGAGGAGAAAATAGGGTGAATTACAGCCAAATTAGATTGAAAGAGAAATAATGAAGGACAGAAAAAGAATGAATTACAAGAGAGGGAAAAAGTAGAGGAGCTCTAAGAAAAAAGCAACTGAAACATTTGAAATTACATTCAAAACAAGTTGCTATTTGTAGGAGTGAGACTCCACAGTTTCATTGTTCTCATTCTGGGATGCCAAGCTTAAATGGCATTCCAGGACCATCAATCACTTCATCAAATGTACACACATTTCATCAAGAATTCTAAATAACTGTTCCAAGATTAATTTGTAGCAACAGCATAATTTCATACTGCCATGTGGAAACTCGTGGCAAAGTGACTTTATTTTACTTTTGGTAAAGGTGGTGAAAATCATCTAGCAATTTGTGAAGAATTGAAGCTAATAATGTACTTCCCTTTCCCAAATTTCAGCCATTTGCTATGTTCTAATAACGATGGCCAACATGAACTCACCATAATAAAACAAAGAACTGCCGATGCTGGAAATGTGAAACAAAAATGGAAAGTGGTGGAGAAACTCAGCAATTCAGGCAGCGTCTGTGGAGAGAAAGCAATGTGAATTATGTGAACTTTCTTCAGAATCAGTTCATTAACTCATGAACTTTCCATAAATTGCCAGTTATTTCTGGGCAATGTAGCAACTAGCTAAGACTAACAGTTTACCTGACTATAACTGGAGAGGAGAAAGTGAGGTCTGCAGATGCTGGAGATCAGAGCTGAAAATGTGTTGCTGGAGAAGCGCAGCAGGTCAGGCAGCATCCAGGGAACAGGAGAATCGACGTTTTGGGCATAAGCCCTTCTTCATTCCTGAAGAAGGGCTTCTGCCCGAAACGTCGATTCTCCTGTTCCCTGGATGCTGCCTGACCTGCTGCGCTTCTCCAGCAACACATTTTCAGCTATAACTGGAGAGGTGAGAGCATAGTGGTAATGTTACTGGATTAGTAATCTGCAAAGTCAGGCTAATGGTTTGAATTGCATCTTAGCACTGGTGAAATCTTAATTCAAATAAAAAGCTAGCCTCATGGTGACCATGTTGTAAAAACCCATCTGGTTCACTGATAACCATTTGGAAAGAAAATCTGTCATTCTCACCTGGTCTGGCCACATGTGACTCCACAGCCACAGTGATGTGGTTGACTCTTAGCTGCCCTCTGGACATTTAAGGATGGGTAATAAATCCTAGTCTAGCCAGCAACGCCCACATCCCCTAAAAGAGCTTTAAACAATTGGCACTAGCTGCCCATAATTTTCACGTACAATGAATATTTTACACATGTGTACATGTAGTCCCATAATTTGTTGTAATAGAGCATTGAAAGGTATTTTCTGTCAGTTACACTTGGTCTTGCACATTTAGTATTCTATATTTTCATAGTGTAAGTAGTGCAAGTGTTAGTCGCTAACATTTGAGTGAGTGACTTTAGCAAACGGGCAAACAAATAGGTATCCTTTTAACTAATCAAATTGCTGAAATGTGAGGTTACCAGCACAACAGTTCAAAAGGAAACTGAATTCAATGTCAAAATCAGGTATTGAAAAATGAATAAAAAAGCATCTCAGAAAGACATGTAAGAATTGCATGATTTCAATAATCATGGGGGATCATTTTCTTCCCCACATCCTGACTACTGTTAAGTGATATGACTCCCACAAGCTTTTTTCTTCTTTTGCGGTTCCTTAGCCTTACCCACGCAGATGCTGTGCCTTCCAGCTCTATATCAATTCTTGCTATCGATTTAATTTAATGTTTTACTAACAAGGTAATCCCATCCATTCTTCCCACCTGCCAGGCTTTTCAATAAGACACATTTTTAATTCCCAGCCCTGATCCCCCTGCTGTCAAATTTCAGTGATTCCCACAACACTGTACCTGCCAATTTCAATCTGTACTACATGCTCACTTGCCTTGTTTTGTCTACTGTAAACATTTAAATATAACACCCTCAGTCTGACATTGACTGACCTCCTCCTCATAGTTGTTGTGGAAACTTTAATAACTTCGCCTGAGCAGTCAACCCGTTCCCCCCACCACCACCACCAGCCCCTTGACAAGTTTAAGTCCTTGTGACCACCCTGCGTAGCCTTTCTGTTAGGATCCTGGTCTCAGATCTGTGCACTTGGAACCCATCCTGATGGTACCGTTCCCTCCTGTCCCAATACTGATGCCCCATGAAATAGATTAACTCTTTCCCACACTTCAAGCCGCAGGTTTACTTCCATAAAATTCTTATCTCCTAGCCAATTTGCATGTGGCTGAGATAAGACGTTTAAAGAAGTTTGAGGACCTGTTTATAAATTTTTTCCTAATTCCCAATATTTCCCAAACAAGCCCTCTTTTATATGTTGTTGTTGCCAACGTGAACCACAACAACTGGATCCTCCCCCTCCCTATCCAATATCCTTTGAAGCCGATTCTAGATGTCCTTAACCTTGACACCAAATCGACAAAACAATGCAGTACTCTTCAATCCTGTTCACACAGGATGCTACGTTGTTCTTAATTACAGAATTCCCTAGCACTATCATTTTCCTTTGTGCTCTAACCACTTGAATATCTTCCCGTACCCCCTTGCAATCCTCCCTGCAGACTCTCTCCTCATCCATACAGGGAACAAGACCCTCAGGTCTGTTAGGTAAAAACAATGACTGCAGATGCTGGAAACCAGATTCTGGATCAGTGGTGCTGGAAGAGCACAGCAATTCAGGCAGCATCCGAGGACAGGCAAAATCGACGTTTTGGGCAAAAGCCCTTCAACAGGAATAAAGGCAGAGAGCCTGAAGCATAGAGAGATAAGCTAGAGGAGGGTGGGGGTGGGGATAGAGTAGCATAGAGTAGGAAATGACCTGGGAGTTGCAGTGGGAGAGAGACTCCCTGAGATTCTTGTAGAGAGAGGAGGAAAACTTCTTCAAGGCAGGCATCCTTGCAAGAAGGACTTATGCCCGAAACGTCGATTCTCCTGTTCCCTGGATGCTGCCTAACCTGCTGCACTTTTCCAGCAACACGTTTTCAGCCAGGAATAGTCACCCCTCTCAGGCTCGCATCCTTCCTGATGGACTCGGCAAAAGGCTCTATGCAGCACACAAACAAGACAGGAGAGAGAGGGCAGCCCTGCCTGACTCCAGATCTGACTGGGAAGCTATCTGATTCCCACCCATTGATGGAGATTGCACTGACAATGTTGGTGTAGAGCAGTCTGACCCAATTGCAGATTCCCTCCCCAAAGCCCATGTTGGAGAGAACATCTCTCATATACCTGTGTGATATCCTGTCAAAGACTTTCTCCTGGTCCAGGCTAATCAGGCAGTTGTCCAACCCTCTGTCCTGCACGTAGGCGATCGTATCCCTGAGGAGTGTGAGACTCTCAGCGATCTTCCTGCCCGGCACAGCACAGGTTGGTCAGGGTGAATCACCGATCCCACAGCAGACCTGACCCGGTTGGCGATTACCTTTGACAGAATTTTGTAATCCGCATTCAATAGTGAGATTGGTCTCCAATTTCTGATTTCTTCCCTCTCACCCTTCTGCTTGTCGATGAGGGTGATGATGCCTTTCCTCATGGATTCACTCATGGTACCTGCCCGAAGCATACTGACATACACCTCCAGCAGGTCCCGGCCAATCAAGTCCCACAGAGCGGAATAGATCTCGACCGGTAAGCCGTCGCTTCCGGGAGTTTTATTCTTTTCGAAGGACTCGAGGGCCTTGGTCAGCTCATACAGAGATAGCGGCTGGTCCAGCCTCTCCCGTGTTCTGTCGTCTAGGACCTCCGTGATAGAGGACAGGAACGACTGGGAGGCCGCGCTGTTGGTCGGCTTCGCGTCATACATACTGGCATAGAAGGATTTACTGATCCTCATGACGCCAGCCTGAGATTATGTTATCGAGCCATCTTCTTCCTTCAGGCTGCTGAGCACGGAGCTCTCTTTGTGCACCTTCTGGAAGAAGAAATGTGAGCATGTCTCGTCCGAGCGGACCCTGGACCGGAAAATTATCTTGGAGGCCTCCGAGGCGAAGAGTGAAGCTTGCTGGCCCTTTACCTCCTTGAGATCCTTCGTGACATCGACCCCCATCGTCTGCTGCAGGAGCAGGTTCTGCATACTTTCCTGGAGCTGGGACAGTTTTCCCCGCCTTTCTCTCGCCTCCTGAACACCTTTGAGGATGAAGAACCTCTTGACGTTCCCTTTTACTGTTTCCCACCAGTCCACCGGGGACTCAAAGAGGGGCTTCACGGTTCTCCAACCTGCATAGTCCCCCTTGAACTCCTCAATGTTTCCCGGGGTCAACAGATTTGTGTTCAGCTTCCACGTTCCCTTACCAGCCTGCTGCTCGTCCTGTAGGTGACAGTCGGCCAGCAGGAGGCAGTGGTCAGAGAAGAACACCGGCTTGACGTCGGTGGATCTGACCGAGCCTTCCCAAACTGCTATAGCATGACTCCAACTGCGAGGATACTCTTCCCAGACTGCTTCACCGTGACACCGACTGCAGGGACACCCTTCCCAGACTGCTTCACCGTGACACCGACTGCAGGGATACCCTTCCCAGACTGCTTCACTGTGACACCGACTGCAGGGACACCCTTCCCAGACTGCTTCACTGTGACACCGACTGCAGGGACACCCTTCCCAGAATGCTTCACTATGATGCCAACTGTGAGGATACTCTTTCCAGAATGTTTCACTGTTTCACCAACCATGGGAACACTCTTCTCAGGGTAACTTCCCAGGGTAATTATAGCTTAATCTACTTGAATGTACACCGTGTATTTGCATTATGAATGCAGAATGTTTTCAGAATGCCATCCTTTATGCTACATCTGATCAGTGTAGAACTTTTTGGTTATTCAACTTATGTGAGACTTATGTTACATAATCACAAAGCAGTTTCTGAAGGTTGATAACAGTATGGTATTATTGTGATGTCTCAAAAAAGGACTAATGAGATGTAGAAAAAAATCTGATGATTTCAGATGTTTGATTGGTGCAAGACATCCGATCTTATTGGAAACTACTGTAATTACACATGATTACATACATTCAGCTTTTTGATGCTTAAATGAAACAGTTTATTTCCTTTTCATTTTGTCATCCCTTTTAAGCACTTTACTATTCTCATCTTGTTCAAAAACAGTTCAATGAGACCTTGTGGAATAGTTCCATAATGTGCTTGTTTCCTCCAAATTAAGTTTCTTTTATTGCCTGTCTTATTTCCAGCTCGCTGTTCTTTGTTGTGCAGTCTTGTGTTTTGTCCTGAGTTCAAAGAAATGAAACTCTATGAAGCTGTCAAGCTGTTTCTTAAGCCCTAAGGGAAGATTCCATGACTCTTGACCATTAATAGACAAAGAACAGATATTTTGTTACACAATTTGAAGAGTCAACAACATTTGACATTCATTTGGTTCCTTTTTCACACTACATTAATCTCTGGCAAAGCTTAAAGATCTGTTTGTTCTGCAATACATTGGATTTGTTTTGTGCTGCATGTTTCTTCACTGGGCACTGAAATCCTTTAACATAACTCTTTTCCCCATCTGAAATCTTCTCTTCTCCACTCCTGAAGGTACTGATATTTAAAGCTCCACAGTTAGTCAATGTCTTCATCTATCTGCATGTGCACTCTATCTTAATGTGTAGACTAGACATTGACTGTTGTTAGGTCATTCAACTACAAAAGCAATGAGGGGATAAGAGTTGTCTGTCCATTTTCCATCAACAGTCAAGCAATCTTCATCAGTTTACATTCTGCTAGTCCAAAGGTACTGAGAACAAATCAAATTATAGAGATCTATAGCACAGAAAGAAGACTGTTTGGTCCATCAAATCTGCACTGGTCAAAAATAAGCACGTAATTATTTTAATCCCATTTCCCAGCATTTGGCCCATAGCCTTGTATATCTTGGCATTGCAAGTGTACACCTAAATACCTGATAAGCTTCATAAGTGTTTCTGTCTCTATTACCCTTTCAGGATGCAAGTTCCAGATTCCCACCACTCTCTGAATGATTTTTTTCTCTCTGCTACAGACCCTCTGTTGTTACCTTGGGTTGTAATCAGATGAGGGACTTGCTCTGCTCATATCCACAGTATTATCAAATTTACAATTATGATTAACAATAGAAAATTGAATTTGAAGAATATTTTAATAATTTCTTTCTCTAGATATAAAGATATAGGATTTTCTGTTTCAGGGACAATTGGTAAATTGCACCCAAAATGCATTTGATGCTCTGAATAGATTACAGCTCAAGTTTCCACTGAAATTAATGAGCTTAACCATAAATGTAAAATCTCAGCAAACTATCATTCTTAGGCAGTGCAATAAGTTGCAATCATTTTTGGTTCTTTCTATTACAAAGTTTTGATTGATATATTTAAAAGTGGGGAACCAGTGTCATAAATCTGTAAATGTAAGGTTTCTGACTGAAAGCAAGCATTTTTACCTGGAATGTCTCGTACTCCAGAATAAACTGTTTCAAAATCTCTGAAAAACACTATTAAAAGAATAATGACTCATTTCATGTTTTTTTTGATGAACACTAGTGAATTTCTTAACAAAGAAAGACTTGTAAAATGTGTCCACAAGTGGCTGTGCACCAAAATGTTGAGTGCAATTTGAAGATCGATCTCTAAGAAAGCAATCAACTGAATCCCATATTCTTAAGCTTTGAATGTCGAAAATTATGTGGGTGGGACTTGATCAGAACAAATTGAAGATTGAAACAGCAGAAAACACAACCATAAGTCGTTTTGGGTAAACTCACATTTAAAATTCCTAATTTTGTTTTGCAATGCTCCAATTGTATGATATTACTTGTGAATACAAGAGGACCGTTTTTCTAATAAGGTTTAACAATGCCAGAAGTCAGTAAAATTTTATCTGAGACAGAGAAAGCCTGTAAATTTGCAGGATGTTGTTATGATCTTGACGGAGACTAGTAATTGTTATGGACAGGAGATGGATAGTAGGATTCTTCTCAATTTTTTTCAACAATGAACTGACTGGAGACATTCTTTAAACGAAAAGTGCTTTATCATTTTTAGATTAGATTAGATTCCCTACAGTGTGGAAACAGGCCCTTCGGCCCAACCAGTCCACACCGACCCTCCGAAGAGTAACCCACCCTGACCCATTTCCCTCTGACTAATGCACCAAACACTATGGGCAATTTAGAATGGCCAATTCACCTGACCCACACATCTTTGGACACTGGGAGGAAACCAGAGCACCCGGAGGAAACCCAAGCAGACACTTCCGTATCTCTCAAAAATAATCAAATTTCAGAGGGTGGATTTTGTTTTTGAGGAGTGGCAATCTCATTCAGATTGTCATTGTGCTTTTTGATGTTTAGAGAAAAAGCTCCACATTTCTGACAGGAGATTCTGATCAGTACTCCTTTTATGCTTTAAATTTCTTGCACCACAAGCAGCCACTTTGACAGCTCTTGTGAACGGGTAAGTATGCCTGGTAAGTGTGAACTTAGAGTGCCAGGTGAGTAAGGTACTTGGGCACAAGATGAGAAAAGGATGGGTAAGTGATAGAGTACTTGTGGTGGGTTGGGGTGGCCAGGTGATATCGAGTCTAGCCAGTGCAGGAGGTCAGATCTCAGAGACGCAGAAGGATGTTTCAGTCCGAGGGTTGGAGGATTCTGGGGTTCGGGGTTGTGGGGGCTGTTGCTGATGTTGAATTGCCTGACAGGGGAGGGAGAGGGTGAAGACGGCATCAGGTCCCTGGTGGAGAGAAGGAGTTTTGGATCCTGGGGATGTCACGTGCTGGAGGGAGATGGAGGTTTAGGATTTGGTGGCAGGGGAGAGAGTACATTTGTTTGTTTTTTTATGTTCATTCACAGGATGATGGTGCCACTGGCTAGGCCAGCATTTATTGTCCATCCCTAATTACCCAGAGGACAGTTAAGATTCAACTCCATTGCTGTGGGTCTGGAGTCACATGTAGGCCAGGACAGGTAGGGATGGCAGTTTCTCTCCCTGAAGAACATTAGTGTGCACTGGATGGGTTTTTCCAAGAATGGACAATGAATTCATCGTCAACATTAGACTCTTAACTCCAGACTTCTACAATCTGTTGTGGTGAGATTTGAACCCGAGTCCCCAGAATATTACCTGGGTATCTGGATTAACAGTGCAGCAATAATACCACTAGGCCATCACTTCGGAGAGAGAAGAGAAATGTTGGGTTCAGAGTGGAGGGAGATGAGTGTTGGGTTTTGCGGGAGAGAGGGTGTTGGGTTCTTGAATGGAGGGCTTATGTATCAAGTCCTGGGATCACAAGGGGTTGGCAGGTCCAGTGGTGGAGTTGTTGGGTGCCAGTGATATGGAATGAGTTGTTGGGTCTGGCAGCAAGGAAGAGGGTATCAGGTTAGGGAGCATTTATGAGGTCCAAGGTCAAAGAGAGCTGTTGGAATTTGAGTCAGGATTTGTTGGGTGTAAGAGGTCTGGAGGAGGTAATGGGAGATAAATTGAGGGTCTGCACAATAGTTATTCAGGAATTAAATAAACTACTTGTCTAACTTATTCTGAGTAACTCCTTACTTAACTACACCAGAACCCTTCAAATTCTGATATAAAAGGTATAAAAGGATACCTTTGGAAGGTTCAAGGCATAAGAGAATTACGCATCAGAAGTTTCAATTTCCCAGGGAATTCCCTTGGAATCTGCTATGCTGGGATTTTCCAAGACTCTGATGTCTCTGCAGAAATAATTATCAGCCCAACAGAAAATCTGGAGCAGTTTCCTTACAAGTTTTTTTTTTCAAAAAGGGTAAATGTTTATTCCTTAGCACCTCACTTTATTTGTAACCAATCTCTTACAATCACAAGAAAAGTGATTTCAAAGAGGTAGCATGCAGTTAGACTGAAATATCCAAAAATGCATTGTTATGTTTGATTGTATCAAGACGAAACTTTAAATGTTGCAGCCAAAAGAGAAACAGAACATTTTTTTTTTAGATTTTTTTTTAGATTTAGAGAAAAGAGCTGATGTTTTGAGTCTAACTGACCCTTTTCTCTCCTTACAGATGCTGCCAGACCTGCTAAGATTTTCCAGCATTTTCTCTTTTGGTTTCAGATTCCAGCATCCGCAGTAATTTGCTTTTATTCAAATGTTGCAGGCCTGACGATTCCCCTTTGTTCACTGAAGAAATTGAGTTGGTAGTTTATCACACCAGCATAGTATTGGCTTCTTATCTGCAGTAGCAGCTTATCTGTTTTACATCAATTGAGATGCACCTAAGGTGAAGGTTTAGTTTATTGCTTCAAATTGTTAGGTAAAGTCTAGCCCAATTCCCTGCCTTCTGGTGGATTTTAGCGAGGGTCCTTACTTTGCTGGTACAGATTTGTTCCCTTGGAGTTTCCTTTTCTGAATGAAACTGTTCTCAAATGTCTGCAATAATAAACATTCCTTATCGCTACAGTATTTATGTCAGATAACCAAAGTATCATTTTATCATTGTCTACATAATAAATCCTACTGAACAGGATGGTGCAAAGGTGGGGTTTCCTCTTTCTCCAGGACTGGCAGTGTAGGCTGCAACACCAGAATATTATAGTCTAGTCTGAGGTTGACATCCAGGACAGTGTAATCTCAGCTACCTGAAGGAATGCATATCAGTATAAGAAGAAGTTTAATGATGGTAAAGGTCCCTTCTCCATTCTGCCAACATCTCTGTAATTCTTCATATTGATTCTATTTCCCCTAATTAGCAACCACCTGCCAAGATTCATGTTCTGCTATTCTCACTTCTGCCTGCATCAGCTTCCTTCATGAGATCCCACCCACCCCAACCCCTTATGTCACTAACCCTGCATGCTGTCTGCCCTGCCTACCTCACTGGCTTGGGGCTCCTCTGCATTGGCACCAAAAGAAACAGCTGTGCCATCTACTTTCATCTCTCATAATACCTGCATCTCTCTCATTCTGGGAGGAAATGCCCACAAAGAGCAGAAACAGTTAAGATGGGTGTTTGACTGCCCAGCATTTGGCTCATCCTTTATGTGGGGAGCATACTGCCTCTGACCATCCCATGTGGCTGCCTGACCATGTCTAAGCCTGATATCAGAGACTGCCCTTGCCCTACAGTGCTGGGATCCCATGACTGAACACTAACGCCTGACTTGACTGAGGACTGCTGACAACCATGGCAAGCCTTCTGGCTTTGGTCAGCACAAAACCACCTGACAATATATCCATGCTTGTGAGCCTGGTATCTCTAAATGAGGGGCAAGGTGCAAAAAGGCAAAGCAAAGCAAGGATGTTGTGTGCATCCATGTAGAATCAAACCAAGTGAGTGGTAAGAAAGCAAATGAATAGTCTGGAGATGCAGTCTGGTCCATGAACTGTGTGCAAAGTGTCCTTGCTGCAGCTTTAACGTGATAGTTGCTGTTGCGCCCAGAAGTGCACCTTGATCTGACTGTGGCTTAGAAGGTTCAGATGCAAGTTGTTGAGCCTTCTGCTTACTTCCAACTAGCTTGTTCCTTCAAACTTCCATGGTTGTAGGTTCCTCATTCAACACAAGTACTGCCGAAGTTATAAGTTTAGCCACCTTAGGTCAGAATTCTCCCAAACTTTAATATATTTTAATATGTACAATACTTCTTCTGTTAGTACACTTGACTTGAGAGCTTATTAGCGATGACACCAGTATGGGTTTGCTTCCTGTACTGGATAATGTTACTATGAAAGGCCCACCTTCTTAATCTTGCTCCTTGCTTGAGGCATGGTGACCCCCAGATTAAACCACCACCAGTTATTTCTCTCTAATGAGAGAGCAGCCCTATGGTGAATTTTGTTTATACAGTTTTTCTCATCAATTTAAATGTCAAATATATTTGGAAGTTTTGATCTGGTTTATGTGCATGACTGAATGGAATTTCTTTTTCTTATTTCATTTTGATGAGGAGAAATGTTTTCACCCAGGGAGTGATGGGCCTGTGGAATTCTCTGACACAGAACATAGTTGAGGCCAAAACATTGAAATTTTTCGGAAGGAGTTAAATGTAGTGTTTAGGGCTAATGATATCAAAGGGTATGGGGAGAAAGTGGGAACAGGGTACTGAGTTGGATGATCAGCCATGATTAAATTGCATCATGGATCAGGCTTGATGGGCTGAATGGCCTACTCTTGCTCCTACTTTCTGTGTTTATAGCTCAGCCCTTTTGCTTTTTGTCATTACCTACAGGTTTTCTACTCCATTCTGTTATTGGTGGGCTTTCATATCTCAGTACAGTATTATCCTTCCTTAATGAAACAGACTGGGTTTTCTTGAGTATGCCCTTGAAGGATTAACCATAGAAATTACGCATTTTCCCTTCTGACAGAAGACTGATCCCCTATTGCCTCGATACAAATGCCACAGTTAATGTGATGATTTGGAGATACCGGTGTTGGACTGGGGTGTACAAAATTAAAAATCACACAACACCAGGTTATAGTCCAACGGGTTTAATTGGAAGCACTAGCTTACGGAGCACTGCTCCTTCATCAGGTGGTGAAGAAGTGGCGCTCCGAAAGCGAGTATGCTTCCAATTAAACCTGTTGGACTATAACCTGGTGTTGTGTGATTTTTAACATAGTTAATGTAAGTAAGTAAAGTCACCATAGTCCCAGAGGATTGCTCTTTCATTAGAGTTAAGACAGCTGAGAGGTTGAGAAGGAGAGTCCTTCATGGTAACCTCAACTGGTGCAGGAATTGAAAACGTGTTGTTGACATCACTGTGCATTGTGAACCAGACATCCAGCTAACTGAGCTAACTGACTCTCTCAGCCGATGTATGTAGATCAGATTATGTTCAGTTTGAGTAAAAAAAGGCACAAATCCAATCACCTTGAGAAGAGCTCAAACCAGTTTGCATACTAAAAGGCATTAAATTGCCAGGCTGACATATTCCCAAATCTTTGATTTACAGCTGAATCCACAGGAGATCTTGATGGTTTATACAGTAGCCTGATGCAGATCTATCACTTTATGGCAAGGCTGAAACATTGCTGCGGGCCAGTCTGTTACTTGAATTCTTCCCTCCTTTTTGCAAGTGTTTATGCTCATTTATTCTGAGCCCAAGGGCCTGAAAATTTGCTTCTGGTGGGAATTTTCAATCATAAACCAAGCTTTAATTTGTTCTGAGACCTAAACATGCTTAACCAAATACTCAAATACTGCACTTCTGTCTGCACAGTTCTCAGCTCTATCCCAGATTTGATTTGTTAATTATCTCTAAGCATAACAAAACCTTAGTGTTTTGACAGCAATAGGATTTAGCAATCCTGGACTAACTCATGAGTTGTACTATAACATGAGAGTGCATGGAAAGGCACAGCAAGTTACATTGGCCACTGGCTGTAATTTCTTAAAAATTATATTGGAGGTAAATTCAGAAATTCTAAGAGTCATCCAGGGATGGAAATGATTTCTTTAAGTTATTGCAAGAAGATCACAAGCTTGACATCTGACAGGAAGGATTGAAGGAGTGGTCTATTTAGAGCCTGAAGATGGCACTGACTGATATTAGAGACTCCACCCTCAGATTTTAATTTGCCTCCTTGCAGGGCTCTGGGGAGATGGCAGGAAATGTTCCAGTTGGGAATTAAAAAGGAGATAATGAGGCGCTTACTAAAAGTAAGACAATATCAGGAAGGAATTTGTTGGAAATATATCAATGCCTATTTGCCACTTTATAAACAGAATTACGAAATGATCTGCGTGCATATTTGTATTCTAATCTGAGAAAGTTTGATAAAAATTTATTTAAAACTTTTTAAGAAACTTTGGATAAAATGGCTAGTTGCTATGTCCTTTTGACTTATTTGCGCACGACTGAAACTTTGCTTTTTTCAGCTCTTTTGTTGAATTCAATGAAGTTAGCAAAGTGGATCGGGAAAATGGCAATATATCAAACTTCTGTCGATTCACTTACCACAATTATTTTCTTTTTGACAATTTTGCACATTTTCCCTTCTCTGGGAATGCTTATATACGTATGCTTTGTCATGTGTGGCTATTCTGTAATGGGCTCCTTGCAGCCAATCCAGTATTGTTAAAAAGCATGACTATCAGTGAAGTGATCTGCTGATTTACAAGCTTAGTAAACAAGTAAATGTGCTCAGTGACATGCCGATGATTGTACTTGTTTCTCAACTCTTCCCAATTTAAAGGTTAGCACCAAAAATCCAAGCACAAAAGCTGCAGTACAAAGCGCATATTTTCCCAGATGGGTAACATGTTAATGTTTTTGTAAAGTAACCTGGCTGTCATCTAACTCCTCAGTCCCACAGCATTGCCTCTTCAAATGAAAAGGAGGATGTTGGAAATGTAAATTGTTGCACACAATAATTTCTTTTAGTTCACTATAATTTAGCAAATTGTTAAAATAACAAACGTTGTGCAGTAAGTTTTACAGGACATAACCCTGGAGGTCAGTACACGAAGGTGCTGAAATATTTTCTCCCCCTTACAAAGACTGACTTCATGGTTTTCTGGCCTGTAACTGTACATTGCCTAACTTTGCACCTCAGCTATGTCATTAAGTTATTTGCTACTAAAAGTTAATCTTGGATCAGTACCTAAAGCTGATGTTCTCCAGTATGTCTGGAAGTATTAACATTTATTTTAGTACCAAACAGGGCAGCATGCAGTAGCCACCATTTTCATGTCCCTTATATTTTTAGGAGTGCTAGTGACTTACAGCCAAAAGTTTGAAAGTGCTGAAACCTATCGACACATTTGAATGCAGGTTTCAACTTTAATTCATTCTGGGAATATTGGTTACAGACCAGCTTTTATTGCTAATCGCTCATTGCCCTTGAGAAGATGATGTCCCTTCTTCTTCAGCCATGTTTGTCCGCAATCAGAAGTACCCCAGAGTGCTGTTAGGTAGGAAGTTCCAAGATTTTGACACCATGACAATGTGCAAGTGGCAATACATGCCAATGTTGGGATGGTGCCTTATTTGAAGGGAAACTTTGTACCAACGGTAATCTCATCTACTTACAGCGCTTGTCCATGTTGGTGGTAGAGATCATTAGTTTGGAAGTTGTTGCAGAAGAATCCATAGCAGATATCTGCAGTCTATCCTGTAGGTAGAGCAGGAATACATATTGCAGTCACAGTGCACTGGGAATGAATTTTTAAGAGGTGGATGGACTGCTATTCAAGCAGACCACTTCAACTTGGGTGGCTTTAAGCTTCTGAGCACAGTTGGTAGAGTACTCAACTCTGACTCACAAGATTCTGCTTTCATTAGGTTTGAGGAGTCAGGGAGGCTGCAGAAGGACTTGGACAAGTTAGGAGAGTGGTCAAAGAAGTGGCAGATGGAATACAATGTGGGAAACTATGATGTTATGATCTTTAGGAGGAAGAATAGAGACATAAGCTATTTTCTAAATGGGGAAAGGCTTTGGAAATCTGAAGGGACTTGAGAGTTCCCATTCAGGATTCTCTTACAGTTAATATGCATGTTCAGTTGGCAGTCAAGAAAGCAAATGCGATGTTAGCATTCATTTTGAGAGGGCTGAAACTGAAGCTGTAGAAGGCTCTAGTCATTCCTCAATTGGAATATTGTGAGCAGTTTCGAAGGATAGATGTGCTGAAATTGGAGTGAGTCCCCCAGTGGAGCTTCACAAGAATTATCCAGAGTATGAACGGCTTTTCATATGAGGAACAGTCAAGGACTCTGGGTCTGTACTTGATGAAGTTTAGAAGGAAGAGAGGTAGCACCGTGGCTTAGTGGTTAGCGCTGCTGCCTCACAGCACTGGGGGCTCAGGTTTGATTCCAGCCTCCGGCAACTATCTCTGTGGAGTTTGCAGATTCTCTCCTTGTCTGTATGGGATTTCTCTGGGTGCTCTGGTTTCCTCCCGTGGTCTACAGATGCGTAGATTAGGTGGATTGGCCATGCTAAATTGCCTGAAAATGTGTTGCTGGAAAAGCGCAGCAGGACAGGCAGCATCCAGGGAACAGGAGAATCGACGTTTCGGGCATAAGCCCTTCTTCAGGAATGAGAAAAGTTTGTCCAGCAGGCTAAGATAAAAGGTAGGGAGGAGGGACTTGGGGGAGGGGCGTCGGAAGTCCCTCCTCCCTACCTTTTATCTTAGCCTGCTGGACAAACTTTCTTCATTCCTGAAGAAGGTCTTATGCCCGAAACGTCGATTCTCCTGTTCCCTGGATGCTGCCTGACCTGCTGCGCTTTTCCAGCAACACATTTTCAGCTCTGATCTCCAGCATCTGCAGACCTCACTTTCTCCCCATGCTAAATTGCCCCATGGTGTCCAGGGATGTGTAGGTTAGGTGGATTAGCCATGGGAAATGCAGGGTTAAGGGGTGGGTCTAGTTGGGATGCTCTTCAGAGGATTGATGTGGATTCTATGGGCTGACTGGCCTGCTTCCACACTGTAAGGATTTTATGGTTCTATGGATCTCATTGAAACTTACAGAATACTGAGAGGCCTGAATAAAGTGGATGTGGAGAAGATGTTTCCACTTGTAGCAGAGACTCGGACTGAACACACAGCCTCAGACTGAAGGGATGACCCCTTTAGAATTGAGACAATGCATTTCTTCAGTGAGAAGATGGTGGATTAGTGGAACTGATTGCCACAGAAGGCTGTGGAGGCCAAGTCACTGAGTATCTTTGAGACAGAGATAAATAGTTTACTGATTAGTAAAGGGACCAAGGAACAAGCCAGGAAAATGCAGCTGTGAAACATATCATCCATGATTGAATGTTGGAGTTGACTTAATGGGCTGAATGGCATAATTCTACTCCTATTTCTTATGGTGTAATGGTCTTCATGTCTGAAAATGAGTATAGAAGTCAAGGTTGACATTTGCAGTGAAGTTGCATGGCACTGCCAGAGGTGCTGTTAACTCAAGGCTCTTTCTGCCTGTTGAGGGATATGAAAGATCTCATGACTATTTTGATGAAGACCTCAGTGTACTGGCCAATATTTATCCTGCAATCAATTTGAAGACAACAGATTATCTGTCATTATCACATTGGAATTTGTGGAAGTTTACTGTGTGCAAATTAGCTGCTGCATTCCTTACATTACATCAGTGACTACACTTCAAAGCAAGTTTAATTGGCTGTAAAACTCTTGGAGACAGTCAGTGGCTGTGAAATGTGCTACATAAATGCAAGGCATTTTTCTTGAATGTTGTTGCTGTTGTGCTAATCCAGGCAAACAAGAGTGTTCTATCACACTCTGTATGTGTGTTTTCTGGACCTGAGCCGCTCACTACAAAATAAAAACTGAAAGAGCTGTGAATGCTGTAAATCAGAAACAAAAGCAGAAGTTGCTGCAGGTCTGGCAGCATCTGTGAAGAGAAATCAGAGTTAACGTTTCAAGTCCGGTGATCCTTCCTCAGAGCCCTGCAAAATATCCAATCTGCTGTTGCAGGCATGTGCTGGTCCAGTTAATTTTCTGGGCATAGGCACTTAATATGATGTTGATGGTAAATTAAAGATACTCAGTTTTGTTTATTTGTTTGTGGGATGTGGGCATCATAGCATTATTGCCAATCCCTATTTGCCCGTGAGAAGGTAGTCATGAGTGACCTACTTTGACTGCTGCATTAATATACCTATGATGTGGAGGTTCTGATGTTGGACTGGGGTGGACAAAGTGAAAAATCACACAACACCAGGTTATAGTCCAATTGGTTTATTTGGAAATATAAGTTTTCGAAACACTGGTTCTTCTTCAGGTAGCTGACGAAGGAGCAGCACTCTAAAAGCTTGTATTTCCAAATAAACCTGTTGGATTATAACCTGGTATTGTGTGATTTTTAGCTTTTATATATTAGATGAGGTGAAAGTGGTGGATGGAGGTGGGAGTAATAATGATAGGTCAGAGAGGAGGGTGGAGCAGATTGGTGGGAAGGAAGATGGACAAGTAGGACAGATCATGAAGGCGGTGCCGAGTTGGAAGGTTGGAACTGGGATAAGTAGGGGGAGGGGAATTGAGGAATCTGGTGAAATCCACGTTGATGCCGTGGAGTTGGAGGGTCCCGAGGCAGAAGATGAGGCATTTTCCTCCAGGTATTGGGTGTTTAGGGAGTGACGATGGAGGAGGCCCAGGACCTGCATGTCCTTGGTGGAGTGGAAGGGGGAGTTGAAGTGTTTGGTCACGGGGTTGGTTGGTGCGTGTGTCTCGGAGATGTTCTCTGAAGCGCTCTGCGAGTAGGCGTCCTGTCTCCCCAATGTAAAGGAGAACGCATCGAGAGCAACGGATACAGTAAATTACATGTTTGGAAGTGCAGGTAAAACATTGATGGATGTAGAAGGCTCCTCTGGGGCCTTGGATGGAGGTGAGAAGAGAATTGTAGGCACAGGTTTTGCAATTCCTGTGGTGGCAAGAGAATGTGCCGGAATGGGAAGGTGGGTTGGTGGGGAGCGTGGACCTGATGAGGGAGCTGCAGAGGGAATGGGCTTCATGGAAAGTGTATAAGGGTGGGGAGGGAAATTTATCTCTGGTGGTGGCATCCGTTTATAGGTGGTGGAAATGGCAGAGGATGATGCGATGTATACGGAGATTGGTCGGGTGGAAGGTGGGGATGGGGTCTGTATACTTGTTGCAGTTGGAGGGGTGGGGTTCGAGGGCGGAGGTGTGGGAAATGGATGAGGTGCTGGGGAGCATCATCAACCATGTGGGAGGGGAAATTGCGGTCTTTAAAGAAGGAGATCATCTGGTGTGTTCGGTGGTGGAAATGGTCCTCCTGGGAGCAGATCTGACAGAGGCAGAGGAGTTGGGAATAAGGGATAGCATTTTTACAGGAGGCAGGATGGGAGGAGGTGTAGTCCAGGTAGCTGTGGGAGTCAGTGTGTTTGTAGAAGATGTCAGTGTTGAGTCGGTCACCGTTGATAGAGATGGAGAGGTCCAGGACGGGGAGGGAGATGTCTGAGATGGTCCAGGTGAACTTATGGTCAGAGTGGAATGTGTTGGTGAAGTTGATGAGCTGTTCAACCTCCTCGTGAGGTCGATCCCAGCAAGATGACCAGGAACAAGGGACCTTGACTTCAATCCAGGTGCCCCTTCCTCACAAGGAGACAGGGCCTTGCAGTAGTCACTGAGCCAGTGGGGGAACCAGATACAGGCACCCCTGAATCTTCTTCAGGCTACCCCAGGGGTGGCTGTGCCTTCCACCTCCACCTTGCCTCTGTGGCTGGATGGGCTGCCCGAAATGATAACGTTTATGATGGATTTGATGAAAATGGAGAAGGACTAGACTATGCTGGGAAATGGAAACCAGCCTTGCCCAAAGTGACTGTTCTAATCAAATGCTGAAAGATCCAGACAGGCTGCAGCTACCAACAGACAGTTTGCAACAAACTGAAGGTAGCTACAATATATATCCGAATTTGGATTTGAATGGAGTCAATAGAATGTCATCCTCAGGACGATCAGAAACATTGAGGTGTGTACAGACATGGGAGTGTCTCACACCCTTATTTGGAACAAGCTACATGCACCCAGGAATGGAGGCATCAGATCCATCC
This sequence comes from Chiloscyllium plagiosum, assembly GCF_004010195.1. Classification (NCBI taxonomy): domain Eukaryota; kingdom Metazoa; phylum Chordata; class Chondrichthyes; order Orectolobiformes; family Hemiscylliidae; genus Chiloscyllium; species Chiloscyllium plagiosum. The sequence continues at coordinate 24,513,549 of NC_057741.1, read as the reverse complement.
TGTCTTCAACATGCCAATGACTGGTTGGGTCCGATCGATCAGGGTGATTGAGACTGATCGATCCATTGGTTAACAGTGAAGAACCTCCCAAAAAGGCCCAAAGTCTGTGGAGTGTAAGAATCACCACAGTGCCACACTCAGGATGGTAATTCAAGAGCATTAACTCGAAAGTGGTAACTCGAGAATAACCACCAAGAAAAGAAAACACCCCTGAAATCATCGGGAGAAGACCAGACGATATCGTCACATAGAGCAAAGCCAAGTTCTAATGTGGAGGTATATGATCATCCAGAGTTAAGTTAAAGCACAGATAGATTTGTAGTGTAAATTGTTAATTTATAGTGTATTTTATTGTGATAGCATTAATTGTGTCAAATAAATTAGTATTACTGTTTATTATTATTAAAAGTAGACTCACAGTTCTTTTGCTAGATATAAGAGTTAAAACACATTGTGTGGCATGTGCAAACCCTGCCACCGTCTGCCCTGTGGGAGGTCAAATCAAGACGGGTGGACCTGTCTCTGGGCAGAACATACCAAGGATGCCTGACCAAATTTCCAACACCAATGAACTCCACTGTAGGGCGGGCTCCATCCACCCCAACTGTAGATACGGGAACTGCATTGATACATAATAGGAAGAATACAAAGAAGACCATCTGAGGACACATAGGTGGCATTGGGTGATGCTTCTTTGCAAATATGTTTGCACATTTGTAAATGCATGCTCTTTTTTTACTATCAGGGTGTTTGCAAGTCTATGTCTAGCCACAGCTGCACCATTGAAGCTACAGAGGACACACAGCCTGAGCGCTGGACAGTGTTTGATGGTCCAGCATGTGAAGTGAGTAGCTCCTGCATCATGTACGGGTATTATGTACAGTAAATCACAAGTGATTGCTGTTTGAGCAACTTAGCCAAACAGCCCCAACTATGAGTGACTGATATCTGTACAGCTTCTTGACTATGTTCCCATGGCTTCCTGAACCATAGAGCTGACTGCTACTCTAATCCCTAGACTATAGAGACTCAGACACACTGACCAGTCAATTGATTGTCCAAGAGTCTGAACTAATTTTGGAGTCTGTCCTTGACCTACTGTGCTGGGACTCTCTAACTAAAGAGTATCTCCCTGCATTAGACTGAGAACTGCTCTCCATTGACTTGGAGATACGGCCATTTGCTTGCAGCAATGTCTTTCTTGTGTACAAGGCTTGAACATGATGCCGCTGTTAGATTGGCGTAACACAGTGTCGTACAGAAACATGTCCGCCCCTTTAACTGATAACTGCTGACAAACATGACAAACTACCTGGCTTGGTGCCTGCAACAAATTGCAGGGCAAGACAGAAGTACTCTGATCCTTTAAAGTTTAGCTGAAGGGCAATAGTGCAAAAAGGCACGGCAGGAGCACTGTGAGACAATGGTCTAGTGGTATTATAACTAAATTTGCAATACAAGAAACCCTGGCAATATCTTGGATACCTGGTTTCAAATTCCACCATGCCAGATGGTGGAATTTGAATTCAAATAAAAATCTAGAATTAAGGGTCTACCCAAAATGTCGATTCTCCTGCTCCTCAGATGCTGCCTGACCTGTTGTGCTTTTCCAACACCATATTCTCGACTCTGATCTCCATCATTTGCAGTCCTCACTTTCGCCTGGTCCATGCCATGACCTGTGCACCCATCCCTGTATGCAGTGTTCTTGCAGCAGCATTGCACTGCAAGGAAAGCTGCTGGTGTACTTCGAAGCTCAGAAGCATTGTGTAAGTGGATCAGAGATGTGCTGTGATGATGCGTAGATGCTGAGAGATGTCAGGTGTCAGTGAATGTGGGGGTGTGCACAGCCACTGGCTATGGAGAAGTTGATGCTAGGTTCCAAGATGGACATCTGGAAGAAGCGGTGAACTGGAGGTGACAGGTACACTCAGTTGAGAATTCATGTCGGGAATTCTGGGTGTCCAGCTTCTATCCAGTGGGTGGTAGGATATTACATTTTAATCAGGTAAAATTAAGTAATAATGAGAGAAGAATGAACAATAATCCTTGTTGATATGTTCATTAGCAAGAATCTCATCTTAGCATCCAGTACCTGATTAGAAAATGGGATTTGTCAGTTCCCATATTGAGAAAGGTCTCACTTACCATAGCCCACGTTGTTCAAGGGCTGGGAAGATTCTGTCAATAATTTAAAGACCTCTATTAGGTGACCTTAAATTTTCAGGAGAAAAAAGACTATGTTTGAAATGCATAACCTTGCACTTACACAACTCCTCCCTTCACCTTGCTGATGATTGAGAATAAGCTAATTGAACAATAATTTGCTGGGTTGGATTTCATGGAAAGGATCTACCTTGGGCAATTTTCCATACTGTTGGATGGATGCCAATGTTGTAGCTGTGTTGGAGCAGTATCTTCTGGAGCACATATCTTCAGTATTACAGCTGTGGTCTTATTGGAACCTGTAGCCTTTATTATGACCATCTATTTCGCCATTACCACTTAGAGAGAATCAAATTGACGAAGGATCGAAGAAGTTACTATCTTAAACCTGTATTGCTGCCTGTGCACTTTCATCTCCAGGGTATTAGGCATTAAACCCAGAACGTCAATTGTTAAAACCTGGCAGGCCAGTCACATAATGTAATAACAAGATAAGAACTATTTCCAGATGTAGGCTCAGTACAAATGGGCCATAAATGAGTTAGACTGTAATAAGCATAGCTGAAAAGAAGTGCTAACACAAACAGTTAACCAATTATTTATCTAGCAGCAGCAAAGGTAAAGACTATTGGCATAAAATATGAAATGATTTGGATTATTTTATGTTCATTTAATAGGAATGGCAAACTTCATCTAAGTGCAATCAACTGTTACTGCACAAGCAGAAAGTCAGTTTGCAGTTGCATACTCTACATTGTTTTCTCAGCTAAACTTTTGAGAAGTATTTTTGAACACTAACCCCATGACTGAGATTTGTTTTCCTCTTAAGTTGTTCCAACTGATGCTAATTATTTGTGTGACCTTTGTGCTAAAGAACAGTTTCAAAATGCTGTTCAACTTTTCACTAATCCTTAGAATTGCACGGCACAAGGCTTGAATCAAAGCCCACTACATATATAATGGCTTTATAGGTTTTGCATCTATGAAATATCAAAAATGTTGTTGGCAGTTTGCTACCAAATTAGCCACATAATACTTCTTTCTCTCTTGCATGCATGTTTTTAAATTCCAATTTGGATGATGGGTCATTTTGAAAGTGAAATTAAACCATTTCCAAATTGGTGAAAAAGCTGTGAAGTGTTATCAGATGTCTGATGCCCTCTATCCAACAGTGCCGAAAGTCTCTCAACGTTACTGATTAAAGTTCAGTCACTGCTTTGTCTAGAAAATATCTGTTGCTCCAAGACCATCATATTAACCTGTACTAGTGGAAATGATTAGAGAGCTTTGTACTGATGTCTTACTCAAACTGCAGTGGAGCATGGCTGGTGCCAGCTGTAAGGCTTCACCTAATTCAGACCAAATGTCTGTCCACACAAAGAGCACTACAAGTCTGGAAACTTGATAACAGCTGATTTGAAAACATTAGCATCAAACTTTCCAGACCAGGAGATGTTACAGTAAATCCATTTAAATTACTTATGTAACTATGTTACCGATTAAGGATGATATCCTTTACCTCAGAAGTCTGGTGTTCCTCACGGTACTAAAAGCTAGAGGAAAAGTTGAGTACTGACTTAACCTTATAAACTGAAGCATGCATAATGGATGTCATTACAGTAAAAAGTTTCTAAATCTTCAAAGCTGACTTGTGTTAAAATTCCATATGATTGCGATTTGAATTCTTCTCACAATTGAATTTTATATGAATTGCAGTCGTTTCTTTCCATACATAATGATTTATCTAATCCAAGCTGACAAATAACAAAGTGTAATAAAGTAGATACTATTGGCTCTGCCTAATGGTGCCACTACTTTTAGAATGAGACCAAAAACATTATTGGACTTTGACTCATGTTGCATTGCTCTCTGGTCTCAATCTTTTAAAGTATGGGTTTTAGCCAGTCACAGCCTGCAGCATTCTTTTAGATAATTACAATTTAATCTCTTCCCTCTTCAAGAATGGACAGAAAAGTCATTCTATGAATTTAATGTTAACAAGAAGGGGTCCAGAGGGCTCCAGCTAGGCTGATTAAAGGCAGAGGAAGATGGATGGAGTCTCTCCTGATCAGCAGGCCACTGTCTCCTGCTGGGTGTCAGTCTGTGTCTTTGTATTGGTCCGTGGGTATGAGACTCTTGACAGTTGGCTGCTTTGTGTGTGAGTATTTGCAAACTGGTGTGACACATGATCTCCCCTCCCAGCAAGGCCACTCATTAGGCTGATTTTCACTTCAAAGTTTGTATTATCAGCTATCTCTAAAGGCAATTAGGAATGGGCGGCTTTCAGTATCAGACACTTTGTGATGCTATAGTGACTCATCTTTATTGATTCTCTTGTTAGCTTAGACAGTGATTGAGATGATATGACTGTTGCCTTCGACTGGTAAACACGAAAGCAAAACTCTGCAATTAGCTTAACAGTGAGTATAAGCTCTGTTAAATTTTAGAATTTTATTTGTCTATTGAACAAATTCAACAAGTCACATATATTCAATAGAAAGTGTACATTTTGTGGACATTCAAATGTTGACCAAGAAGAAGTCTTATATTTCCACACTTATTTCCCCTCAGATTCCCCAACTTGTTCTATAATGCAATAAAGACCTATTTTCTTTGAAGTGGTCTTGCCATAGTTGGCAGGTAATCTGTTGCCACCTCTTGGAGAATTTTACTAATTTTATTTACAGCAGGCCATATTTCTTCTCTATGAACAGTCTGAAAATCCAATAAGTGATTCCCAATATGTTTTATATTAATTGCAATTCTTGCCCACAAAGTTTCCTGTAAAACTTAATCATAAAACAAAAGCAAATTACTGCGGATGCTGGAATCTGAAACCAAAAGAGAAAATGCTAGAAAATCTCAGCAGGTCTGGCAGCATTTGTAAGAAGAGAAAAGAGCTGACGTTTCGTCATAGTTTTGTCCCAGATTTGCAATTTCATCCTGAGCATTTATGACTTCTTTAAATGACACGATGCAAATACATATCTCAGGGAAGTACAATTGTTAATTCCAGTTCCATTAACAAAACTAGAAAAACATGTTATTTGGTAGTATCCTAGTGCTGGTGTCTTAATTGCACTTCACAAAACTCTTCTTTCTTAACATGTTGACTTTTTCATCCATCTCTCAATGTAAAAATGCATTTTTCTCTTCTACTACTCTATTCATGTCTTTAGATTCCCTACAGTGTGGAAACAGGCCCTTCAGCCCAACAAGTCCACACTGACCCTCCGAAGAGAAACCCACCCCCCTATATTTAATCCTGACTAATCCACCTAACACTATGGGCAACTTAGCATGGCCAATTCACCTAACCTGCACATCTTTGGACTCTGGGAGAAAACCAGCGCACCCGGAGGAAACCCACACAGACACGAGGAGAATGTGCAAGCTCCACACAGACGGTTGCCCGAGGCAGGAATTGAACCTGAGTCCCTGGTGCTGTGAGGCAGCAGTGCTAACCACTGAGCCACCATGCCATCTTCTGTGCACCATTCACTAATAAAGAAAAAGCAACCCTTTCCTGTGATCAAAAATAGAATAGCTCAAGAACCTCAGCTGGTATGGCAGCATCTGCGGAGAGAAAGCAGAGTCAACATTTCAGGTCCAGTGATCAAAGACGACTGGACTCAAAATGTTGACTCTGCTTTCTGTCCACATATGCTGCCAGATCTGCTGAAGTTTTCCAGCTATTTCTGTTTTTTTCTTTGATTTTGAGCATTCACAGCTCCTTGTGTTTTTTTCCTCTCCGTGATCCGTTATGAAAAATTGGCCACTAGGAGGAGTGTGAGCGTAGTTTTAGTGATAGTTTTTCAAATGTCTCTTTTTTTAATGCCTTTTAATCACAGAATGACTGAGACTCGGAATTTATTACAACATAGAGAATTCAGGACAGTGTACCTTTATTGATTTTAATAAAGCACATTGTAGCAATAAGGTACTGTGTCATCTCAGTATTGTGTATCTGGACACATTCTGTTTCTGGAAATTTACAGGTATTCTAAATGGCAAAGTTCCACTGTTAGGTGTGAAAGTTGTATATGTTTGTTGATGATAATTGTTATATAATTTTGTTCCTCTTTAAGTGCCAGTTTTGTCTATTTTCTTACTTACCCACTATTGTAATACAGGTATGGTTCCACCAGACACCAATATTTGTACAATACTGCACAGAAGGGGTTAGACAATTAGCAATTTGACTGCATATACTATCATGTTCAAGCCCAGTCCTGTTCCCACCCAATGTTTTCTAGCAGCTGCATTATACTAACATCATCTTCCTACCAGACTATAGGGATGCCCTCTCATGAGAGACACCATGCCTTAGGTAAGGGGAGAGATTGAGGAGGCAAGCCCTTCATGGTAACATCAACCAGCGTGGGAATTAAACGCACGCTGTTGGCCTTACTCTGCAAACCATCTGTCCAGCTAACTGACCCTGCACTATTCTAATAACTGGATGATTTCCCCTTTTGTCATTGAGGACAGCTAATGACAAACACTCTTCTATTAAATCAAACCAGCAAACTTTTAATTTGTATGGCGCAGCTATTCATTACAGTTACCAATTGCAACATCAGAAGACTTGACATTGTTACGGTCCCAGACTCCAAAGAACCATGCAGTCCTATTCCACAGTTACTATAGATTATCATTACCCTCTGTCTACTATTCTTCATCCAAATTGTTAGGCCATATTAACGTCTTACTGTCTTCTTCACCGGCCTTTGGTTTTTACAGACGTTTCTCAAGTTTCTCTTCAATTCTAGACATGTCATAGAGATTTATTCCATTATTTTGCAATACAGTCTTCTTAAAAAGTCTATGAGATTAGACAAGATTTCCTCCTTATGAAACATATTAGTTGTCATTTATTATGGGGTGTCAATGCAAGAAAATGGAGCCAATGCACAGATCAGATTGGTTGTGGTCATATTGAAGGGTGAAACAGGCTCAAAGGACTGCAGCACCAGCTGCTGGACGTATTTACAATATCCTTGTGTTATATGCCTTGATAGCTGCATTTCTACTTGCACCTGACAATGTTTTGAGAGACTGCTATTGGAAATACTTTGTTATGTCCACATTCTGACAGGGGAAGCTGGTCTGAGTCAACCTTATGGACTATATGAACACCTTGAGAAACATGTAGCAATGATTTCCTATGTTTCTATGACTAAAGCTGATTCCCATGTTCTGACTTTATGTCAGTAGCCAGGCACTGCCAGTTACTGATGCCATCAGTGTCTGAAAGATTGTTTACAATATAGAGTGCAATGACAGAGTGATATTCATTTTTGCAGTTGTCTACATTCCTATAATTTAGAAACACCCACAATTAAACCAAGTAAAGCATAAATTATCTACATTACCGTATGCTTACAAAACTTCTGAAGAATATAGTTTTCAAGCTGGCATGCTGCAAATGTATCTTGACAATTTGCATCAAAGACATTTTACTTTAACACAAGTTTGCATTATCTTGTTGTCAGTATGATGGTTAATTATCTCAAAAACCTAACACTATACCATGAATACCTTAAAGTTTAGTTTCCATAGGGTTTGATCTACAACAAGATGCAACACTTTCCACAACAGATGAACTGATTTTATCTTCCTTCATGTAAAATTGGACAAAGATTTTCTGATCCCAAGAGTGTAACAGCATCTTTAATTTACCTGAAACATATTTGTCATGTAATCATACTCCATTATTTTATGTCCATTGGGAAACAATAAATGAGTGTGTTATGTTAGCCCTCATTCGTTTAAAGTATCTAACCTTGGCTGTTTTAGATTAAGGAGATATATAAGGGTCAACTGCACTGGACAGAGTTCCATTTCATTTTTAAGCTGTTGATGCTTTCAATCTATTCTTCCCCCTTTACATTTTGATGCAGATTTACACTCGCATCAACTCCCATTAACTGTGCTTTAAGCAAAATGATATATCCACAGCTGTTCAAAAGTCCTGCATGTGTGAATACAAATTGATGAACTGAATGTGTAAATTAATCCATCTATGGTCAGAAAGGAGGGTGGCCAACAACACACAGTACATTGACAACATTTGATCTTCAGAGCTTCCTTGGAAACACAACTCATCCAGTGGTTCTTGGTGCTTATAGAGGTAGCTCTGTGAAAGCAGCATGTTTTAAGGCATTGAGCTGATCTGGGATTTTATTGTTAATTATAACAAACGTTACGTTGTCAGGGTTTGGGAACATAGCTACTTGGACTGAAAAACAATCAGAATTAGATGAACATGCACGACAATATTACTCAGTGGCTAAAGAATCTGAATGAGCACTGTTCAAAAGATACAATCTTTGTTTTAGTTTTCTGGCTGTGAACTGTTTATAATGTCAAGATAGATCTGAGCAGGAGAGCAATCTAAATGTCACATTGCAGAGCTATATGGGTGGATTGAGAGGCTAGACCTAATAAAAGGCAGTCAACAGCATCCTTCCTTCCACAAGACCACCAAGGATCAAACCCCATATCTACCCCACCCAATAGATTTCAGGATCTGATGTATATTAATCCCTAGATCACCAGGAATTAGAGAAGTATTCCCTTCACACTTCATTGCCAGGGTTCAGACACATACCCACTGAGCTCAAGAGACAGCCAGGCTCTGGCAACACACCCATCACTAATCACTAGTGGAGAGACACAAAACAACCGCAGTAGATATGACTGTAAACATGCAATATTAATTCATCTGAACCAGCGTGATGTGTGGTTCAGGGGTGGCAGAGATTGAAGAGGAATGAGCTAAAATAGAAGGAGCAAAAATATACTCTGATTCAGTAGCTTTAATCTCTGATCTCGCATTTTCGTTGCAACTTAACCTGAAAAATCCACTTGCACACTTTATTGCTATGTGCATGCACAGGGACTCACATTGAGAATTGGGAATAAGCATGACAATGAGAAGAATGATACAATGCTGTTTAGAGTCATAGACATGTACAGCACAGAAACAGACCCTTCGGTCCAACTTGTCCATGCCGACCAGGTATCCTAACCTAATCTAGTCCCACTTGCCATCACCTGGCCCATATTCCGCCAAACCTTTCCTGTTCATATACCCATCCAGATGCCTTTTAAATGTTGCAATTGTACTAGCCTCCACCACTTCCTCTGGCAGCTCATTCCATACACGTACCACCCTTTGAGTGAAACAGTTGCCCCTTAGGTCCCTTTTATATCTTTCCCCACTCAATGTCCTCTAGTTCTGGATGCCCCAGGGAAAAAACTTTGCCTATTTATCCTATCCATGCCCCTCATGATTTTGTGAACCTCTATAAGGTCACCCCTCAGGCTTCAACGCTCAAGAGAAAACAGCCCTAGCCCATTCAACTTCTCCCTATAGCTCAAATCCTCCAACCCTGGCAACAGCCTTATAAATCTTTTCTGAACCCCCTTTCAAGTTTCACAACATCCTTCCTATAGGAAGGAGACCAGAATTGCATGCAATATTTAGCTGAGATCCAGTAATTATCAGACTAACTGATAAAGTTACCATAATCTTAACAGACCACAGGGCTGCTCTGACATTAGAGAGAGATGACCAGTGGTGGTTTAACCTGACAGCCACCGTAACTCAAACAAGGGGGGATTGGCTAAGAAAAAGAGTCCTTCCTGGTAACCTCAGCTAGTTCAGAAATTTAACTTACACTGTTGGTGTCACTCTGCAAACATGCTATCCAGCCAACTGAACTAGCCAATTTGAGTTCCACAGAAAGGTCACCTGACCTGAAATGTTAACTCCGTTCTCTCTCCACAGACCTGCTGGGTGTCCCCAGCAATTTCTACATTTAATCCATTATTTTCTTGAGTGTGAACGCTTACTTATTGTCTGACTATGGACATTGAAACCTCTGAACAATAAAGGATATAGGTGGAGAAATTCCCATATTTTCAAATAATTTTCAGTAATTGATCTACAAATTGCTCAAATTGGAGCACAGCTCAATGCCTGATCCATGAAGTATTTTTATTTCATTTTTGGAAAAGATTGTCTATTTATCATCTCAAATAGCCATGCGTTTGCATCTGAGCATTTTAGAATCTTTAAGTATCCCTACTTCACTTCACAGTCTTCCAGTAAAAAGCTGTGTCTCAAGAGTATTGCAGAGTTTCAACATGCTGCCAAGTTTACATGGTTATACCTGTACATTAATTATCCTATTTCTTAGGAGAGTCCAACTTTATCGCCGCCAGAACTGAACATAATAATGTCCCTTCAGCCTAATAAAATTCTGCTGCAGGATCCCACCAAACTGCAAACCCAAGAAAAAAAAACTATTTTTATTTACAACATAGAAAACATACCAAAATATTTTATGTGAGTTGGGTTGAGTGGAGAGAGGAGGGAAGTTAATAAAAGGACCGGACTGCTACTTTTCTCATGCTATCTTCCACTCCTCACCTCTTACCAATGTCTTTGGCATCCTTCTTGAGCAATCATATGGCAAGAGAGGCCAAATTCCCACCACCGTCGGGACTTCCAGTGTACCAGCTGTTGGTGACATATTTAAAGGCCAATTTCACACCACTGCAGAAACTGAAAGCCAGGAAAAACCTTGCAAACACTGTGCTCTTAAGAGACCGAAATGTCTCGGAAAGTAAAGCTGGTACCCACTTTCCAGATAGAGCCCTGGATGTTCTGGTGGATGGGTTGATCAATAGCAGGATCTTCCTCTAATTGGTAGAGCACCTGAGGAGGCCAAGATGCCAAACAGAACCAGATTGGACACATGATGTGTCGGTGCCAGTGTTAGACTGGGGTGGACAAGGTCAGAAGTCACACAACCCCATATTATAGTCCAACAGGTTTACTTTAAATCACAAGCTTTTGGAGGACTGCTCCTTCATTGGATGGAGTGGACTGGACAGTAATCTCTTCAGGGTAATGGTCTGGGTCAGTACTCTCTCCAGGGTAAGATGAATGCACAGCTGAGCAAGAAGAAGCTCAGTGCCCTTCTGTGCTTCTTCCTGCTATCTCACACTCACTCTAACTCTGTCACGGCACACAAATCTCACCAACACTCATGGTCTTCAACTCTTGCTATTGCATACAGCATGTCCACTCAATGGCTCTCATCCCCCCTCATCCTGCACAATTACCAATTCTCCTGCCTTCCGGCTAAAACATTAAGCAATCAGGCTGAGTATGGTTAGTTCAGGTGGCTAGGAAGCAAGTTTGCAATGCAGAGTGACACCAACAGTGTGAGTTCAAGTACTGGCAGCCCCCAACTATGCACATGGTGAGTGAGTGCTGGGCAATGATGCTAAGAGCCATAAGGAGCATCACGTTTGGATACGTGAAATCGCTGTGTGTGAAGCAACCTGGCAGAAACACAGTAGGCAATGATGTCCCTGAGTGCTAAAGTGGAATCTGAATTGTTCTGCAACCAACTACGATATTGAGATGAGGCTGGTGGTTTGCTAATGCTGAATTCATTTGAAAAACGTCTGAGGACTATTTAAGGATATATTGGTAAAGGGAAATTAAAATGGAGGTTCAAAGAGGCAAACAGGAAGCAGGTAACTGCTCTGACTTTCAAGGCAAGATCTGTTGCTGTCTAGTTTTTTTTTGGGAGAAGAGGGGACAATTGCAAGCTGCATATGAATAAGGTGAGTTGTGGTATTCATGAGATGCATGGAAATCAAACAGTCACTGCGTATCAGGGCGATTTTGATCTCACTGTTGACAATAAAAAGGGAAAATCAAAAAATGTTTCCCAATGTCAAGAAGAAGATTTTTTTCATTCTTGCTGTATTTTTTCATAATTTCCTGCATAACTGAAAGCATGGGAAAATTCCACCCCCACTGTGTTTGATAAATAAATGAAATGGCATCGGTAAATTGCTTTTCACTACCTCTCGTCATCCCAAAACATTTGAAACTGATTATACATATTTCTGAGGTGTTCTTCTTGTAGTAATGAAAACACCAAGAAACCCAAAAAGGTTTGCCATGGTTGATGACGGGAGGATACATGAAAGATTAGAGTCAGAGAAGTGAAGCGAATGGGAGGAGAAATAAGAATTTGGAAAGCTAGTATTGATAAAATGAGTGATTTGAAGACAAGTTTTGAAATTTGATGGGAGACAGACATATCTGAGTCAGTGAGGATGGAGATGTTCAGTTGGTGGAACTTAGTGGGGACAGGATAATGACTTGCGGACAAGTTGAATTTTATGGAGGGTGAAAAATGGGAGGTCAACAAAAAAGACATTGGAGAAGTTAAGTTTACAGGTGGATGAAGGTATCAGCCGTGGTAAAGTTGAGGTGTAGTTAAAAACAGGCAGTGCAACAAATGGAAAAAATGACTTCCATCTATTTAGTTCTTATCATGGCTTCAGAACATCCCCAAAATATCTTACAGGCGATTAGTTAATTTTGAACACATGACACTATGGCAAAGAGCATTACCATGGAACCAAACTGATACTTGGGAATAATATAATCTTACCTCACAGAGCAAGAACATGTAGGTGAGGTGGTGGAAGTTCCAATATTGGGTCAATGGTTGGAGATGGGAATAGAGAACTGGATAATGATGAGGTGTAGCTTGTGAAAAGTAAACACCAGGTCTGGCCATGTGGCACAGAATGTGAAACAATTATAGAATGATAAGACCTTAGAATGGCTGCAGCTTGTACGAGTTTATGCCAACTCCCATCAAGGACAACCATTCAGTCCCCTTCCTCCACCTTTTCTCGGTAAGCCTGCAATTTTCTCCTCTTTGTATGTTTTTGAACTTCCCACAGAAAGCCTTTGCTGAATGTGCCTCCACCCCCCTTCAGGCAGTGCATTCCAGATTGTAGGCAGGAATCATGCAAGGGCAGTCTTATGCAGTTAGCTAAGAGACAAAAATTAAAATCACACAACACCTGATGAAGAGGAAGCAGCTTGAAAGCTAGTGCTTCCAAATAAACCTATTCGACTATAACCTGATGTTGTGTAATTTTTAACTTTGTCCACACCAGTCCAACACCAGCACCTCCAAAACATAGACAAAATGTAATGGAGTGGTCAATTTACAATGGGAAATTGAGGGTGATCAGAATGGATAACAGACACACACACACACACAAACCATGGTCACAGCCACACGTAATGTAATTTGTAACATGGCTTAGGATAAATTTCATGACTGAATACCATGGAAGATGTGCTTAGGTCATCTAAGAAAGTACATTGTTGGCAAGAAGGACATTAAACAGGGTTACAACACATCCAAGATACTTACAGAAGAGACATGATATTTATGACTGGTGGTTGGAGAGGATGGACGAGATGGAGGAATGCTTTCCATGAAAACTTATGCAATGAAAGAGACAAAACCTGAATAAGAGAAGTTCTTAACATTTGTCACCAAGTATAGGGGCCAGGAATTGAGGGTGCAACAGTCAAGACTGATGAAAGTGATAATTTGGAATGTTTGTTGGACTGTCATAGAGTCATAGAGCTGTACAGCATGGAAACAGACCCTTCAATCCAACTTGTCCATGCCAATCATATATCCTAAATTAATGTAGTTTCATTTTCCAGCATTTGACCCATGTCCATCTAAACCCTTCCCATTCATATACCTATCCAGATGCCTTTTAAATATTCTAATTGTACCAGCCTCCACCACTTCCTCTGGCAGCTCATTCCATACACGAACCACCCTCTGTGTGAAACGTTGCCCCTTAGGTCCCTTTTAAATCTTTCCCCTCTCACCCTAAACCTATGACTTCTAGTTCTGGACTCCCCCACCCTGGTGAAAAGACGTTGGCTACTCACCCTATCCATGCCCCTCGTGAGTGGATAGTGAAATTTGTAGGGTTCTATAAGTCAGTGTTATATTTTTCTGTTAGTTATGAATGCAGCAATCAAGCACAAAGATTTATGAAATAATAATATGGGTTTGTTATTTGAAGATAAAATAACCATGGGTCCTGAGACAGTACCTTCTAACCCACGACCACTTTGATTTAGGAGGATAAGGGCAGCAGGTACATGGGAACACCACTATGTACAAGCTCCCCTCCAAACCACACACCATCTAGGTTTGGAAATATGTTGCTCTTCCTTCAGGTAATTGGGGCAAAATTCTGGAATTCTTTTTTTAAAGGCATTGTGAGTCTACTTATAGTACATGACGGTAGTGTTTAAGAAGACAGCTTGCCACCACTTTCTCAAAGGCAACTAGAGAAGGGCAATTGATGCTGGCCCAGCCTGTGATGCCCATATCCCACGAGTGAATATAACAACATATGTCATCTCTGGCTGCTAAGTATGAGTATCTGACTTCTATTACTGATGCTTCAGGTTTCTTAAAAAGCTATCACATCAGATTGAAGTGGTAAAGATTGACAATTATTGGGATATGATGTGTATACTCCTTTAAGGCTGCATTTTTCTGAGTTGCAGTACCTTTAATAGCCACTGTGTTAGCTGTTCCTAAATTATTGACTAAAATGGCAGTGGTGCTGAGCTCTCTCTGATATTTTGCCAGGTTGACTTTAAGCTTTGCCAACAGAACAGTCATTTTGGTAGAGAAAATGGCTGCAGATTGCGAAAGTGAGCAGTACAAAAAGACTTCTTTCTTATGCAGGCTTCTTCTGGTTGCTATTAACTGTTACTGGATAGATTCTTCTTCCCAGTCCAGTCAAAAATAATGAGTTCTCCTACTTGAGAGTTTGGTTTAAAGCAAGACCAGACTTGCAGTCTGCTGTTAAATCTCTGTTCCTGCTTAAACTTTGCAACTGCCATCTTAAACCGATTAAATTTTACCGGATTTGAACAATCTTACTGGTACCTGATGCCTGCTGGATGAAGTGATAGTGGTACAGTGTATAGAATCTCTTCAAAGTTGTGGACTTTGAGTTTAGATGGTTTTTCAATTTCATATCAACTGTTTTCTTCTCACTGCATGAGAAAGGGTTCAGACTTGCATATTCTGCCATCAAATCTTTAAACCCATACTTTTTTATTTCAAAAATATACTTAATTCATAAGAACATCTTTACATACATTCATAGTTACTAAAGCAGCTCCATCTGTATAGTAGCCATATGACGAAACAAACAAGCATTGGAGTTTGATTCTATCCAGTAAATAAACCAAAGGCATTTCTTATTTGTACGAGACTACATTTATATATATTTGAGGCATCGGTCTGATAACTGAATGGACTCCCATTTAACTTTGGCAGAAAGAACTTAGATGATGGTCTTTCACCACTTCACCTTGCCCAAGCTTTAGTGCGTCCCTCAGCACATAGTCCTGGACCAGTCTGCCGCACGCGGTTGAGGTCAACTCTTTGCTCTCAAAGACCACCAAGTTTCTGGCAGACCAAAGAGTGTCTTTCACCAAGTCGATGGTCATCAGGCACAGTTAATGTTTGTCTCAGTGTGTCCTGCAGAGAACAGGCCATAGAGCACAGCGCCCTGTGTCACAGAACAGCTCAGGAATAAAATCCACTGCATATTTCTTCAGACCCCTTTGCAAAGGCACATTCCAGGAGGACATGTGTGACAGCCTCTATACAGCTCCCCTGAACCACTTCAAGGACAGTGTGTGGTGGTGCAGAGAGTCCAGATGTACATGAAGGATCTCACAGGGGGTGCCCTTCTCACTATCAGGCAAGTGATGTCTTGGTGCTTGTTGGAAAGTTCTGGTGATGAAGCATTCTGCCAAATGACTTTGACAGTCTGCTCAGGGAACAATGTGAGAGGATCCACCCTCTCCTTTTCCTGCAGGGTCTTGAGGACTATGTGCTGACCACTTCCTGATGGACTTGTGGTCAAAGGTGTTTTTCTTTGCAAATTACCCCACAAAGTACAGAGGTCCAATTACTTTGAGTGTTCCATGACAACAAGACCAGTCCCATCCTTTGCAAGACCAGGGACAGGTAGAACCTCAGTACGAAATGACACTTGGTGTTTGTGTACCAAGGGCTTATGCACAGCTTGATGCAGCCATACACAAGAGTGGCCATCAGGTTGAGTACGGCGTTGTCCCTGTGGACATAGTCCATTATAGACCTCCAGATGAAAAGTGGAAGATGGCTTGAGGGATTGCAGTACACAAGTTCTGGGAATGGGTCAGACCCCACACTGCCAGCTTGTTTCAAATGATGGACATAAAAATCAAAAATCATCAGAAGCTACAAGAATGTCACTGACAGCCATATCTTCTCTTAAATGTAAACATACCAATCATAAACAAGGACTGGTGACAGAATAATATGGAGTTTTGGTTGAAAATAAGACTACATACTGAAAGTATTCATTAGGAGCTAAGTTAGTACATCTGACTTCTATCACCATTGCATCAAACTGCTTAACAAATCATAGGACAAATACATCACATCCTGTTGAAGTGGCAATGAGTGATAGTCATTTAGAATATGACCCTTTGAAGCTGTATTGATATTTTATCACCAGATAGTGGGATATCGCAATGAAGACTATGAAAAATTGATGAGAGATCTTTTCATTTCAGGTGCTTGATTGATTGGTTGTATATTTACAACATTTTATCCTTTTCTTTACAGCTATGTTTGGAACCAACTGGTTACAAGAATACTTCTGATGTGTAACATGCTTTCCCATTACAAGTGGCCACTGATGGAAAATAATGCTCTCTTGCACAAATAAATGACAGAACCTCCTCTTGTTGGTATACTGCATGGCAGTGATGGGAGTGAAGACAATTCTGACCGAGTGTGTGTACTCTGAGTTTTGAAAACTGTAATGTCTGTCATTCCTGTTAATTTGCAAATATATATGATCTTTTTCTCATTGTCACTGCCTAAAATTATGAGGACACCTGAATATTTTCACGGAACTTGTATATATTCAATTTCCAATAACAAAGATGTAGTTAACTGTATTCTATTGATAATTTAAATAATAATAGCATGGCTTTGTATGTGGAAATTAGTGTCTCACAAATTTGATTGAGTTTTTTGAAGAGATGACCAAGAAGATAAATTAAGACAGAGTGATAGACTTTGTCTACTTGGACTTCTATCAAGTCTTTTGACAAGGTTCTGCCTGGTAGGCTGGCTATATCACATGGGATTCTGGATTAGTGGTGCTGGAAGAGCACAGCAGTTCAGGCAACATCTGAGGAACAGTAAAATCGTTGGAACTAGGGTGAGGTGGGGGAAGGGGAAATGAGGAAACTGTTGAAGTCCACATTGATGCCCTGGGGTTGAAGTGTTCCGAGGTGGAAGATGAGGCGTTCTTCCTCCAGGCATCTGGTGGGGAGGGAGCGGCAGTGAAGGAGGCCCAGGACCTCCATGTCCTCGGCAGAGTGGGAGGGGAAGTTGAAATGTTGGGCCACAGGGTGGTGTGGTTGATTGGTGCTAGTTGATTTTACCTATATCACATGGGATCCAGGTAGAGCTAGCCAACTGGATACAAAATTGGCTTAATGGTAGGAGACGGAGGGTGATGGTGGAAGGTTGTTGTTCAGACTGGAAGCCTCTGACCATCAGTGTGCCACAAGGTTTGGTGTTGGGTCCACTGTTCATCATTTACATAAACGATTTGGATGTGAATACAGGAGGTATGGTTGGTAGGTTTGCGGATGACATCAAAATTGATGGTATAATGGTGAGTGAAGAAGGTTATCTCAAAGTACAACGTATCTTGATCAACTGGGCCAGTGGGTCGAGGAATGACAGATGGAGTTCAATTCAGATAAATATGAGGTATTACGTTTTTGTAAAATCACGGCAGGACTTACACAGTTAATGGTAGGACTCTGGGGGGTCTTGTTAAACAGAGAGACCTAGGGGTGCAGGTACATAGTTCCTTAAAAGTGGCATCACAGGTAGACAGGGTGGTGATGAAGATGTTTAGCATGCTTGCGTTCATCAGTCAGAGGATTAAGTACAGGAGTTGGGACATCATGTTATTGCTGTACAAGACATTGGTAAGGCCAGATTTGGAGTACTGCATCTAATTCTGGTCACCCTGTTACAGGATCATTTATTAACCTGTTGAAAATCGCACAACACCAGGTTATAGTCCAACAGGTTTATTTAGAAGCACTAGCTTTCGGAGCTCCTTCATCAGATGGTTGTGGATTATAAGATCGTAGGACACAGAATTTGTAGCGAAAGGTTACAGTGTGAGTTCACTCACAAGTACAAATTCACTCCACAAACATGTGTGTGTGTGTTTGTGTGTCTGTGGAGGGAGGGGGTGTATTAGTGAATTGTACTTACAGAATTACATTTTATTTTGCTCAAAAACAGCATGAAGCCATGTAAGATCCTGTAAATCCCTTTTTTAGATTAGAATCAGTCTGAACATTGGGGCACAGACAGCCTCAGACAGGGCACCACACACCTTCAATACATTATTTGGATCAACATGGCACCTATTGTTAAAATTCACTTGAGAATGTAACTTTAGGAAAGTTCTGGGGTTTACTTATGAAAGAACTGAAACCAACATGCCCATTCTAAAAGATGAGAGACTTAACAAACAATCCAGGTCTTTTTCAATATATAATTTTAGTTACATCATACTGTAACCTTTTGCTATAAATTCTGTGTCCTATGATCTTATACTCCACAAGGTTCACAATCCGAAAGCTAGTGCTTCCAAATAAACCTGTTGGACTATAACCTGGTGTTGTGTGATTTTTAGCTTTGTATGCCCCAGTCCAATACTGGCACCTCCAAATCGTTATTAAACTGGGAAGAGTGCAACAGGATTTACAAGGATCTTACCAAATTTGGAAGATTTGAGTTATAAAGAGAGGCTGGATTGGCTGGAACTTTTGTCCTTGGAGCCTAGAAGGCTGAGGGTTGACTTTATAGAGGTTCATAAAATCTTGAGGGGCATAGATAAGGTGGACAGCCAAGGTCTTTTCCCAGGGCAGGGGAATCCAAAACTAGAAGGCATAGGTTTAAGGTGAGAGGGGAAAGATTTAAAAAGGACGTGAGGGGTAACAATTTCATTTAGAGGGTGGTACATATGTGGAATGAACTTCCAAAGGAGGTGGGAGAGGCAAATACAATTGCAACATTTAAAAGACATTTGGACATGTATGTGGCTGGGAAAGGTGTAGAGACACATGGGCCAAATGTAGACAAATGGGAGGAGTTCAGTTTAGGAAATCTGGTTGGCATGAAAGAGTTGGGCCAAAGGGCCTGTTTTCATGCGGCATGACTCTGAATCCAGTATGGTAGCACCGAAATGAAGCTGGCACTACTGCCTTTGAGATATGTACAGCTAAACACAATGGAAATCAATGCTATATATGATTGTTATATCAGCATGTTTACTAACTGAACAATTGGAGCAACACAGCAAATTTCTGGGGTATCTTCTTGCTTGTTCACTATAATTTTAGTCGGAGAAATGCAGAAATTTTGGTTGACAGGAAACCATAACGAACTACAAATGAAAAGGAGAACTATTGAGGAAAAACCACCCTCTGGTTTCTTGCCAGTATCAATGTGACACCAAACCATTGGTGATAAGTACTCTTGAACAGAGAGAAACAGTTATCTGGGATCAAGATGATCCATTAGATAATGCAAATTAGATACAAGTTAGCTCTCAGGGACATATTTGATAGCTGAATAAACTGAGTCACATTTGTCGTATTTTATAGCACTGCTATTTAATCAACCTTTCCCTCTCTTGGATTTTAGGGAATAAACCTATCATAGAAGTCATTGGTTCTTATTTCTAGATGACCTGGCAGGACAATGATTTAACAGGTAAAGTGTTCCGAGCTGGATAAACAATGGAAAATTTGCTAACATCTGGTAAACTGCATGTTTTAGTTGGTAAAATTCCAGCTGCATCCCTGGGGAGTATTAGGGCTGCCAAATTCCTGGTGTTTGCCAATCTGCAAATAACTCTGTGTGCATTTCTCAATATGTTGATCCAAAGACCCATAAACATGGTGATGATTTCATGCGTACATCGGACTTGGAGCTGTGTAAAAAAATGCTATTGTCAAAAATTTAAAAATACTGAAAAAAAAGTCCCTTCCTTTATATTTCCTTTTGGCCAATTTTCTTGTTGATATTATCCCTCGATACTTTTTCATTCTCACACTGCTCAATCTGGGACTATGATGTGCAAATTAGTTGAATTGACCACACTTATGAACTGTACCATTGGTTGTAAAGTGCTTTGAGAAGTTTTGAGATTGGGAAAGGTGCCGGATAATAAATCTTTGTTTTCGGAATCTCCTTGCTGGATAAGATCCCATGATGCCAGCCATCCATTGGTTTCTTTTCCAAATGGTGTTTCTTTATGAGTGGACCATAGAAGAGTAGCAATAGACATTGGAAGCAATACAGCCAGTTCTGGACTTTGTTTCTTTGCAGGCTTCTGAAAACTATCATCAGGACCCATGGATGACCTTTCAGTATCATCCCCAATTAGGAGGTGGTCAATTAATGAGAATTTAAACACTCATCTCTCCGCTACTGACACCAGATCAGAAGCAGGCAGAGAGCACGAGCTGTGGGAAGCAGAACAAACAAACCTATGTAGGGTTGCTTTCAGGCTCCTGTGGTAGGTCCTTTGTTCTAAGGCACTCAATATTGGATTGAGGGACTTGGCATTGGGAGGTTGGGATGGGTGTAGTTGATTTTATGATCTATTTACTGCTGACTTACAGTCCTCTCACCCATGGCCAGGTCTCACCACCCTGGCCTAGAATCCAATGCTGATCCTGACCCTCGAGAGTTGTCATACTGGCAACAGTGCTGTTGTTCAAAAGAGCTATTGGCCTCTGATTAGCCAGCAGCTTTTGGCAGCATGCAGCTACTCCTGGACCCCAGAGACAGGCATGAAAGACTGCTAACTGCTGGAAAACTGGCTCCCTGCTTGATCGGGGTTCATCTCCAGGCAGCTAAACTGGCCCTGTGGCCAATGGGCTCTAAGAGGTGAATGGAACATCCAGCCAGCATCTTTAATCAGTTTTAAGTGGTTTTTAATGATCTTAATCAATTCAGGCTGGGTAGGCTGCACCTTTTTCACTGAATGTAAGAGGTTGAGAGTTGACGTTCTAGAGGTTTATAAAATCATGAGGGCTATAGATAGGGTTAATGTTAGGTGGCTTTTCCCCAGGATGGGGAATTTCAAGGCTAGAATCTTAGAGTCATTGAGCTGTACAGCATGGAAACCAACCCTTTGGTCCAAATTGTTCATGCTGACCAGATATCCTAAATTAATCTATGCTCATTTGCCAACGTTTGGTCCAACCCTCTAAATCCTTCCTATTCATATACCCATCCAGATGCCTTTTAAATATTGCAATTGAACCAGTCTCCACCACATCCTCTGACTCATTCCATACATGCATGAGTGAAAACGTTGCCCTTTACGACCCTTTTAAATCTTACTCCCTCGCCTTAAACCTATGCTGTCTAGTTTTAGACACCCCCACCCTGGGGAAAATATCTTGTCCATTCACCCTTTCCATACCCCTTATGTTTTTATAAACCTCTCTATGGTCATCCCTTAGTCTCTGACACCCCAACCTATTCAGCCTCTCCCTGTAGCTCAAACCCTCCAACCCTGGCAACATCCTTGTAAATCTTTTCTGAACCCTTTCAAGTCGAACAAGTTCCTCCCAATCGCAAGGAGACCAGAACTGAACACAGTATTCCAAAAATAGTCTAACCAATGTCCCGTACAACTGCAACATGACCTCCCAACTCTTATACTGAATACACCAGCCAATGAAGACAAGCATACCAAACACCTTCTTCACTATCCTATCTACTTGCAACTCTACTTTCATGAAACTATGAACCTACACCCCAAGGTCTCCTTGTTCAGCAACACTCTCAGGACCTTACCATTAAGTGTATAATCCCTGCCCTGATGTGCCTTTCCAAACTGCAACACCTCACATTTATCTAAATTAAACTCCATTTCCCACTCCTTGGGCCATCGGCCCATCTGATCAAGGTCCTATTTTATTCTGAGATAACCTTCTTTGCTGTCCAGTACACCATCAATTCTGGTGTCATCTGCAAACTTAAACCTCCAATATTCACATCCAAGTCATTTATACAAATGACAAAAAGTAGTGGACCCACCGTGATCCTTGTGGCACACCACTGGTCACAGGCCTCCAGTCTAAACACAACCCTCCACCATCACCCTCTGTCTCCTACCTTTGAGTTAGTTCTGTATTTAAATGGCTAATTCTCCCTGTATTCCATGTGATATAACCTCGTTAATCAGTCTACCATACAGAACCTTGTCGAACGCCTTACTGAAGTCAATAGAGATCATGTCCACTGCTCTGCCGGAGCATAGTTTTAAGGTGAGAGGAGAGAGATTTACAAAAAGGCGTGAGGGCAAGTGTTTTACACAGACAGTGGTTCGAGTGTGGAATGAACTTCCTGAGTCAATGGTGAAAATGGGCACAGTTTCATGGGTAAGTACATGAATAAAAAGGTTTGGAGAGATATGGACCACAAGCAGGCAGGTGGGACTAGTTTAGTTTAGGATTATGTTCGACATGGACAGGTTGGACTGAAGGGTATGTTCCATACTGTGCGACTCTATGACTCTTTGACTATAACGCTTTATCCTATCTCACTCCTGCAGAAATGGCCTGACAGTGGAATGTGATTGGGGAAATGGTATGTTGAGCCATGTCATTATTCTTTTGTTCCAATCCCGGTGTTGGTCAGGCTTATGTAATTCAAATAAGAGTGCTGGATATCGATTTCTGGCTGGTTTCCACATCTTTAACTGGCAAGTATCAAAACCAGTTGTGCTTTGAATATTATCGCTTAGGCCAATGAAAGCTGAGAGCATGACTTTGTTACTAACAGTTGTAAACTATTGTGACAATCAAGGAACTGCACACTGTACATTTTCCTTCATGGAGACCTGGAGACTAGAAGATAGAATACATGAGGTTGTGTGACAAAACAAAATCTTGAAAAAGGACAGGTCAACAGTTTCTCTAACAACAGCAGATGCAGTTCCCAGAAATGAAAGGGCTGGAGGGCCTTTCACAGAAGCTGAATATGTACTTGTCCTAAGTGATCATTCAGTGTGTTACATTGTGTAAACTACCCTTCAACTCCAGCTTAAATGTGGGTGGAGATGTTAAACAGTAACTGAAACAGAAAGGAAAAACATTTCAAATTCAGTGAGCCATTTCACCAGTCCAGAACTTTCTAAACAAAGCAATTTTCCACGTTCTTCTTGCCTATGGTCTGAGAACATTTATTTCAAATTAACTTTCCTAATACAATTTGGCAATTTTCTTGTTTAGAATTTTGTTTAACTGAGCTTTGCCTATTTAAAAAAAAAACATCTCAGCAAAAATTAAGCCCAATAGTAATTAACCAATGCAACAACTTGCATTTATGTATGAGTTTTAATAACATAAAATATCCCTAGGTGTTAAACAGGAAAGTTGAACATGAGTTACATACAACTATATCTGGACTGATAACCAAAAATCTCAGGCCAAAGGTTCAAGGACCTTTTTAAAGTAAGAAGCATGAGTATAAAGATGGAGGGGGTTAATGGAAGCAATTCCAGGACATTGGGCTTAAACTACTGAAACAGCCAATGTCAATGGTTGGACAATTACTTAATTGGAATCGCAATACACAGAGAAGTCATTCTACACAAGAACAGGAAAGAGCCATTTCCAACCTCTTTTATCATTCCTTTAGATTGAGCTGATCTGCAACCAATCTCCATATTACTCCATATGTGACTGAACTCATTACGTGCAAGAACATTTCCACATGGATATAAAAGATCATGGCCATGTATATTCTATAGGAATACTCTTTTATTCTTTATACTGCCACAGACATTCTGTTAATCTGCTGCCAAAGTCACAAAGTAGATAAGAAACCACTGAAAATATTCAGCCACAAATACTTTTAACACTTTTGGTGGTGTTCTTTGGAAAGAACAGCAGGTTTGGTTAATAGATGAAAAAATACCATGAGTGATTTGGTGATGGGAAAAAAGACATTTAGCTGTGCGTAACAGCACTTTTGGATATAGAAAGAAAAGAGAGAAAAAAGCTGCAAATTTGCCATAAAAGCTGTAGCAGGTCTGCACTCAGCTTCAGGCAAATGGCCTCTTTCAACATAAAACTGCCAATCATTTGGATGACTATTCAGATTCCAAAGAAGAAAATAAAATATGTTTGGAAGCATTTCCAACCCTATGGTGGTGAAATTGCTCCGTATGCTCAGCATGAAAGGGATTTGTAGTAAATCAACAACCAGTTTTCTATCATGGTCAATCTTCTTTCCATGGAAGTTCATAGAGTGATTTGCTCCAGCTCCTTTAGATTAGATTAGATTACATTACATTACAGTGTGGAAACAGGCCCTTTGGCCCAACAAATCCACACTGACCCGCCGAAGCGCAAACCACCCATACCCCTACATTTACCCCTTACCTAACACTACGGGCAATTTAGCATGGCCAATTCACCTGACCTGCACATCTTTGGACTGTGGGAGGAAACCGGAGCACCCGGAGGAAACCCACGCAGACAAGGGGAGAACGTGCAAACTCCACACAGTCAGTCACCTGAGGTGGAATTGAACCCGGGTTCTAAGGCGCTGTGAGGCAGCATTGCTAACCACTGTGCCACCGTGCCGCCCACTGTGTCCACTCGTCTGTTATCCTCACAGTCTCCGTTAGTTTGAAATTAAACAACTGTGCAATATTCTTCCACCAATGGAAAATAAAACCTGGCACACAGTGTAACAGGTTTCCAATGCTCCATGAACCTATTTTGCTTTGCTTTTGTCAACTTGTTTCATCTTCCTGCAGTTGTAATAGCTGGTTAAAGAAAATGGGAAATGAAAAAGAAACTGAAATAACTCCGCAGAGGCCAGTATCCCATCACCAAGTCATCCTTTACTTACACTTGGAGAGTATTTGACACTGATCCAGCTTCCTCAGAGCCAGCTCTCAGGGTGAACAGAGCCTCTGACACTCCTGTTTATATCAGTCAGCCAGGGCTCCCTGATTAGTCTGACTTACAGGCCAAACAGGAACTCATATCCTATGAGATCCACCTGGCTGACCTCATTATAATCACTACAGAATAACAATAATGCTGGTTTAAAATGTTCATGAATAGAATGGAAATTCTTCTAAATGCAGGAAGCCCTTCATGCAAGCAATCAGCATTTTTAAAAAAAGTCATTTAAAATGTTAATTAATGGAACAAAATGATTATATTTTT
The DNA here is from genome assembly GCF_004010195.1 of Chiloscyllium plagiosum. NCBI lineage: Eukaryota > Metazoa > Chordata > Chondrichthyes > Orectolobiformes > Hemiscylliidae > Chiloscyllium > Chiloscyllium plagiosum. The sequence continues at coordinate 24,488,132 of NC_057741.1, read as the reverse complement.
CTGCCTTTTCTCCTTCTTATTTAAGTGGTTTTCTGTTGAGATTTAGATTAAATTCCCTACAGTATGAAAACAGGCCATTCAGCCCACAAGTCCATACCAACCCTCCGAAGAGTAACCCACCTAGACCCATTCCCCTACTCTATATTTACTCTTGACAAATGCACCTAACACTATGGGCAATTTAGCATGACCAATTTACCTAACCTGCCCTAGACCCATTCCCCTACTCTATATTTACTCACCGTATATTTACCCCTGACTATGGGCAATTTAGCATGACCAATTTACCTAACCTGCACATCTTTGGATTGTGGGAGGAAACCAGAGCACCCAGAGGAAACCTACTCAGACACAGGGAGAATGTGCAAACTCCACACAGACAGTCGCCCAAGGCAGGAATCAATCCTGGGTCCCTGGTGCTGGGAGGCAGCAGTGCTAACCACTGAGCCACCATGCCATCCCAGCAAGGCATTTAATTGAAGGATGAGACACAAGACATTTTTCACCCTATTGTAAGCATTCACTGAATAGCTATCCTGTGAAAACCATTACCCTAAACTCAGTAGCATCCTCAGGAGATCACTCCACACTTCCTCAATGTGATTTGTTTTCCATGATCCATGCTCAGCACACTTGCTGAGTAAGATTAATGATTTACTTCCCATTTTAGTGATCACAGGTGGTTTTTATGTATAGACCTAAATTCATGACAAAGAAGATCAAGATTATTCTAAATCAAAATTATCCTAAAGGCTTTTGATCCATTTGCTGGCTCAATTTCAAACACAGCTAAAAAGATAGCATGTTAACCAACTATATCATTCTCTTATATTAACCTTTTTTATATGTGGGCTGATGACATCTAGTGGCGTGCTTTCAAATCAGTTGTCTTTACATTTATTGTAAGAAAGATTTCAACCCAAAGATTTGCATTTATGTAGTGTAATGTTATCACATCTCTCAGCAAAAACTTAAAACTCATATAACGTATTATTGCAACGATAGAAGCCAATTCAGCAATCAACTTGCACCAAGCGAAATCCTAAGTAGAGCAGCACTGTAAATCATGGGTTAATTTGGCTGTGGTGATGTTGATTTGATGAGAAATATTGGCTCGGACCCTGGGAGAACTTTCTGCTCTTTATCAAACAGCACTTTGAACCTCATTGTAATATTTCATCCAATGAATTGAGATCTTTGACAACAAATAGGAAAACAAATTAGGATACTCTAAAATACTTACAACCACAAACTTGCGTTTGAAGTGAGATCATTATTGCTGTGTAGGTAAAGTTGGAAGCCTATTTTTGTATAGCAAGAGCCCACAGGAGCAAAAGTGATGATTGCCAATTGACCTGTTTTTGCTGTGATAAAGCGTATAAAGCAGGTCTTTGGCTTGTACTTTACGATGTGTTACTTCCATGTAAACAGGTAAGCACATTAGCTTGTCTAACAGTGGTACCTTCAATCATACTGTACACCCTTGATAGAGTGGCAAATTATCCTTTGTGCTAAAATCTTGGAGTACCATTTGAATCTATAACCTTCTGACTTAGAGGCAAGGGAGCTACCAATCTAACACAGAATCATTGACCAAGGTACTAACTTGGAGGTGGGGAAGGAATAGGAGGCGGTTTGTTGTTTTGGGCTAAGCAAATTGAAAGAATGGTTTTCCCTCAGGTCCAGCTGAATTGTATCAGCTGATTGTGATTAACGTTTAATTTGGGTGTTTCCTGGTCATAGTCAGCCAGAGGCTAACAGAAGTTAGGAAGGAAGGCCTGCATCTTCATCTCCCAACTGGAGGGTGGAATTGATGGAGGGAAAGTCTGTTGATGGGAGAGTTGTGAACCCATTGTGTTTAAGGTGAAGGTGAATCAGAGAGATGCTGAAGAGTCATCAGTGAGGAGTGGAGACATGTGGGGATGGGGGATCAGGGATGAACTGGGGCTTAAGATACAGCAGATACTGTTGAAAAAGACAGTCATTGAAGGAGAAAGGGAAGATGTGTACTATTTATTTCAAAGAGAGAAAAGTGATTGACTGGGATTTGCTTTAATTGTACACTCTATATTTTACATGTTATGAAGTAAAGCAGCTTAACAATTCACATCAGAATGTGTCACATTAGTGTTTTTCAGTTTACCTATTGAAAGATTGGAGAAAGTCACATGAGGATACACACAACAACATAGAATAGAATGGGTCAATTACTACAATCCTGAATTCTGTGATTATGCAAATAAATGTTGATCGGTCCTTAAGACTGATTCCAATCAGCTCTGCTGCAGGCAAGAGGTTATCTAAGATAGATGAGAAATTTGTCATGCATCCCTCAAAACCTTTTATGATTGCAATTCTCTGCCAGATTTAACCACCTCCTTCCCCAATTTCATCCCAACTCTACTCAGATTCATATTTGATGCTGGAGTTTCTACCCAATTGTACTTTCTTGGCACAATCCATTCAAAATTGTTCTTGGGGAACAATGTGTGATTCTGAAAAATTGGACTTTTTTCCCCTCATTCTCATTTGGAGAGCAATTGTAAAGGTAACTAATTTTGACCCATTTGGTTGACCGTTTTTGCAAGAGATGAGCTGTCATCTCTTCCCTTTGGTTAAGTAATTTACGGTCGAAATCAGTCTGTGGTCATTATTTGATGATTCACTGGGATGGTTACCCCAAGGACAAAGTCACTTTTGCCTCTCCTGTCTTGTTGTACAGTAGATACTTGGGTGGGGAGTGGTAGAGGGGGGACATAGGGTTAGTTGGATTAGAATATGGGAATGGAGAGATGAATTGGGGTAATATGCTGCATGTAATAAGGGATAAGATGCCCTGCCTCTTCCTAATTGGTAAGAATTATATTCTAGAGGGGGAAGACCATTCTTAGGCTCGCAATCATCAGGAATGTGGAAGAATCCAGATTGTGACAAGCCCAAATCTGCTTTACTCAAGGGCTGACCAATTTGGAAAAGGGCTAGTTTGACAGCTATTAGGCTCTCCATTTGAGGCATGGCTTAAAGGTGATGCACACAATTTTGGTGTTGGGACAAATGTCTGTGCAGGTTGTACACAGGACATACCATTATCAACTTGGTAACCCTTGCCTCAATTTGGACCCAAAAAACTGACATCCAAATATTAATTTCTACCCTATTGTGTTTTGAACTGATTTTGTTGCACATGTAATTGCTTTTCCATGTTGCCTTCCTAATTTAACAGTTAATCATAGTATAATCCAGGTGCTGGAATATTTTGTCGCACTATAACGTAATCAAGGGGTTCCAATGTGTCTTAAGTGCTTTCTGTAGTGATTGAAGCTCTCAAATTACTTACCAACCTCTATATTGTTCCAAGCCAATTGTTGTACCTCTATATACAGCATATATCACCTTGCAACCTCGAAGAGGTTTTTCAAGTGCTGTGGCTTTCTTCTTTGTCTATGTAGCCCTGGAGTCACAGAAGTGAATTGACTAAACTGGTGCATCGTGTTACTAAGCATGGTGTGTAATGAGGCCACAGTGTTCATTATCAAGTCCTGAACACTTATTCAGTGGTAGCCTTTTAAAAAAAACTTTTAGTGTTTTATTTGTTTGATGTGGGAACACCTTTTGAATTACAATTGTAAATGACAAGTGTTTTTACTGCTTAAAATCACTTGACAGCAAGAACAGGCATGACTGAGTTCAAGCTAAGAGACCTCTGCTACATTGCATCATACAGCAGGCTGGGACAATCATGCAGGAATTGGCCGAGACAGTGCAGCCCCACCATTCACAGGGGTAACATTCCTGGAAAACCTTGTAACCAGTGATTGTCACAAATGGCAAACATCATCGACTGCTTTTGTGCAGTACATCAATGCATGTGCAGTGTGCACCTTGTAGTCCAGGAATTACATTGTCTTTTAATTTTATTTTAAAAATGCAAAAAAGCAAAGATTAAACTCTCAATAGATGAAAAGGTGTCTGGTAAGCTTTGCAAGGACAAGTGTATTTACAGAGGGTGGATACACAAACAGTGGGAGTTGTTATTTATGCTGCACCAAAAAGTTATATATTCAGTGAAAAGAAAAAGGAAACAAACTATTTTGATTTTGCAGTTTATACATTTTCTCAGTATTGTATATGAGAAATACAGAAAGCACACTGCTCCCACATGAAAACAATGAATAGCAGTGGTTCCATTACACATAAGCAAAACATGTTCACATCCAATCACTTTAATGTGAAATTAGAGTGGAACGTGCACAGGTGAAATGAGTGGCTATATGAAGCATGCAAACTAATTTTTGCCTTCTTTATATGATATTTAGATCTATAGAAGTAAGCGGAGCTAAATTCTTCAAAATTCATTCTACAGATTGTGAGGTTTGCTTACAAAGGACAACATAATTTGGAGATGCCGGTGTTGGACTTGGATGTACAAACTTAAATGTATAGAATTTATTTTTGCTATAAATTCTGTGCCTTACAGTTGTGTCCTCCACAACCACCTGATAAAGGAGCGGCGCTCTGAAAGCTAGTGCTTCCAAATAAACCTGTTGGACTATAATCTGGTGTTCTGTGATTTTTGACAAAGGACAACATATAAAGCCTTTGTGTGTTTGATCTTGAAGCAACTGAATGGTTGATGAGGCTTTTTCAGGAGGGGCAGTTCAGCTTCAGCCACATTGCTGCTACGAAAAGGCCGATCCTGGTAAGGGTGAAAGATTGCATTCAGAAAAGGGCATTCGTGAACTAGATGGGTTTTGATGACAATATAATATTAACGTAGCTACTATTGAAAATAATGCAAGTTTTTTTATTCCAGATTTACAGGTTGTTCTACTATATCTCACATTTCATTAGTGCAAATTTGCTGTAACACGATTGATCAATTGGGGGGCACTATTTCTAAAGCACAAACTTTTAAAACATGTGTTGGCTGTAACATAATTACATGGCCAATATTTCAAGTGCTATTTCTAAAGTGTGATTTTTCCATAATGTGGGGTTGCACAAGAATGCACAAGACTGTATTTAATGAATATGGTTGCTGCATTTAAAGCTAAGGTAATGCAATAGTCCCATTTTGTGTCTTTGCCCATATTTCATTTCAGCTCCTTCAATTTCAAATATGCAAAGCACAAGAAATTAATAAATAAATGTTAAAGATTGAGAACCTAGCTACTTATGTGCCTTACAGTGTTGGGGTGGGGAGCTGTAGGCAGAATGATATGACCATACCATAAAAACATAAGAATACGATAAACTTTCTAGACCTAAAGTTTATTCTGTAATTCAGTAAAATCACTTAATGACTTAAGTTATTTAAATTTTTGAATTTTAGATTGTGTAATTTAGATTGTTGAGTAGGTTTTAAAACTTATGAACATAAAAACATAAGAATACGATAAACTTTCTAGAGTTTATTCTGTAATTCAGTAAAATCACTTAATGACTTAAGTTATTTAAATTTGTGAATTTTAGATTGTGTAATTTAGATTGTTGAGTAGGTTTTAAAACTTATGTTCATCTTTTAGTAAGATTTTTAAAATAAAGTTATATTTTAATAGATTCAGGTTATTTTGCTGTTTCACTTCAGTGTGTGATTTTGACACAATTGTACTTTTTGTCACAATATTGAACACAATGTTCCCAATGCAATACACTGCCCTCATTGACCAATACAATAAGTAACACTACCTTACAGATCTCGAGGTCACACCCATTGTGTACAACAACTTTAAAGTGTTTCATTTGTCTTCACTTTATAACTCTTTGAAAGCAATATATTTGAATCTCACGTGGCAATTTTTATCCTCTGCTAACTAAACTGAAAACATAGTAATGAAATATTTCTGAAATGCCACAACAAGAAAATATAATAACATCCTGCACAACATTCTTGACACTAATAACACAGTGTGAACATTTGCAGGAATGTGTCCTAATTAATTAACCTCCTTTTCCAACTTCCTTTTGTCTGGTGCCAGTAGCCATATGGAACCTCTAAAGCATTAATTCACTAATAGTTCAGATTTAGTCAGGTTGAGGCAGGTCTATATATATGTACTCTTTTCTAAAAAAAAACAATGTCTTAAAAGACAAGTGGATGGTGTTTCAACTTTAGAGCTATTAAGTTGAAGTCTTAATGGGTTTGTGACCCAGAGGCCTGCAAAGCTGGACAGACCGACAATCAGCAGACACCACAAGTCCCCAGGCTCTGCCACTGCACCTTCAAAGCATCTGCGGGTGCCCATGCACCAATTTCCTCCGACATAATCTCACAATTATAATACAGTCGTGGGGGCTTTCATTTCTGCTCTTTCCGTGTTTTTCTCCTTTAAGTTCCTGCCTGGGTAGTTGTCAGGAGTCTGGCTGGACTGATCTAAAGGAATACAGATACTGATAAAATTTTCTTTTGATCTTCATGCTGGGAAACCAGTCTGCTCCATAATAGTCTGCCAGCATGTGGAGGGACATGATTACTATGAAGTTCTAACCACACCCTAGAAAGATAGGGCAGAAAATGTATACGTAATTCTCACTCGGGTCACCCAAGCCAATTTAAGTCAATTGATGCTGTTTGGCTGCTTTGGATTAACTTCAAATGTGAGAAACTGTAAAGGCAAATGCACTTTTACTGCAATAGATGCAGCATTCAACTACATCTTCAGAAATGGGCGATGAAAGAAGGAAAGATGCTTGAAGGCCTTGAACTATTCTGCACTTTTCACAAATTTAAATGAATGAGTAATGCCACAATTGAATAAGGTGACCCTATAAGGTCACCGTAATGTATGATTTATACATGCGTTCCTTACTCTGAGTAAAACATCAAACTTTGGAACATTGCATGTGTTTTTGGCTGAGTGATGGCATTCCCACATTTGATTCAATAATGAAGGGTTTGCATTCTGTTCCAGAAAGTCCCGATGGGTGGAGACCAGTGTGGGAGATTGAATTTTAATCTGGTGATAAGAAACAGGAGTTAGGACAGATATGAGCACCATACATCACACTCTGAAATGGTGGGGTCCAACATTCACTTTTGGGACTTTGATTAAGACTGCCTCCTTTCATTGGCATGGCAGTGAGTGGGCTCTTAGATTGGAGACCTCCCCATTTCAGACGAGCAGCAATTGTAATAAATGATAAGTAATTGCAATGATATGCTTTAACATGAAGATGTCTTAATTTTTACCGATGCCTTTAAAAATGTCAAAAGACTGAATAAGTGGCCAAGTCACCTCTGGGAGCAGGGATGTGAGGAGGTATATGGTGGTACTAGAATGATACTGTGGAGTTGCTCAAGGGAGGGGTGTCCCTTTCAAGGGCAGCTTCTAGCTCCATCCTACCCAGCAGCCAAGTAGGGAAGGTGTTAGGGCTTCCCGAGAACACTGGTATCCCAACTTTCTTTGAACACCCACTTCCATATACTTTAACTTACTCTAAAGTGTGAGGAACTCTAAGAAGCTACCAGTCACTTTCCTTTACTTGCAACAAGGTGTGCTGAATCAGGGATAACAAAAGAAAATAAAGTAATCTAATCTAATCTAAAAAAATGTAGAGAATGGTTTCTGTACTGTCTTGACAGTATGTCTTTACATAAAAATGTATCATTACAACTGTGATATTTCCCATTACCTTATCTTGATACTCAATTGGTTCCTTGACTGAGTGTGAGTGCTTGTTAGGAACTAGACATAGAACTTGCCAGTTCCTGAATGGCATCAGCCATGGTAAGAAAATTGGAGAAATTCAAGAGATGACCAGCAAGGAGTTTCTCCACGTTGAGAGAAGAAGGTTTCATTTTCCAACCAAGTGTTGAGCAGTGAAACAGGGCTCTCACAGTGAGCAACGAGAAGACTATTTGCACATGCTAGGATATCTCCTCACTACCTAATCTCGCCTGGTTTACCTGAAATTGGCTAAGTGTGATTTCATCTGCTGGTTCTGGGGGAAGAGATTGGCTTTCCTCCGCACCTCCTTGACTACCAGGATCTTCAGGTCTCTGACTGCGAAGTGAGATGCCAAGTTAGCCTCATCTACCATCTCTGAGATAATTCACAAGGTCTTTGCAAGGTACTGGTTTAATAGGACACTATAGGGGCACAGAAGTTAGTTAGCTCAGTTGGCTGAATGACTGGTTTGTGATGCAGAGTGATGCCAATAGCACAGGTTTAATTCCCACAATACCTGTCATTACATGAGGGTCTTGCCTTCTCAAATTCATCCCTCTGAGGTATGGTGACGCTCAGGTTGAACCAGCAGCAGTTGTCTCCCTTGAATGAGTGAGTAGTCCTCTAGGATTGTGATAGTTATTAAGGTGCATGGTTAATGAGGCGAGTTTGGGCAATAGCATCAGAAAACTTGCTATACCTTATGGAATGAAAGCTTCCATGAAATTTGCTAAAAATGACACTGCCAATTTCATGTAAGATTCCGCCCATAGTTAATGTTGAAGTTCAATACAGGTTATGCCACATATTTCAGAATTTCCACTGTAACGTTTTACAATTTATTCTTGGGATGTGAGTGCCATAGGTGAGGCCAGAATTTTTATCACCCATCCTCAATTGCTCTTGAGAACATAAAGGTGAGTTTCCTGAAGTCCATGTGATGTAGGTAAATTCACAGTGATTTGTGCGGCAGCACGGTAAAGCTAAGTGCGTGCTATGCTCAAATCAGAGGGTATCAAGAATCAACTAGGAGAAAGTGAGGACTGCAGATACTGGAGATCAGAGTCGAGAGTGAGGTGCTGGAAAAGCACAGCAGGTGAGGCAGCATCCGAGGAGCAGGACAATCGACATTTCGGGCATAAGCCTTTCATCAGCTGATTCCTGATGAAGGGCTTATGCCTGAAATGTTAATTCTTCTGCTCTTCAGATGCTGTGCTTTTCCAGCACCACACTCTCAATCCCAGTACCATAAATCCACCCCATTATTGTGGATCTGGAGTGTCATGTGGCGAAGTTTGGGATTCAAAACTTCCCAGAAAAATATTAATGAATCAGCTGGCTTTCAATGCCCATCCAATAGTTGGCTGATCATTATGACTGAGACAAGTACTTTATTCTAATTTTTATGAAATAATTAAACTTCTCCCCAGCCAATGTGGTAGGATTTATTAGCCCCAGCCCAGGGTTTACTAGTCCTTTAGTATCAACATTATACTAGCCCCCCCGCCCATATGAGAGACTGTGAAGTGTAATCAGTTATATTCTGCAACAAATAATTGATTAATAAACATTTGATTTGCAATTTTTTCCATTAGATATTTCAAAAAGAATAATTGCTCTATATTTGCAATCACTTTCTCTCTTACCTGGGACCAAGCATTAACTGAGAAAAGGTCTACAGTTGGTGATTTTCTCCCACTAATTTTTCAAAGCTGTATTAAGGCTCTGCTGTCCGCATCATAACTCACAGCAAGCTTCATTCACCAATCATCCCCAGTGTTTGTTGACCTACACTGGCTGCCAATCAGGTTTTAAAATTCTCATTCCTATTTTCAAATCTTTCCATGGACTCACTCCTCCCTATCAATGTAATCCCTCCAGCCCTACAATTGTTCAAGATAACTGCATTCCTGTAATTCTGGCCTCTCTGGTATCCTCAATGATAATTGCTCCAATTGGTATCCATGCCTCAGTCGCTATGGCTCCAAGCTCTCAAATTCCCTGCCTATACCTGTCTGCTTCATGCTTTTTCCCTCGAAGAGACTCTTTAAAACTTAGTCTTTGACTAAATGTTTGCTCATCTAACCTAACTTCTCCTTAAGTGTCTTGATGTCATGCAGTATTGTGTTTTATAATATTCTCATGAAATGTCTTTGGGCACTTAATTAAGCTTTAAAAGTGCTTTTTAAAAATTCATTCATGGGATGAGGGTGTCACTGTCTCGGCCTGCTTTTATTGCCCATCCCAAAAAGTAGTTAAGAGTAAACTACATTGCTGTGGGTCTGGAGTCACATATAGTCAGATAAGGATGGCAGTTTCTTTCCCTCAAGGACATTAGTCAATCAGATAGATTTTTCTGACAATCGGCAATGTTTTCATGGTACATAAACATACCCTGTTGTTGTTACATCTAGATATGGAGGAATACGGCAACAGCTTAAGAAATGATCCTCTGGATTTAGCTTGTTGTCTTCTTACGAATGACAAGCTTCAGATCGGGAGCTCTGTGCAACAATCGATTGAGCCTGCATCTAATTGTCTCTTGCTGCTGTGCAATGGTGTTGTTGTAAAGGCACTTCATGAAGGGTTCCTGATTCAATATGTAGATAGGCCAATTAGAGGGGAGGCCATATTGAAATTCATGCTTGGCAATGAACCATGCCAGGTGTCAGATCTTTCGGTGGGAGAGCATTTTGGCGATAGAGATCACAACTCCATGACCTTTACTATACTCATGGAGACGGATAGGAGCAGACAATATGGGAAAGTATTTTACTGAGGTCAGGGGAATTACAGTGTTACTAGGCAGGAACTGGGGCACCTAAATTGGGAACAATTGTTCTCATGGAAATGCACAACAGAAATGTGGAGGTTGTTTAGGAAGTACCTGCTGATAGTGCTGGACAGGTTTGTTCCACTGAGGCAAGGAAGGGATGGTAGGTTGAAAGACCCTTGGGTTTCAAGGGATGTGGAACATCTAGTTCTGGTGTCCCTCTGATAGGAAGGATATTATTTTAAGCTAGGGAAGGTTCAGAAGAGATTTACCAGGATGTTACCAGGTATGGAAGGTTTGGGTTATAAAGTAAGGTTGGATAAGCTGGGGCTTTTTCCACTGGAACGTAGGAGGTTGAGGGGTGACCTTCTAGATGTTTAAAAATCATGAGGGTATAAATAGGGTTAATGGTAGGTGTCTTTTCCCTAGGATGGGGGATTTCAAGACTAGGGGAAATATTTTTAAGGTGAGGGGAGAGAGATTTAAAAAAGACATGAGTGGCAAATTCTTTACACAAAGAGCGATTTACATGTGAAATGAACTTCCTGAGGGTCTGGTGGATGGGTGCACAGCTACAGAATAGGAAAGGTTTGGAGGGATATGGGGCAGGAGCAGGCAGGGATTATTTTAGTTTGGGATTATTTTCAGCATGGACTGTTTGGACTGAAGGGTCTATATCTGTGCTGTATGTCTCTATGACTCTACTCAAGAGGAAGAAAGAAGCTTACTTAAGGTTGAGGAGGCAAGGGATCAGACAGGGCTTTAGAGGGTTACAAGGTAACTAGGAAGGAACTGAAGAATGGACTGAGGAAAGCTCGAAGGGGGCAAGAAAAAGCTTTAGCAGGTAGAATTAAGGAAAACCTTAAGGTGTTCTGCACTTACGTGAGGAACAAGAGGATGGCCAGAGTGAGGGTAGGGCCAATCAGGGATAGTGGAGGGAACTTGCGCTTGGAGTCGGAGGAAGTAGGGGAGATTCTTAATAAGCATTTTGCTTCAGTATTCACTACTGAGAGGGACCTTGACATTTCTGAGGACTGTGTGAAGCAGACTGATTTGCTAGAACAGGTTGATGTTAGGAGGGAGGATGTGCTGAAAATTTTGAAAAGCATAAGGATAGATAAATACCCTAGGCCAGACAGGATAGACCATAGGTTACTACTGGAAGTGAGGAAAGAGAGTGCTGTGCCTTTGGCCTTGATCTTTGCATCCTCCCTGTCCACTGGAGTAGTGCCATATGTTTGGAGGGTGGCAAATGTTATTTCCTTGTTCAAGAATGGGAATAGGGATAATTCTGGGAATTGCAGATCAGTCAGTCTTACATCAGTGGTGGGCAAAGTATTGAAGAGGATTATGAGAGACAGGATTTATGATTACGTGGAAAATCATAGTTTGATTAGAGATAGTCAACAAGGCTTTGTAATGGGCAGGTCATGCCTCACAAATCTTATTGAATTCTTTGAGGATGTGACAAAACACGTTGATGAAGGTAGAGCAATGGATGTGCTGTACATGGATTTTAGCGAGGCATTTGATAAGGTTCCCCAATGTTAGGCTTATTCAGAAAGTAAGGAGAAATGCGAAACAAGGAAACCTGTCTGTCTGGGTACAGATTTGGCTGGCTCATAGAAGACAGAGGATGGTGGTAAATGGCAAGTATTCACCCTGGAGCTCAGTGACCAGTGGTGTTCCATAGGGATTGGTTCTGGGACCTCTGCTCTTTGTGATTTTTATAAATGACTTGGATGAGGAAGTGGAAAGGTAGGTCAGTAAGTTTGCCAATGTCATGAAGGTTGGTGGAGTTGTGGATAATGTGGAGGGCTGTTGTAGATTAAGAGACATTGACAGGATGCAGAGCTGGGCTGATAAGTGGCAGATGGAATTCAACCTGGAAAAGTGTCAAGTGATTCACTCCGGAAGGTGGAATTTGAATGCAGAATGCAGGGTTAAAGGCAGAATTCTTGACAGTATGGAGGCACAGTATTGGGGTCCATGGCCACAGATCCCTCAAAATTGACATCCAAGGTGATAGGGTTGTTAAGAAGACGTATGGTGTGTTGGCTTTCATTAGCAGGGGGCTTGAGTCTAAGATCTATGAGGTTATGCTGCAGCCTTATAGAGTCCTGGTTAGACCATACTTGGAATATTAAATTCAGTTCTGGTTGCCTCATTATAGGAAAGATGTGGAAGCTTTAAAGAGGATTCAGAGGAGATTTACCAAGATGCTGCCTGGATTGGAGGGCATGTTTTATGAAGAAAGGTTGAGGAAGCTTGGGCATTTCTCATTGACTGGTAACTTAACAGAGTTGTATAGAGGTATTGAGAGGCATAGATTGAGTGAATAGCCAGAGACTTTATCCCAGGGCAGAAATGTGTATCACGAGGGGACATAATTTTAAGGTAATTGGAGGAAGGTGTAAAGGAGATGTCAGAGGACGGTTCTTTACACAGAGAGTGGTGGGTGCGTAGAATGTGCTGCCAGCGTTGGAAGTAGAGTCAGGTACATTAGGAATATTTAAGCGACTCTTGGATAGGCACATGGAAATTAGTACAATGAAGGGTATGTAGGTTAGTCTGATCTTAGGGTAGGATAAAAGGCTGACACAGCGTCGAGGGCCAAAGGGTCTGTACTGTGCTGTACTATTCTATGTTTTACGAAAGCAGTATTGTCTCAATTTCAGTATTTGCTTGAGCTAATAGAGTGGAGCATCTTGAACTAGTCATCAAAAGCAAAGGGAAGTAAACAGATGTTCTGGATTATGGATGGCAGGGTGGCAGAGTGGTTAGCAATGGGTGGCACGGTGGCACAGTGGTTCGCATTGATGCCTCACAGCGCCAGAGACCCGGGTTCAATTCCCACCTCAGGCAACTGTCTGTGTGGAGTTTGCACATTCTCCCCGTGTCTGCATGGGTTTCCTCTGGGTGCTCTGGTTTCCTCCCACAACACAAAAATGTGCAGGTTAGGTGAATTGGCCACGCTAAATTGCATGTAGTGTTAGATGTAGGGGAATGGGTCTGGGTGGGTTGCTCTTTGGAGGGTTGGGGTGGACTTGTTGGGCCGAAGGGCCTGTTTCCACACTGTAAGTAATCTAATCTAAAAAATTTAAATTTGGATGGGCTTAATATGCTCATGAATATTGATCATGAAATTACTAGATCGTCATAAAAATCCATTTGGTTCCTCAGTGGAGTTCAGTAGAGGAAATCTGCCATTTCTACCTGGTCTGGTCTACGTGCCACTCCAAATCCACAGCAGTGCAGTTGACATTTAACTGCCCTCTGAAATGAACTAACAAACAAGTCAGTAGTTCCAAACCACCATGGAAAAAAGGAAAGCACTGTGTGTGCAGTTGCATTACATGGACTGCAGCAGTTGAAATAAGTAACTGACCATTTACTTCACAAGGGCAACTAGGGATGGACAGCATTATCCACATCCCTGAAATTCACTAAAAAGAAAGAAAATTCTTTTGCTGTTTAAAGAGTCTGATGTATTTAATAAACAAAAATTAACAGCATCCGAAAATCACAAAACTGGATTGTCATTTCCTTAGCTTTAATGTCAGTATAAGTCATGCAGATATGCAATTAATAGGCCAGGGAGGCAATCATTGTTTTTGTACTTTTACCAACACTTTTGATCTCGTGCTGTGGGCGTACAGGAATGGTGGGAGAAAGGAGATGTATTGGTGCTTATTAGACTTGAATTCCACTGTAGCAGAATTCATTTCAGCTGTCAACTGTCCCAGAAGGCGCCACACTGCCGAGCTGCTTGACCTGACAGTCTCAAGTTAGCTCGTGTGGCATGCAGAGACCACGGATATGAAAACAAAATGACTTCAGATGAGTTTGGAAATGGGAGGGAGGTGGGAAATGCTCGCAGATTCTGGACAGTCAACAGCGACACATTTTAAATTTATGTTTAGGCAATATTTAAGAAAAAAAAAGCAGAAGAGAAAGAAAACGGAGCCAACATAGCATGTAAAGTTTTGTTTCTTTAATTTTTAGTTTTACTCAGCCGTATGTGTTTGTGGCAGTTCCAGTGTTCTGGTTCTCCCTTGCTCAGCATTCTGTTCAGATCATGGCACGGTGGCACAGTGGTTTGCACTGCTGCCTCACAGCGCCAGAGACCCGGTTCAATTCCCGTCTCAGGCGACTGTCTGTGTGGAGTTTGCGCATTCTCCCTGTGTCTGTGTGGGTTTGCTCCGGTTTCCTCCCACAATCCAAAAATGTGCAGGTTAGGTGAATTGGCCAGGCTAAATTGCCCGTAGTGTTAGGTGAAGGGGTAAATGTAGGGGAATTGGTCTGGGTGGGTTGCGGATCGGTGTGGATTTGTTGGGCCGAAGGGCCTGTTGCTACACTGTAAGTAATCTAATCACACTGCTGCCTGGGTTTCCATGCTGTATTGATAATAGGCAGGCATGTAGACAAACAAGTCTATTTACAATGACTCGCCTTTAGTTTTATCTCTCCCTGTGCTAGGGAATGTCCATGCAGGAAGAACACGAAACACTGATAATTTAGAAATGCCCAAGGTTTCTGGGTCTTTTATATATTTGCAAAAACCAAGGGCTGTTGGATTCCAGAAGACCACCTGCTAAGCCAGGCAGCACCAGTGCGATATTCAGGGGCATCGGATAACCCCACCAACCACTCCCTCTTTCCTTGATGGTGTTTCACAATAAAGAGAAATGCAGAAGAAAACAGACACTAATTAATGTGTAATTATGTGCGTTAGTAGTTGTCTGGGTCCCAAAAGAGCGTTTGGTATCCATTACATGTAATTGTATTTTCATTCTTCAGATTTTATCACAGAGAAGGCGCAAAGTGAAACTTGTTGCACAAGTCTTCTTTACTGTATTTATTTTCCAATTAGGTGCAGCGCAACATACAGCGCAGGCCCACTTAACTACTCAATAAACAGGGAAATCGACAGATCATATCAAAGGAGGTTATGTGGAATAAATTGATGACATGGCACTCCCATTAATCAATTCTCATTTTTCCTCTGAAACCTTCAGTTCTCATTGAAATAGCTCTAGAAACACTCTTTTATTATGATTATTAATCTGGATGGCACCACTTACAGCTATCTCGGACTGATGGTTTTTGTTACATTGCGTTTGGAAATTTTAACACATTCATCCTAGCCTTCCGTTCACACCACAGAATTATGAAGATACGATCATAAGAAACAGGAGTAGCAATAGATCATAAGGTCCACCATTCAATATGATCATGGCCAGCCTTGGGCTTCAACACTAATTTCCCACACAATTCATATATTCCTTGACTCACTGAGACACCAGACGTCTGTCAATTTCAACCTAAAATATATTCAATGATGGAGCAACCACAAAGCTCTAGGCAAGAGAGTTCCAAAAAGTTTAACCCTTTAAGTGAAGAACTTACTCCTTCACTAAGTCCCTTATCCTGAAACGATGTTGCTTTGTTTTAAACTGAATTGAATTAGCTTGATTGTCACATGTACTCAATGAGTACAGTGAAAGGTTTACAAGTTGACAGTTACGCTGCCATCTTAAGTACAAGGTATCTAGGTAAAGATTCTTCAGTCCAAGTTCTTATAAAAAACAACTGAGAAAAATAAAGAAATGAAAAGTCTAGCATTGAAAATCGTGGGAATAAATTATAAAATAGAGAGTTAAAAAGTTAGAACAACGGTCCTTCCAACCCAGTCCACACTGGCACCTTGTCTCCAGTCCACACTGGCACCGAGTCTCCAGTCCACACTGGGCCTTGACCCCAGACTGTGCAGGACTTCACCTCAAGGCTCTTGAAACCAGGAACCTCCCTCTGGAATCACCTTGAGGCCAGAAGTACATGCTGATGCCATGCTGGGCCAAAACACTACCATGAGGTGCTACAAGACAACCACACCAGGCTGGGAGACCACCACGCCAGGATGAAAGAATGCCATGCCAGGCCAGGAGAATGCCATGCTGGGGTGGGAGAATGCCATGCCAAGCCAGGAGAAACCACGCCAGGCTAGAAGACCGCCACGCCAGGCCGGAAGAATGAAACGTCAGGCTGGAAGACGGCCAGGCCAGACCAGGAGACCACCATGCCAGACCAGAAGACTGCCAGGCCAGATGAATGCCACGCCAGGCCGGGCGACTGCCATGCCAGCCCAGGAGACCTCCATGCCAGGCCAGGAGACTGTCTGCCAGGACGGGAGGCTGCCACGCCAGGCAGGAAGAATGCCACACCAGGCCAGGAGAAAATGTACGCCAGGCCAAAAGAATGCCATGCTAGGCCAGGAGAATGTCATGCCAGGACGGAAGAATGCCACACCAGACCAGAAGACAACCATGCCAGGCTGGGAGACTGCCAGGCCTGAAGAATGCCACGTCAGACCGGGACACTGATACACCAGGCCAGGAGACACAACACCTGGCCGAGAGACCATCACACCAGGCTGGGAGACCTCCACACCAGGCCGGGAGACCATGACACCAGGCCAGGAGATTGCCATTGCCAGACTGGGAGACTGCCATGCCAGGCCAGGAGAACACCACACCAGGTTAGAAGGATGCCTTGCTCAGTCTGCACTGAAGCCGGGAGTGCGAAGCGAAGAGTCCAATCCTGCACCGAGGTCTGGAGTCTGAGGCCGGGAAGAAAGAAGAGAAGAGAGAAGAAAAAGAACACAAAAGAGGCGAGATGAAACAGGATCTCAATCTCTAAACTTTCAAGCCTCAAAGGATCTTGAATGTTTCAATGAAATTTCTTCTTAGTCTTCAAAAGTACAGAGAATATTTACCCAATTTACTTAACCTCCAATCATAGACAATCCTCTCTGTTCAGGGATCATTCTAACTATCCTTGGACTTACTGCCTCTATTTCAAGTATGTCCTTCCTTCAATATCAACTAAAAATAATACACAGTCTTCCAGTGGTTGCATAAAAACCACAACAGTTGTAACATGTAATTCATGTACTCCAATTCCCTCTCAATAATAGTCAACATTTGCTTTCCTAATTCTTTGCCATAGCTGCATGTTGACGTTTAGACGTCTGTGTGCAACTACACCCAAGTCACGCTGAACATCAACATTCACAGGTTTCATGCTTATTAAAAAAAAATTCATTTTCTATTCGGTTGTGATCATGGAACATAACCCCGGACCTCCTATTGTGGACAAATGGAACTTTGGTTGACAACAAGTAGGAAGTGATTGCTGGACCCCTTGCATAGATATTTTGTATCATCAATAGCCACAGGTGACATGCCAGAAGACTGGAGGTTGGCCATCATGGTGGCAATATTTAAGAAAGGTGGTAAGGAAAAGCCAGGGACTATAGACCGGTGAGCCTGACATCAGTAGAGGGGATCCTAATGGACAGGATTTAATGTATTTAGAAAGGCAAAGACTGATTAAGGACAATCATCATGGCTTTGTGCATGGGAAATCATGTCTCACTAACTTAATTGATTTTTTTTGAAGAAGGAACAAAGAGGATTGATGAAGGCAGAGTGGTGGACATGATCTGTATGGACTTCAGTAAATTGTTTGACAAGGTTCCTCTTGGTAGACTGGTGAGCAAGATTAGATCACATGGAATACAGGGATAACTAGCTATTTAGTCATAGAACTGGCTCAAAGGTAGGAGACAGGGTGGTGGTGGAGGGTTGCTTTTCAGACTGGAGGCCTGTGACCAGCAGTGTGCCACAAGGATTGGTGCAGGTCCACTGCTTTTTGTCATTTACATAAATGATTTGAACGTGAACATAGGAGATATGGTTAGTAAGTTTGCAAATGGCATCAAAATTGGAGGTGTAATGGACAACCAAAAAGGTTATATCAGATTAGAACGGACCATGATCAGATGGGCCGATGGGCCAAGGAGTGGCAGGTGGAGTTTAATTTAGATAAATGTGAGGTGCTACATTTTGTAAAGGCAAATCAGGGCAGAATTTATACATTGAATGATAAGGTCCTGGGGAATGTTGCTGAACAAAGACACCTTGGAGTGCAGGGTCATTGTTCCTTGAAAGTAGAGTCGCAGGTAGACAGGATAGAGAAGAAGATATTTTGTATGCTTTCCTTTATTGGTTAGTGCATTGAGTATAGAAGTTGGGAGGTCATGTTGTGGCAGTACAGGATATTGGTTAGGAATACTGAGTTCAGTTCTGGTCTCCCTGCTGTAGAAAGGATGTTGTGAAAATTGAAAGGCTTCAGAAAAGATTTACAAGGATGTTGCCAGGATTGGAGGATTTGAGCTAAAGGGTGGGGCTGAAAAGACTGGGGCTGTTTTCTCTGGAGCATTGGAGGCTGAGGGATGACCTTATAGAAGTTCATAAAATCATGGGGGACATGGATAGGCTAAAGAGACAAGTGGCAAAAGTGAGTACTGCGGATGCTGGAGATTAGGGTCAAGAGTGTGGTACTGGAAAAGCACAGCATGTCAGGCAACATCCGAGAGCAGGAATATCAACATTTCAGACAAAAGCCTGATGAAGGGTTTTTGCCTGAAATGTCGATTCTCCTGCTCCTCGGATGCTGCCTGTCCTGCTTTCTCAGCACCACAGTCTTGACTCTAAAGAGACAAAGTCTTTTCCCTGGGGTGGGGGAGTCCAAAACTAGTGGGCAGAGGTTTAAGGTGAGAGGAGAAAGATATAAAAGGGACCTAAGGAACAACTTTTTCACGCAAAGGGTGGTATGTGGGTCGAATGAGCTGCCAGAGGAAGTGGGAGAGGCTGGTACAATTGCAACATTTAACAGGCATCTGAATGGGTATATGAATAGGAGGGATATGGGCCAAATGCTGGTAAATAGGACTAGATTAATTTAAGATCTCTGGTTGGCATGGATGTGTTGGATTGAAGGGTCTGTTTTCATGCTGTACA
Organism: Chiloscyllium plagiosum; assembly: GCF_004010195.1. Taxonomy (NCBI): domain Eukaryota; kingdom Metazoa; phylum Chordata; class Chondrichthyes; order Orectolobiformes; family Hemiscylliidae; genus Chiloscyllium; species Chiloscyllium plagiosum. The sequence continues at coordinate 24,468,828 of NC_057741.1, read as the reverse complement.
ATTCTACGACTCTGTGACTTTATGACTCTTAAGTAGCTGATTGGATTGTGGATTATTGACCAGTATTGATGACAAAGGCCTTCCGGTTGTCACAGGTTCTCAGGTAGCCTAAGGCTGTGAACAAGGTACAGAGAATCATTTAGACCTCCACCAGCTCAGGGCCTCTCGGTGTTCTCCGCAGTAAAAGCCATTTACGGCCCGAAGGAAATCAATTTATTTTTACTCCAGCAGTTGTTGTAAGCCATGACTTTTAACTGATAAATCAGAAAACTTTTATAAGTGTGAACCAGTCATTCTTTGCCTCTTGCAAACCAGTGGAAATATCTGGAGAACGAAGAGCAAGAAGTCGCATTCTGATCAGCACAAGAACCATCTCAGCAGATCCTGTAAAACTGAACTGCATTCCCAGTTGTCCCTCCATCCATAATGCCTGTGTACTTTTCTTCCTTGTCTATGTTTTCCTTATATGTGTATTTGTGTAAAGGGGAAATCATAATGGGATTAGATTAGATTACATTACATTACAGTGTGGAAACAGGCCCTTCGG
>NC_057741.1:24454626-24468231 GCF_004010195.1 Chiloscyllium plagiosum | reverse complement strand
GGGGAGAACGTGCAAACTCCACACAGTCAGTCGCCTGAGGCGGGAATTGAACCCAGGTCTCAGGCGCTGTGAGGCAGCAGTGCTAACCACTGTGCCACCGTGCCACCCACAATTAGAATGTTGGTTAGTAGAGTTATATACTAATGGTTCATAACTGTTTACTTATATAGCTAGATAAGTAAACAGTTATAGTAAAGAAACCTGCTTCGTGATTTCAGTCACCCTGGATTCAAAGATCAGGTGAATAGGGGATTTCTGTGTATTTTCATTTTTTAAAGACTCTGGCAATAGTCAAGTTTGTTTTCCAGTGCATTACCCCAGTGAATCATGATAGTGTTATATTATTGTATTCCCATGGATATTCCAATAGTCAGACAGTTCTAAGAGTAGCGCAGACTGGACTTGCTTGGAACCAGTAGGATTGCAGATGTAGCAGACTTCATGGGAATTCTCTGGGAAATTGAAGATTCTGATGAGTAATTCCCTTCCATCTGGAATTTTCCAAAATAACCCATTAAAGGCAGAGAATTTGGAAGATTCCACTTCACTTAAACCATAATGGGGGGGGGGGTTAAAGTGTTTGGCCACAGGGCGGTGGGGTTGCTTGGTGCAGGTGTTCAGGAGATGTTCCCTAAAGTGCTCTGCGAGTACACACCTGCACCAATTAACCCCATCGTTCTGTGGCTGAACACTTCCATTCCCCCTCCCACTCTGCCAAGGATATGCAGATCCTGGGCCGCCTCCATCGCCACTCCCTCACCACCCAATGTCTGGAGGCAGAATGCTTCATCTTCTGCCTTGGGACCCTCCAACCTCATGGCATCAATGTGGATTTCACGAGTTTCCTCATTTCCCCTCCCCCAACCTTCCCCCAGTTCCAACCTTGCAGCTCAGCTCCGCCCTCATGACCTGTCCTACTTGCCCATCTTCCTTTCCACCTATCCACTCCATCCTCCTCTCTGACTTACCACCATTACCCCCACCTCCATCCACCTATCGCACTCTCAGCTACCTTTCCCCCCAATCCCACTCCCATTTATCTCTCCACTCCCGAGGCTCCCAGCCTCATTCCTGATGAAGAGCTTTTGCCCGAAACGTTGATTTTCCTGCTCCTCGGATGCAGCCTGACTTGCTGTGCTTTTCCAGCACCACACTCGACTCCAGATTTTCACTCCTAACCCTTTCTTTGTTCCTTTAAAATGCACCTTAAAGCCGACACCCTTAACCAGGTCATCTGCTCCAATTAGTCTTAATTCTGATCATTGTCTAATTGTGTTTGATGATGTACTTTGGGATATTTTACTGTGTTAAATGTGCTATGGAAATACCAATTGCTTTTACATTGTCTTAGCTTCAAATATTTTGCTGGGAATCTATTTCATGTATCCATTGCTCAGTTAGCCTTAAAATGTTTCTTCAAAGGCAGACAAGAAAAATATAGATGTTAAATGATGCTCATTACATGAACTACACTCTAAAGCAATCTGGAATGCTCCAGACTTAGCAAACTGGTTTAGGTGCTAGACAGTAAAAGTCTGAGAAACTAGGCATGTGGTCTAATTACCTATTTCATGGAAGTGTTAAATCACTTCCTGACCTGTTAAGGACATGTAAGAATAACATCAAAAATGAGTTTACCTTGGTGTCTTGACATTGGTTTGCAAGAAACCCCAATGTTGACAGAGTAATTTGTCATGGTGCACATGGTAACAATAAATAATACTTGTCACTGGAGTGGTTTACATACTTGCAAATGTCCAAATCATTACTATCTATAGGTGTGAAAGCTAACCAGTTGTAGCAGTTTTATTGCGGTGGGTGTTAAAATATTTGGGTGTTAATCACATTGCAACATATCACAGAACTCTTTATTTGTGACTACATAGCCCTTCAGGGAGTATTTATTCTTCTGTGTTTCCTGTTCAAATCAGCAAGTTTCAAGATGTCATAGTTCGCGTGCTGAATATGAATTGAAAGGCTGAATGACTTATTTCTGTGCTGTGACGTTCTGTGACTTGGTGTCAAGTGTGAAAACAAGATTGTCATGTGGTGATTAGTGGAGCTGTTGGTGTGAAGGAAGGGGCAATTGTTAAGCAGTAAGTCACCTTGGAGTTGACAGGGAGATTTAAACAGAAAGGAGAAGTGAGCTTTCTGTTTGCCAGACTGGGAAATTCACAACTGAACAAACTGATCAAGTATCACAACTGTACAAACCTTTGTATTTCAACATGATCTTTTAATTCACTACATGCACTAATGTTTGCTCAAATACTTGATTTGTTTGCATTGTAAAGGTAGTGGACACTTCATATTTACTCATGGTAAGATCTCAGACAGCAGTAATGATATTTCCTTGTGCAGAAGGTGAAGATGGAGCTGTTCAGAGAGCTTGAAATACTAAGGTGAAAATGCACATGAATTTTCTGTAACATGTTGTGCCCTTTTCTCTGAGAAATATCAGATGCGTATTATGGACACTGCATATTTTTGTTATAAAGGCTTGTGAAAGCACAGCATTAGTTTTACATGTTCTGCAATGGCACCCCAACTGTACTTCACCATTACCTCACTCACACCATCTACATCTCTAAATGGTTAACCTGCCTCTCTGCTATCCAGTACTGCATGAGTAGAAATGTCTTCCAACTGAATATTAAAAAGACTGAAACCATTGTCTTTGGTTCCACCCACATAATTCACTTACTTGATTGTTCTCATGCAACCCTGGCCAGTTACCTGTATTCTACCCTCTAAGTCACGACTGCCATTTTCTAATGTGCTCTAGGTCCTGTTTACCCATTCACCCTGTGCTTGTTGACCCTCATTGACCCTTGGTAGAACAGCTCCTTGATTTTAATATTCTTATCCTTGTTTTCAAATTCCTCCATGGCTTCACTGCTCTCTCTAATTCCACCCCTGCCCCCCACCAGCGCCACACCCTCTGAGTTAACTGTGTTCCTCTACTTCAGAACTCTTGAGCATCCTGTCTTTAATTAGGGTTAGGAACAGGGTTAGGGTTAGGATTTAATGTTCCACCATTGGCATTGTGCTTTCAACTGCTTTGGCCTTGAGCTCTTGTACTCCTTCCGGCAACCTCCTGGTGGCGGTAGGCCCGGAGGCTGGACTCTTGATGGTGGCGGTGTCTGGAGCAAGGACTCCAAGCAGCAACAATTCCTGGAGCAGGTGCTCCTGGCATTAGTTGGCCCAGAGTCTGGACTCTTGGTGGCAGTGGTACCTGGAGCAGGGACTCCTGGCAATAGAGGGCTGGAGCTTGGAGCCTTAGCAGTGGTAGTACCTACAGCAGGGTTTCCTGGCAGTGGTAGTCCTGGAGCCTGAACTGTTGGTGATGTTGGCAAGGCAGCTGCGGTACCAAAGTGAAATGTGTGGGTTGTTGTTATCACTATTTACTCACCACCCCCCCCCCCCCCCACCCCTGGAAGAAACAGCAAAGAATTGTGAACACCGCTCAATTCATTATGCAAGCCAATCTTCCGCCCATTGAGAGTCAAAATATGTGACTCTGGAAAGGCATAGCAGGTCAGGCAGCATCTGAAGAGCAGGAGAGTCAATGTTTCAGGCATAAGTCTTTCATTCCTGACTCTCCAGCACCTGCAGTCCTTGCTTTCTTCCATCCATTGACTCCATCCATACCTCTCACTGACTCTGGAAGATCCCTCTCATCCTGCTTATAATATCTTCCAACCTCTTCCATCAGGCAGAAGATACAAAGGTTTAAACACACGAACCGACAGATTCAAGAACAGCTTCTTCCCTGCTGTTAACAGATTTCTGAATGGACCTCTCAAATTTTAAATTTAATGTTGATCTCACACTTTGTGTGCCTTCTCTGCAGCTGTAACGTTGTATTCTTTGTCCTGTTCTATTAGCCTAATGCACTTTGTTTGGTATGATCTGCCTATACTGTATGCAGAACAGAACTTATCACTGTACCTAGGTATCTGTGACAATAATATATCAAATCAGCGAGTTTTGAGAAGATTTGTAGCTCAGGTTGAGGTTCTCGATGTAGGCTTACTCGCTGAGCAACTTTTCGCCACCATACTAGGTAACATCTTCTTTGAGCCTCCAGACAAAGCATTGTTAATGATTCTTGCTTTCTATTTATATGTTTGGGTTTCTTTGGGTTGGTAATGTCATTTCCGGGTTTTTTTCTCGGGGGTGGTAAATCGGGTCCAAGTCAATGTTTGTTGATAGAGTTCCGGTTGGAATGCCATGCTTCTAAGAATTCTCGTGCATGTCTCTGTTTGGCTTGTTCTAGTTTGGATGTGTTGTCCCAGTTGAAATGGTGTCCTTCCTTATCTATATGTAAGGATGCTAGTGAGAGAGGGTCATGTCTTTTTGTGGCTAGTTGGTGTTCATGTATCCTGGTGGCTAGTTTTCTGCCTGTTTGTCCAATGTAGTGTTTGTTACAGTTCTTGCACGGTATTTTGTAAATGACATTAGTTTTGCTTGTTGTCTGTATAGGGTCTTTCAAGTTCATTAGCTGCTGTTTTAGTGAGTTGGTGGGTTTGTGGGCTACCATGATGCTGACCAGCAACGAACTCAAACAAGCAGACAAAACACGTCCAGAAACCCTAACCACTCTCCCCTACATCAAAGTCATCTCGGAAATGACTGCCAGACTACTCAGACCCCTTGGCATCATGGTAGTCCACAAACCCACCAACACACTAAAACAGCAGCTAATGAACTTGAAAGACCCTATATAGACAAGAAGCAAAACTAATGTCATTTATAAAATATTGTGCAAGGACTATAGCAAACACTACATTGGACAAACAGGCAGAAAACTAGCACCAGGATACATGAACACCAACTAGCCACAAAATAACATGACCCTCTCTCACTGATGTCCTTACATACACATTTCGACTGGGGCAACACATCCATCCTAGGACAAACCAAACAGAGACATGCATGAGAATTCCTTGAGGCAAGGCATTCCAACTGGAACTCTATCAACAAACACATCGAATTAGTCCCCATCTACCACCCCCTGAGAAAAGGAACGGGAAGTGACTTCACCATAGGAAGTGACATCACCACAGGAAATGACATCACCACACACCACCATCAGCAACCCAAAGAAACCCAAACATATAAATAGGGAGCAGGAATACTCAGCAATGCTTTGTCTGGAGGCTCACTGAAGATGTTACCTAGTATGGTGACAAAACGTCTGAAAATGAACTTTCCAACTCAGTGAGTAAACCTACATCCAATATATCAAATCAAATCCAAAAATATTTCAAAGGTGTTAGGAGGAGGTTCAGCATTGGTGGAGATGTAAGTGAGTGGTTAATCTATTGTTGACTTTTTAAAAATAATGATCTCATGTCAAAAACTATTATATATATTCACAATAAGAATTATATATCTCTCTATATAATTCTTGATGCTCCAAACAAAAAAAATGTCCATAATAAGGTTACAAATAGGTTGGTAACACCAATAAGAAATGAAGCAAATATATTTTATTTATAAACGCCTTGGCAAACATGTACATGAGTATGTTTTCACAAGTTATACAATGGTGCAAAACTCATAATACTTGAATACACTTGTAATAATATGAAAATGCACTGGGATAGGGACTAATGTTCATAAATAATGTCTGTACAACAACGTTCCATTCACAGTCATTTGAGAAAGCATTCAGCATTCTTGAATTGACAAAATAAGGCACTAGGATCCATGTGAAGCACTTTCTCGTGAACCAAACTAAATTCCACATCAGTCGTCTTTTAGCCTTACATTAGATCAAAAAAGACAATGGAGTGCTTTAATGATCAATAGTAAAATCCTGAGTGAGATTAAGTGCCTTTTTTCCCTGGAGAATAAAAATGGATCTTTAGAATCCTGTACATCATTTAAGGTGTTCAACATGTCTTTGCAATAGGATTACTGTGGAGCCAGAGGCTGGGGCTCAAGATACAATTAAATGTCTGAGGTTTAAAAATTTAAAAGGTGGGAAAACCTTTGATATCTGTGAGAAAGGCAGTGTGAGAGATCTGATCTGGCAGCAATGCTGAGATTGGAGTAGATAGAGTTGATAAACTAATGTACAATATTTGAGAATTACAAAATAAGAGAACTGGTAAGTGGAAGATCCTGATATGTTTACAAAGCTACAAGATCAGTTGTTACCTTGAAATCTGAGAACCAGGTAAAATGTTAGTCATCCTGTAACCCAGAATCTAAGCACCACTACAGTTTGTTCCTGAAAGGTTGCAGACAGAATGAAATTACTTGAATAAAATTATCAATATTACTTCTGGAAACCAACATGAATTTTGACTGGGTGTTCAGAATTCACAGGAATGAACAAGCACCAAAAGAGTTATATGAAAGAACTTATCAGGGAGGCATAAAGCATCTATGATTAATTAAGGGAACAGGGTGAGTCCACGTCAATGCTTGTCACATGCAGAACCGCTTTCACTGACTCAACCAAACATAAAACTGGTACAGGCATTTACAAACTCATGTTGCTACTATTCAGACAGTGCAAATGTGCTGAATTTTAAGATTATCTTTATAATGGGACCGTTTGAAAAGTCATTTTTAGTCCAGTGCCCTTTTAAAAAGATTCCCATGGGAGGTGTTCCTGACCATCAGTTTACAGTTTGGAAAGTGAACCACTGATATTTCTAAAACAAAGTCAAATGAAAAGCTAACACTAAGTGGGTATTGCTTTTCAATCCCTTCAGATTGCAGCAGCTTTTACTGCAAACTGTGCAGTAAATAAATAGGACATTGTGCAATGCCATTGCCAAGCAACAAATAAACATTGAGAACCTGGTTACATTAAGATAAAAATAATTCAAATATTGTGCAAACTGTAAAGAGCCATAGCTAGCTGGTATTTGTACAATATTAACAGTTCTGTTTGGTGTAAAATAGCATTATTTAAATGCTTGAAATTCAAAAAGTATCAAGAGCAATCAGGTTTAGTAAAAACATGAATGTCAATGGAAAAAATATCAAATTGTAAGAGTTTCAAAACACAGTGACCACCTCCCCCTACCAAAATGTCACTTCTCTTTATTTATTTGGACTACCTTCCCTCTGGAGAATAGTCACGCCTGACTTGTGTATCTTGAAATTGTGAGCTTGCTTCTTCTATCAGCTTTCCCAGACAATCCTAAGAATTAGAGGATTTAACAATATCTGCGTGACTTTCAATTCATTTGAAATATATATAGTTTTGACTCTTCAAGTAGTTTACAGTTTAAATTTATCAAAAAGATCCACATAATTACTCCTCTCACCTACAGACATCAATTCCCCACACACATAATTTTCCATCACCATCACATATCCAAATGCTGTAGCTTCATGCATACACTTTATCAATGTCAGTTGACTATTTCACAATTCAACCTGACTTTACCCTCAACTTACATCTGCACCTATGCAGTGGCTGGTGGTCACTGACCTGGAGTGGTGATGCTGTCTAATTTTCCCCTCCCTCCATGGGCTATCAAACCACCTTCCTGGCTTAGATTAACTCTGCACATACTGCGCATTGGACATGGTGCCTTCCTGATTAGTAGGATCAATTTTTTTAAAATCAAAACTAGCAGACCTCCTGCAGCATTGTGCACATTAAGTTTGGGTTTGAGCAGTGACGTGATGTTTAGCTGCTAACCTGGACTGTCAATTACTAACATTCGTTACTGATTTTTTGGTGGCAGTACTCTGGCAGTTCAAAAATTCCATTCAACTACGGCATAAAATATGCTTTGTGTCCAGGAAGTAGCAATGGTATCAAGGACACAATACAAGGAATGCCTTCAATGCCACTTCCCTGGCTTAGTGCGGAGGGCTTGCCAGGATGTTCAAGCCATATGCCAGCCTGGCCCTAGTGATGCTGAAAAGTTGTAAACCACAACTTTCAAACATTTGTGCTTGTGCCTGCTTGCACATACACTGTTCTTTTTGTGGTTCTCTTCCAACGCTGCAGTTCCATCCCACAATGTAAAAGGGGATACATTCTGTCAAACTGGGACTCCTGATTAATACAGAATTGCTTTGTCTTGAATGGTTCTATTGTATAAATATCCCAGAAGTGAATAGCCCTCTTCATTACTTTTCATGAATGTTACAGATTAAAATTGTGTTCTGGAGACATGCACAGCTGATGAAGTGAAATTTAATGTTTGGAAAGTGAATTTTCAAAGCCTATAATCTTGCTATGTTTATTGTTTGAGTATTTGTCATTCTTTAGTAATTAGAGGGTTAGATAAACATTACTATTCATGCTGTGAGCAAGTTGTATTTAATTGGTCGTGATTCAAAAACTGGAAGCAACTCCACGTTGGTAAATAAGGGTTAGTGTGTTCCTGTCTTACCCTTCAAAGTTGTTTTTTTATTAGACACTCCGCCCTGTACCCTTCCTTGCACATTGTGGTGGGAAGCAGAATCCTTAACTGATTGAGTTGGAATTCTGACACTGTCATTAAGGTTATGCAGTAACTGCATTAAACACTGCTTTTAGATCTTACTGACCTGATAGGAGCATTGGTGAAACTATGACTTGCCTACTCATTTCGAGGGTGAGACATGTAAACCATGTGTGGCTGCATCAAGCTGTGCGTAGACCCTTGGTATGTAAACACCAAGTGTCACTACATACTGAGGTTCTATCTGTCCGCGGTGTTGCAAAGGATGGGACTGGCCTAGTTGTTACAGAACGCTCCAAGCAGTTGGACCATTCTGTATCACCTGTCCTTCATGGAGAAATGTGCACAGAGAAACAGCTTTGACTACAAGTCCTTCAGGACATAAATTCTTGAGACCCTGCGGGAAAAGGAGACAGGAGATCCTGTCGGGTTGTTCTCTGACCAGACTGTCAAAGTCATTTGGCAGAATGCCTCATCAGCAGAACTTTGCAACAGGCACCAATTCATCGCTTGACTGGTGATGAGAAGGGCACCCCCGTGAGATCCTTTTCATACCTCTGGACTCTCTGTGCCACCACCGCTGTCCTCAAAGCAGCTGCGGGTGGAGGCAGGGTGAGGGGGCTATAGAGACTGTTACACATCTCCTTCTGTAGTGTGCCTTTGCAATGGAAGTCTGGAGAGAGGTGTAATTTTTTTTTAATGTTCCTCCTGTGCAGCTCCGTGACACAGGACTATGTGCTCTAAACTCTGTTCCACGGGACCCACACTGAGACAAACATTGACTGAACCTCGGGGACCATCAACTTGGTGAAAGATGCTCTTTGGTCTGCCCAAAATTTGTTGGTCTTCCACAGCAAGGAGTTGACCCTGACTGAGTGTTGCAGATTAGCACATTCCAAGGTCCAGCACTACGTGCTGAGGGACACGCTAAAGCTTGGGAGAGCTGCCACCAAGGTGCAGTGGGGAAAGGTCTTTCTGCCAAAGGTAGATGGGGTCTGTTCAGTTATCAGATACCCTGGTGTCTCAAATGCATGTGAAAACTGTCTTGGAAAAGTAAGAGATGCCTTTGATTTGTTTGTTGGATACATGTGCTACTGTACAGAGCGAAACTGCGTTAGTGACTATGTACATATAGAAAGATGTTTTTATAAATAAAAGTATATTCTTGCAATAAACAATAAACTGTATAAAACTATTATAGGAGGCATGTCATGACCATGATGAAGCACAGAAAGAGGTCATTCAATCCATCTTGCCTGTTCTGGTCCTTTGCAAGAGCTATCCAATTTGTATCAGCTGTGGTTCAATTGCTACCTCACTCATTCTGAGCCACAGAGTCCCAGCTTCAAATTCCACTTGAGGCATTGAGCACCTAAAAGCCAAGGCTGACACTCCAGTTTCGTACTGAGGGAGCATTATGATGTCAGAGGTGGCATCTTCTGGGTGAGACGTTAAACTGAGACCTTAGCTGCCTGTTCAGGTTGAAGTAAAACAGCCCAAGAAAGAACTACATGTGAGTTATACCTGGTGCCCTGGTCAAAATCTAACCCACAATCAATGTCACAGAAACAGATGATCTGGTTTTTGGTCTGCCCGAAGCTTGTTGGTCTTCCAGGGCAAGGAGTTGACCTCAACCAAGTGTGGCAGACTGGCACATTTCAAGGCCCAGGATTACATGCTGAGGGACGCACTAAAGCTTGGGGCAGTTGTCATCAAGGCACAGTGGGGAAAGACAATCATCTATGGTCTTTCTGCTGAAATTAAATAGAGGTCTGTTCAGTTATCGGGCACCCCAGTGGAATATGGGATGTGATTCTATACTGCTGATGCAACCAAAGCAGAAGGCCCATTGTTCTGCTCTGTCCCCATGGTCTTGCAATTATTTTTCCCCATTAAAATGCACATCATAGTCCCTAATGAAAATTCTGCAGCTATCACCTTTCAGACTGTAGGTTTCAGATCAAAACAATTCACTGTGTAAAACAAATGTCTCATCTTGACTCTGGCTCTTTAATCATTACTGACCTGAAAATGTGTTGCTGGAAAAGCGCAGCAGGTCAGGCAGCATCCAGGGAACAGGAGAATCGACGTTTCGGGCATAAGCCCTTCTTCAGGAATGAGAAAAGTTTGTCCAGCAGGCTAAGATAAGAGGTCAGGAAGAAGATTGCAGGTTAGGAAGGCGGTGCTGAGTTCCTGACCTCTCCGCCCCCACCCCAGTCTGACCTATCACCCTCACCTTGACCTCTTTCCACCTATCGCATTTCCGACGCCCCTCCCCCAAGTCCCTCCTCCCTACCTTTTATCTTAGCCTGCTGGACAAACTTTCCTCATTCCTGAAGAAGGGCTTATGCCCGAAACGTCGATTCTCATTTTCCCTGGATGCTGCCTGACCTGCTGCGCTTTTCCAGCAACACATTTTCAGCTCTGATCTTCAGCATCTGCAGACCTCACTTTCTCCTCTTTAATCATTACCTTAGTATCATCTTGTTACTGACACTATTGCCAGTAGAAAATAGTTTCTTCTTATTTACGCTGTCAAAACTCTTCATAATTTTGAACAGGTCCCTTCAACTCTGCTGCATGGAAAACAATCCCAGCTCTTCTACTCCCTTCACATAACTAAAGTTCTACAAAAAAATTTAATAACTATGAATGCTTTTTTTCTGGTGATTTCCTGTGTGGAACACCAATATACATGGTCCTGACTGTGGGTATTAATACTCTGTCCATGTGATATTTATCATTAAAACCTGCATCCTAACTATCTGCTTAGGACCTTGATTTGCATGGGTAAGAGGGTTTCCACTTTTACTTGGGCAGTTACTTGAAATACTGTCAGCTTTTAAGAAGGCTGCTGAAGAGTAGAGACGTTGTTGATTCATTGTTAGATCCTTGCACCCCCACCCCCCTACCCCCAACCCAACCCTATCAACGCCAGTTTTCCCAAATGCAAGTTCAAAGAAGAATAATGCAGGAACTGGAATGTACAATGATGCGTGTTTACCTTCATGTCCTGGTGGAGTGGTTCACCCATCCTTGTCAAGTCACATGATCCATTCTTCTGGATTACCACTCAGATTATAGGAACAACGATTTACCCTATGATGTTAATACGTCTGTCTGAAACTATCCCCCTGCTGAGGAGTTGGTTGGAGAGTATTTCTTTCCATAAGCTGAACTGGAAATTCCATCCATCCAACAATAGGATGGAGAACTGTTTGTGAATAGTTCCATTCTAATGTATGGAACAAACCTATGCTCCTCCATTGACAAAGATGAAAACAAATTCAGGCCTGATGTCTTTTTAGAGGAACTATTGCATGAACAGGTATGTGTTTCACCAAGGTATGATCTTTGAAGTTTATAATCGGCGGTACTCTACGTAAAGGGCACATGATAGCTAAAACAACAAGGTGAGTAATAATATGGAGTCCTCCCAGATCTCAGTGTCCTTCCAATTCCAAGCCTACCATCAATGGCTGCATTTTCAGCTCCTTTGGTCTTAACCCTGGAAATGTTTTATTTATGATTGGGATGTGGACATCATTGGCTAGTCTAACATTTATTGCTCTTTCCTCATTACCACTTGAAATGAGGGGTTTGCATTTTAGAGGAGAAAGTGAGGACTGCAGATGCTGGAGATCAGAGCTGAAAATGTGTTGCTGGAAAAGCGCAGCAGGTCAGGCAGCATCCAAGGAACAGGAGAATAGACGTTTCGGGCATAAACCCTTCTTCAGGATTTTGCATTTTAGAGGGCAGATAAAAGTCAACCACATTGCTGTGGGTCTGGAGTCACATGTAGGCCAGAACAAGGAAGAATGGCAGATTTCCCTTCCTTAAGGACAGTAATAAATCAGATCATTTTTTTTTACATCAATTGACATGGTTGCAATCAGGCTTGCTTTATTTCCATTTATACAACTTTCTGCCATGGTGATATTCAAACTGGTGTCTCAGAGAATTATACTGAATTTCTGGGTTACCAGTCCAGTGACAATACCATTACACAACCACACCCCACCACCTTGCTGAACTCCTCTGCCTTATTACTTTCCCTTCTTACTAGAAGACATGCCTTGATAACCATGTCCTATACCAAATTCCTGTCATATCTCCTATTGTTTGGCAATTTTGTTGTCTGATTGTGCTTTTCTAAAGTATTTCGGGATGAGTTATTATGTTAAAGATGTTAGATAAATGCATGTTGTTGCAAATAATTCATAATCTGAAGTACCAAAAATAGGGGGACACATTTCATAATGATGCGTATTCAAGGATATTACTCAGCATTTTCTTAACAGTCTTCACGTAACTCGATGAACGCTCCTAAGTGTGCCAGCATTTAATTTTGTCACAAACAGAGACAGAAAAAGCTGGAGAAATTCAGCAGCTCTGGCAGCGTCTGTGGAGGGAAAGCAGAAGTAACTTTCGAGTCCAGTGACCCTTCTTTAGATGCAAAATGTTGACTCTGCTTTCTATCCACAGATACCCAGTGCCAGGATGACCTCCGGGGGGAGAGGCTTGGTCGCCAGATAGCCGGTGAACAGTCTTTTGGGTTCGGAAAAGAACTTTCAAATGCTGATTGGGGGCAGATGTTCGCAGGTAAAAGGACGGCTGGAAAATAGGAAGCCTTCAGAAATTAGATAACAAGAGTCCAGAGAAAGTACATTCCTGTTAGGGTGAAAGGAAAGGCTGGTAGGCATAGGAATGCTGGATGACTAAAGAAATTCAGGTTAGAAAAAGAAAAAAAAGAAAGAAAAAAAGAAAAAGAAAAAGAAGGAAGGAAGATTGATCGAATGAATCCTTAGAAGAGTATAAAGGCAGTAGGAGTATACTTAAGAGGGAAATCATGAAGGCAAAAAGGGGACATGAAATAGCTTTGGCAAATAGAGTTAAGGAGAATCCAAAGGGTTTTTACAAATACATTAAGGACAAAATGATAACTAGGGAGAGAATAGGGTCCCTCAAAGATTAGCAAGGCGGTCTTTTGTGTGGAGCCGCAGAAAATGGGGGATATACTAAACAAGTATTTTGCATCAGTACTTACTGTGGAAAAGGATATGGAAGATATAGAAAGTAGCAAAATAGATGGTGACACCTTGCAAAATGTCCATATTACAGAGGAGGAAGTGCTGGATGTCTTGAAATGCATAAAGGTGGATAGATCCCCAGGACCTGA
>NC_057741.1:24273514-24454268 GCF_004010195.1 Chiloscyllium plagiosum | reverse complement strand
GCTGAACAAAGAGACCTTGGAGTGCAGGTTCATAGCTCCTTGAAAGTGAAGTCACAGGTAGATAGGATAGTGAAGAAGGCATTTGGTATGCTTTCTTTTATTGGACAGAGTATTGAGTACAGGAGTTGGGAGGTCATATTGCGGCTGTACAGCACATTGGTTAGGCCAATGTTGGAATATTGTGTGCAATTCTGGTCTCCTTCCTATCGGTAAGATGTTGTGAAACATGAAAGGGTTCAGAAAAGATTTATGAGGATGTTACCAGGGTTGGAGGATTTGAGCTATAGGGAGAGGCTGAATAGGCTGGGGCTGTTTTCTCTGGAGCGTCGGAGGCTGAGGGGTGACCTTATAGAGGTTTACAAATTTATGAAGGGCATGGATAGGATAAGTAGACAAAGTCTTTTCCCTGGTCTGGATGAGTCCAGAACTAGAGGACATAGATTTAGGGTGAGAGGGAAAAGATATAAAAGAGACCTAAGGGGCAACGTTTTCATGCAGAGGGTGGTACATGTATGGAATGAGCTGCCAGAGGTAGTGGCAGAGATTTGTACAATTCCAACATTTAAAAAGCATTTGGATGGGTATATGAATACGAAGGATTTGGAGGGATATGGGCCAGGTGCTGGCTGGTAGGACTAGATTGGGTTGAGAAATCTGGTCCGCATGAACGGGTTGGACCGAAGTGTCTGTTTCCATGCTGTACATCTCTATGACTCTATGACTCTATGTTGTCAAATAGCTGCTCCAACTATTTCAGTTTTCGCTTCAGATTTCCAGCATCTGCAGTTCTTTGATTTTTGTTTAATTTTGCCTCGCTATTGATTGATCCTCCTAAAAATCATTACATTTTAAAAAAAATCCTTCTTCATTTATTTTGATGCCAAAAGCAATGAAAATCAAAGGTGTCAATTTGGGCAACTAAACTTAATTGCTGGATGATTTTGCTTTGACGTATTTACTAATATAATTTCATCTCAAATATCTAAATATTCAAAATGCTACTGGAGTCATGGTTGTCAACATGAGATATTTTAGAAGGAAAAAAATGGATGTGAGTTTGGCCAGTGGAACTGGCTGGTTTCTTTCCTAATGTAGCTGATTTATTAATATGCAGGTGGATAGCCAACAGAAACATACATCAAACTCTTCCAGCTTTATCTGACCTGACAACCCTTCTAACCAACATTCCTGGAGCCTTAGCTAAATCTGCTTTGCTGACACATAGATGAAAAACTAATATCCATACAGAATTCACAAGATTTGCAATATGCTGCACTGCGTGCATTTCTTAGTGAATGATTTCTAATGATAACCTCATATGTGGAAACTACAAGCCATTAACCACTAACTTGTGGTCTAAATGGAGCCAAACTGTATCAATTTTGCATTAACTGTTCAGAAAGGACTCTTTGTAGCTATAGATTTCATAGGCAGCTATCAGTGATGAGGAACACATTTCCTGTCCCATAAACACCATGATTCACATTTACAATTCAGCAACTCTCATTGAAAATGTATTTCTTTTATCAAGGGGGAGCTCATTTACTGCACAATTGTAAACATCGGATTTTGTTTCTGTGGTCTCCATTACTGAATAAATTGTGGAAATTTTGAATCAAAAGCACGCAGTTTGTAGACACCAACAAAATAATATTGACAGAAACCTCTCTTTTTTGCGTGTGGACTGGCAATTATATTGTCCACATGAGTTAAAAACTTGGGATAATAATCTGTTTATAACTCCTGTGTATATGCAGTTATTTGCTATTCTCTTTCTGACTTTCTGATAATTCAGCATCTTAAAATTTGTATTGAGTAAAATGAGAAAGCACAGCAATTCTATCTGTCCCAGCACCATGCATGACTAAGACTAAGTGCAATGCTGTCTCTCTTTCAGTTCCAGGTCTGTGTGCCAATTTATTATAAAAATACATTTGATTTTGTCTGTGCTTTCTAGCATGGATTGAATAATTGCTATGTCCAATGTTCCCTGTTACCTCGCTTTATTTATGAGCAAAAGAGAAAGTTGGAAGAAGGAAAAATAGAAAGGAAATGGATAATTGAAGGTAAAGGTCAAGAAACAGAGAACAGTGGAGGTTTATTTTGCTAGACTTGTTAAAAAAAATGTAAAGTGAAAATGGTTAAAATAAAATGAAACAGTGGAGGAGAAGGAAACAATACAAAATTAGTGATTGTGAGGGAGTTAGGAACATTGGAATATATTCAGTTCCACGAGTCTGCCCACTATTCAGGGTCACTGGACTTAAAACCTTAATTCTGTTTTCTTTCCACACATGCAGCCAGACCTGCAGAGTTTCTTCAGCATTCTCTGTGCTTATTTATTCCACCATTCTAGGTCATGATTATCTCTTCAATGCAATTTT
Organism: Chiloscyllium plagiosum; assembly: GCF_004010195.1. Taxonomy (NCBI): domain Eukaryota; kingdom Metazoa; phylum Chordata; class Chondrichthyes; order Orectolobiformes; family Hemiscylliidae; genus Chiloscyllium; species Chiloscyllium plagiosum. The sequence goes on along the minus strand of NC_057741.1, from coordinate 24,451,884 downwards.
CCCACACTACTTCCACATCTCATAAAGTTATTAGTTTCCAGAAACCTATCAATTTCTATTGAATCAGAGATCTAAGCACAAAAAAAGGCCCTTTAGCCCATTTAATCCACATCAGTCAAAAATGACTACCTATCTAATTATCTTGAAATTGTTCAATGATTGAACTTCCATACCAATCTGATTATTTTTGTAAATCAGAATGGGATCTCCTCTCATTCTTTAAAAATACAGGCCCAGTACCCTCAAGCTCTCATCATACAATAATCCCACTACCCAAGGGATTAATCTTGTGAACCTCTCTCAGACTCCACCTGTGACAAGTCCATATTCTTCCTTAGATAAGGAGACCAAAACCACACACAATGCTCCAGGTGAGGTTTCACAAAGGCTCCTTATAACTTCAGCAAATCAGTGAATACATAGCTGCCCCACTTAACTGTAACTGAGCCAGTGCATTAGTCTTTGTAAACAAGTCAAATCAATAAATGCAAGTAACCATAAACCAGAAATCAATAGTTTCAATGAAAATTATGGAAAGTTAAGAATTGTTTGAATATAAATAATTATGTAAATGGAAACCAACTCAGAGGGAAAGATCCTGCCAAATCAATTTCCTTGGAATCTTTGAGAAAGTGACATTAACAAGTTGGTTGTCAATGTTTCTGAATATTCCTTTCTGAACTTGGTTCCCTGGAACTGATCTCAGGAGTTTCTGAAGTGGGAGTATTTGCAGGAGAGAAACTTATGGTCTATTAAAGTGAGAAGGCTCACCAGATCTTCTGACGCTCAGGCAGCTAAGTGGATGTCATTCGGCTTCCAACCAGAATTAGGAGCCTGGAGCAGAAGGTTCCTCCCACTTGGAGCTAGGAGAATGTGAGGACTGCAGAAGAGGAAGAGTCAGAATTGAAAAGTGTAGCACTGGAAAGGCTCAGCAGGTCAGGCAGCATCAGGAGCAGGAGTGTCCTCGTTTTGGGAAAAATCCGTTCATCAATAATATGGGGGAGGAAGGGGGTTGAGAGATAAATAAGGGGGTGGAGTTGAGGCTGGTGGAAAGGTAGGTGGCAAGGCAATAGGTGAATGCAGGTTGGGGGTAATTATGATAGGTTGTTGGGGGGGCCCCAAAGTAACTTTTCACACCCAGCAGAGATTTTCCTGTGCATATACCCACCTCATCTACTGCGTCTGTTGCTCACGATGTGATCTCCTCTACATCGGGGAGACAAGACGTCGACTCGCAAAGCATTTCAGCGAACATCCCTGGGACACATGCACCAAACAATCCCATTGTCCTGTCACCAATCATTTCAAATCCCCCTCCCACTTCCCCAATGACATGCAAGTCCTGAGCCTCCTCCATCGCCAAATCAAATCCACCTGCCAAATGGAGGAAGAACACCTCACCTTCCACCTGGGACCCTTCACAAGTCATCAATATCGATTTCACTAGTTTCCAAATCTACCCGCCCCCTAAATCACTCGTCTTGGAATCAAAATCGGGATTCAACGACAGAGTTTATTGTACAAAGAAACCGGAGCTCTGGGGAGAGAGAGGGAGAGAGGTCCAGCAAAACGGCTGTCAGCTATGAGCATTCCCTCACCCTCAGAGTACATGTCACGATATTTTATACATGTCATGGTATAATGGTCCAGATATTGAGTCTTTATTTGTGCAGCATAGTTTGTTTACAGAAAACATTACAGAGTCATTGTCAGTTTCAGAGGAATGTTACAGAGTCATTATCACTTTCAGCAGCTATGCAGAAGTCCACTGTTGCAGTAATTGGTCGTGATCATTCTTTCTGAGAAGGAAGGTCATTTCCATTACTACAAATCTAAGGTATTAACACTTGTATCCTGTTGGCCTCAGGCAGTATCTGTGTATACTTCATTGTACTTTTCCATGTAATGGTTCAGCAGCCTTCTTGTGTCTGTGTGCCCTGTGTCAGCATGCCCCGTGTCAACTTCCACTTCATAACCCTCCAACTCGGCACCGCCCTCTTGAACTGTCCTCCTCTCCATTTTCCTTATCACCTATGTGCTCAATCCTCCCCACTGACCTATCACAAATACTCCCCACCCGCATCCACCTATCAGCTTCCCACCTACCTTCCCCCCAGACCCATTCCCACCACCCTACTTATCTCTCAACTTCCTTCCCCCTCCAGATTCCTGACGAAGGGCTTTTGCCCAAAACTTCGACCCTCTTGCTCCTCAGATACTGCCTGACCTGCTGCGCTTTTCCAGCACCATCCTTTTAGACTCCCACCTGGAGCCGATCAGAGGCTGGTAGCTCCAGAACTCAGCCGTGCCACGTAGCAGGTTCTGTCTGCTGCTGGGACACTAACCACTGGCTGACAGCTTGGGGGATCACTGACAGGAAAGGTGAGTGTTGTTTGGAAGCATGTTTCTCAGGGTGGGGGAAATGCAGATGAGAGGCAAAGTCCAATCCCACGGTTTTGCACAAATGAGTGCAGATTGAGGGAACCCTATCCCCAAAACTGATGGCCTATCCACAGTGGTTAACTAGGTGTATAGGCCAACTCTGCCTGGAGCTGAAGCCATTGCAGCCCAGGTAAGATGACCACCTTAAGCAGTCATTAATTCACCACTTAAGAGGTTTGATTAGCAATGGAGCAGGAAGGGCTGAGCTTGGGACTTGGTCTCTAGAATTTAATTAGGGCTACATTAGGCAGATGGTGGGGTTGCAATTCACTAATTAAGTTCACTTCTGCCACTAGACCTGCGACCCATGTTACACTATTATTTTGCCACACTACATAATGTCACACACTTCTGTATGAGACCATGAAGTGTCACACTATGTTTTCCTCTAACTTTAATTTTTCTACGCAGATCTCCAAGACCCTCCCAGACCAGAAGGCAACACTGGGAACAGCATGAGTACACTGATTGGTGGGTGAGGAGTCTCAGATGTGCTGTGTAGATTCAGGGGAACATTGATGCAGGATAACACTTTGTGGTACCACAATGTGCAATCTCAGTGATTAGCACTGCTGCCTCACAGTGCCAGGTCCCAGGTTCGAATCCAGTCTTGAGTAACTGTCTGTGTGGAGTTTGCACATTCTCCCCGTGTCTGTGTGGGTTTCCTCTGGGTGCTCCGGTATCCCCCCACAATCCAAAGATGTGCAGGTCGGGTGAATTGGCCATTCTAAATTGCCCATTGTGTTAGGTGCTTTAGTCAGAGGGAAATGGGTCTGAGCGAGTTACTTTTCAGAGGGTCGGTGTGGACTCGTTGGGCCGAAGGGCCTGTTTCCACACTGTAGGGAATTTAATCCAATCTAATCTGATCAGAGAGTTTTATACCATAAAGTGGGAATTCTAAGATTAGGATTATTGATCCCAGGGCAGGAAACTCATTGGAAGAATTGTATTACGGAATTCTGAGAAGCATGGACATGGTTTTGGGAGAGGCCAACGCTGGGGAGAGGCTGAGATGCCAAGTGTTTGAGTTTGGAGAGAGGCATGTGACAGCAGATTTAAAGGAAAGAGTGACAGTAACTGAAGAGGAAAAGGTGGAGCTGGGTGATCACAATTTAGTGGGAATTATATTGAGGGAAAAGAAGGTGGATCTCATGGGCACGATGAACTGTGGCATAAAGGGTGATTGAGAAGGGAGTGAAGAATGCAAGTTTAGAGCTAGGATAGGGAGCTTTGGAAGAAGTTTGATCTGGTGGATGGGGGAAAGCAGAAGTGGCTAATGACTGAATGGCCTTGATTTTAGTAACAAAGTCTTTAAGCAGTTATGTTTGGAAGAGACGGGGAGAAGGTTTAAGAAAACAGTTTGCATTAAAGCAATGAATCTGATAGTTATCTTTATGTTCCAATATTATCCTATAACAGTGCAATTATAGCAGATGACAGTAGAACCAGATAGTGCTCTGGTTAGCTAAATCTGGTGGTGAATAGCTAAACCAAAAGTCCGCCATGACCTTTCCAGGCTGCTTCCCTTGGACTTAGCGAGTTGGAATGTTGCTGGGAAAATGATCAGACTGGGAAAGATAAATGGTTATTATTATAGGTAATCAAAGTGGTGTTAAAGGTATGGATAAGCAAATCAATGGCTGCAAAAACTTGGCAAACAGATATCCAGAAGCTAGACAGTTGGAATTTTGAAAGAGCAGTTGTAAGTGAACTGTTCCTCAGGCAGATATAGAAGGAAATAGAAATTTAGGAGTGAGAATGGGATGTTGGTGGAAAGTGATATGGGTCAGTGATCAGAGATAGCCTTATATATGATTGATACAGTGTGAGTGGCAGGTCAGGAAATAGTAACATTAAGGAGATGGTCAAGAATATAGGTTTGGGATTTACATGAGGGGAGTACGTTCAGTGAAGATAGGAAGATAGTAAATTCAGCGGAGAGAGAACATGAACTTGCTAAGGATGAGAGGTCATTCAGTGCTGAAATGGAGGGAAGAAAGCAGTGAAGATACCTTGATCGGAAACTTTTTATTACATATTGGAGAATGGCAGAGAACTAGGATTTTGAATGAGAGGTGAGAGGTCAGAACAAGGTGGGGTGCTCAAAGGAGGAGGAAGTGTCAGAAAAATAGAGGCTCAGGTAAAGGTGTCATTTGGTAAGTGCTACACCACCACTGCAACAATCTCGATGGAACAGATGGTAGATGATGTGGCCAAATGGGGAAGCTTCCTTTCTAGGGAAAATCAGATTTCCAGGAAGAACATGATGTTGGTGCAATCTTCCACAACAATTGATGGCAAGTATCTTGTGCATGAATAAATGGACATTCTGGAGGGGGATGTGCAGAGGAGGGATGAAACATCATCCCTTGTCTAGACATCACAAGGTGAGCAGTGGGAGAATGAGCTAGGCATGATGGGGATTTGCAAGGCTAGCACCCAGTGGAGGCACTGGTCAAGTCTGTCAGTGAGAGTGAAAGATGTGGCAATTAGGTATTGTTGCTTGTTATGAACAAATGCCGAGTGGCTGGATGATACCTTCAGGTGAGTCACAAGTGGCACAGAGGGAAGCTGAATTCCAATTCAGCTTACGAAGGGGCAGGGCTCTGACAGCTTGTGATTTCAAATAAATCCATTGGACTATGACCTGGTGAGAGAATTAGCAAACTGTTGGCTGAGTTTGCAGTATCATATTATGCAGTATCAAAGCTCAGGGCACTACACTAAGTCATAAGATATCACATAGGATACTTACTGAGAGTCTTTGAAGGATGCTGAACAATTTACTTTTAACCCAATATCTATGGAACTGAATTATTTGCACAATAAGATTTTTTTCATATTAGCCTTGGATCGAATTTAAAATTATTTTGTTAGGTAGCATTAGTTTCACTAATTGTATTATCCCCTGTTAGAAGACTGACTACGCCTCAAAAGAAAGTCCTCCATCATGTACAGTATTTTAGGAGTTTGCATGTTTAAAATCCTATCCATTGTTACAACTGGAAAATGTTATACAGCCACTTCATTGATTCACCTTCCAGTAGGGAACTCGAGGTGAGGGGTGACCTTATAAAGATTTATAAAATCATAAGGGCATAGATAAGATGAATAGCCAAGGTCTTTTCCCAGGATATGGGAGTCCAAACCTAGAGGGCATAGAGTCATAGAGATATATACAGCATGGAAATAGACCCTTCGGTCCAACCTGTCCACACCGACCAGATATCCCAACCCAATCTAGTCCTACCTGCCAGCACCCGGCCCATATCCCTCTAAGCCCTTCCTATTCATATACCCATCCAAATCCCTCTTTAATGTTGCAATTATACCAGCCTCCACCACATCCTCTGGCAGCTCATTCCATACACATACCACCCTCTGCGTGAAAACATTGCCCCTTAGGTATCTTTTATATCTTTCCCCTCTCACCCTAAACCTATGTCCACTAGTTCTGGACTCCCCAACCCCAGGGAAAAGTCTTTGACTATTTATCCTATCCATGCCCCTCATGATTTTGTAAACCTCTATAAGGTCATCCCTCAGCCTCTGATGCTCCAGGGAAAACAGCCCCAGCCTGTTTAGCCTCTCCCTATAGCTCAAATCCTCCAACCCTGGCAACATCCTTGTAAATCTTTTCTGAACCCTAGGACCTTACCATTAAGTGTATAAGTCCTGCTAAGATTTGCTTTCCCAAAATGCAGCACCTCGCATTTATCTGAATTAAACTCCGTCTGTCACTTCTCAGCCTATTGGTGCATCTGGTCAAGATCCTGTTGTAATCTGAGTTAACATTCTTCACTATCCACTACACCTTCAATTTTGGTGTCATCGGCAAACTTACTAATTGTACCTCTTATATCACATCCAAATCATTTATATAAATGACAAAAAGTAGAGGACCCAGCACCGATCCTTCTGGCACTCCACTGGTCACAGGCCTCCAGTCTGACAAACAACCCTCCACCACTACCCTCTGTCTTCTACCTTTGAGCCAGTTCTGTATCCAAATGGCTAGTTCTCCCTGTATTCTGTGAGATCTAATCTTGCTAACCAATCTCCCATGGGGAACCTTGTTGAACGCCTTACTGAAGTCCATATAGATCATATCTACTGCTCTGCCCTCATCAATCCTCTTTGCTACTTCTTCAAAAATCTCAATCAAGTTTGTGAGACATGATTTCACAAAACCATGTTGACTATCCCTAATCAATCCTTGCCTTTCCAATTACAGGTACATCCTGTCCCTCAGGATTCTCTCCAACAACTTGCCCACCACTGAGGTCAGGCTCACCGGTCTATAGTTCCCTGGCTTGTCTTTACCACCCTTCTTAAACAGTGGCACCACATTTGCCAATCACCAGTCTTCCGGCACCTCACCTGTGACTATCGATGATACAAATATCTCAGCAAGAGGCCCAGCAATCACTTCTCTAGCTTCCTACAGAGTTCTAACGTACACCTGATCAGGTCCTGGGGATTTATCCACCTTCATACATTTCAAGGCATCCAGCACTTCCTCCTCTGTAATACGGACATTTTGCAAGTGTCATCATCTATTTCCCTACATTCTCTATCTTCCATATCCTTTTCCACAGTTAATACTGATGCAAAATACTTGTTTAGTATCTCCCCCATTTTCTGCGGCTCCACACAAAGGCCGCCTTGCTGATCTTTGAGGGGCCCTATTCTCTCCCTGGTTACCCTTTTGTCCTAAATGTATTTGTAAAAACAGTTTGAATTCTCCTTAATTCTATTTGCGGGTTTAAGGTTGGGGGAAAGATTTAAAAGAGACCTGACGGACAACTTTTTCACATGAGGGTGGAGCGTACATGGAACGTGCTGCCAGAGGAAGTGGTAGAGACAAGTAAAATTACAATGTTTAAAAGACATTTGGGCAGGTTTGTGGATGGGAAAGGTTTGGAGGGAAATGGGCCAGGTGCAGGCACATGGGACTAGTTCATTTAGGAAAACTGGTCAGCATGGATGAGCTGCGGGCTGTTTCTGTGCTGGGTGACATTATCCTGACCTCAGAAATATGTGTTGGCAACAGTCTCTGGTTGCTGATGGGCCTTACCCACCTTACTTTCCTGTGGGAGTTAGGCAGCTCTTTGCCCCAGCCTCATCCAAGAGTCACCAGCTCAGGAGCCTCTGCAGTGTCACCAGGGACAGTATTCACTCCTGACAAGGTCAAGAGACCTACTGCATTCAGGATAAAAAATTTAAAATTTTGGGAATCCGATTGCTGGAGGAAAAACCCATCCAGTGGACTCATTGGGATTGTGGGTTTTGCCTCCCCTTCCTGTGATGCTATCTTTGCTTACCCATGCCCCAGGGATTGCCATTGGTCAGCTGTTTACAGTCAATGGTGGCCTTCCCACTGGGGGAATATACTGTTGACCATCAGTCCGCAATATGGCATCAGGCTGGTAAACTGGGCCTTATTAGGGTCTTTGCATACTTAAACCAACTAACCGCCTCAATCCCACCAATTCTGTTCCCGCTGTTGGTTAAATTTCCCAAACATCATGGAACAATGAATCATGGCACCCCACGATTTTACCACACATGCCTGCTTCCTGCCTCATGCCAGCTGGTAAAATTCTGCCCATTAAGTCTAGACATTACTGTAACCTCTCTTTACAAAGATCTGTCTCACATCAAATAACTCATAAACTAAAAACACACTCAGAATGTGATTCATTCCAACAAGGTCAGTATTACTTTTAGTGACAAAGTATGAAAATTGGAGCCACATAATTGCGTCAATATGGTGTGCATATTTCTTTGACAGTAAATATTTTGGTGATGTAAACCACAAGTGCAAGAAAGTGAATGGAAATGAATTTTCATTAGATAATGGTAGTGTTACATGATCAGAGAAATGTCCTGTCAATTCTGTCAAGCCAGTTAAATTCAGCAGCAGAAATGCAATAGTTGTTAACTGTTTTACTTCTGTATGTCTCATTAAAGAATGAGATGCAAAAGATAACAGGAATGTCTATCTACCTTATTTAGCCCATTCCTAGTATGTTTAATGTACATGTCATAATATCTGTTGAAATATTCCAATACATCTCATGCTGGAGGAAACTAACATTCAAGAAACAATACTCTGTAAAATCTCCTCAAAGGGTAATTATGCAAAACCCTCAGATTATTAATTGAAGTTTGTAGTCTGCATTTTAAGGTTTATAAACAGTCCCCACAAAACATGAATATTGCTGAAACACGATACATTGCTGAAGCTTTTCATTTTGCACTCATTGAAAGAATGCTAAGTTTCAAATGATCACCACAGGCTGTATGTGTAAAGGGTTAATGTTAATATAAGTAAATAAATTACCAATGTTGTACACCTAATTTATCATTCTCCTCCTACCAGAATTAGTGGGAGATGGTTCTATGTAAAAGAATCATGTAATGTCTGTCCTCCATATAGTCTGAAGACAATGTTCAATAAAAGTTGATGTCTAGCAATGACCAAGCTTCTTACAGTTTCTATTGAGCTCAATCCTGAATATAAATGGATGACAATCAGAAATGACCATGGTTCCAGGTGAAAAATGTCAGAAGTCACATGACGCCAGGTTATAGTCCAATAGGTTTATTTGAAATCACAAGCTTTCGGAGTGCTGCTCCTTCATCAGGTGAAGTCATGATCTTCTTGGAGATCTTCTCCACTTTGAGCCAGAGGTTTGTGATGTCCATGGTAGCCATGATGTGGAGGTGCCAATGTTGAACTGGGGTAGACAAAAAAAAACCCAGATGAAAACAACAGGTGAAAAACAGTAGCTAGGAGGTAGTCAGTAAAAATGATTGTGAGTGCAAGAACAGTGACGGAAATAGCAACCAAACAAACTGCAGGGGAAGAAGTTGTAAAAGTATTTGATGCACACCTCTATTATAGGAAGAAGACTGTTATACTGCAAGTAAAGTTTAATAATTGCACCCAATGACAGGGAGAGATTGTCAATCCTGCTATTAGCAATTTACAGAGGCTATCTGAAAATTGTGAATACAGAGCCCTAAAAGATGAATGAAGTTGGGAATATAATGTTTTAATGTCTTAGAAGAGGCACTATCTGACTTTCTGCAGCCAAGTGAGGATTTGACATTATTGCAGTTATCTAGACATGTAGAAGTGAGAAAACAAAATTGAGCATCAGTATGAGGCAAAGAGGAGATTTTTTTTCTGGGACTCTGCACTGGCAGCATACCTACATAGAAACATGGACAGCATGAAAAAAGCTGCAATAACTTCCATTTATAAATGCTCCTGCTGTGACAAAAAGAGATGGCATCAACATGAAGATTGTCCCACCAAAAATGCAGAGTGCCATTGCTATAAAGGGAGAGGCATTTTAAACTTGTATATTGCAGAATAAATTCCAAACTCATAAACTTCCAAACTCAAAGACACCCTTTGAAGTTAATTGCATTCAAGAAATTGAATATGTTAAAGATATTGAAGTGTCATGTGTGGGAGAAAGGTAAGGACCAAATGAAAACTACTGGAGAGCAGAAATGTGAATGGATGGATATAAAACAGATGGATATAAAACAAACTTAAACTCGAATACCAGAGCAGAAGTTCCAGTTCTTTTTGACACAGAACCACAGTTAAAGCAAAACTTCCTCCAACCATAACTCTACAACTTCAAAGTCCAGAAGTATATATTGTATGAGCCTGCTGTGTCAACCCTTTCAGAACCTTTACCTTATTCATACAACTGTATACAACTGCAAGTCAGGTTACAGATAAATCCTACCCTCCAGTGTAAAAAAAGGATGATCACATGAACCTTATACTTGACCCAGACCTTGGAAATGTTCCCTCAAGCTTAGGGAACAGACAATTTTGTTAGTGGTTGACTGCTGTTCCAGGTGAATAGAAGTAACGTATCTCCATTATTCTACTTACGAAGCAATTATTCTATTACTGAAAGAACATTTCACTACATACAGATTTCTAGACATTTTGGATAATGACCCACAACTTGTTACCAAATGCTTCAAATGGTTCATGAAATCTTATGTTTATCCACATGACCCAGATAGTCATAAGCTAATTGTGAGGCCGAAAGAGTAATAAGGGTGGCAAAGGCTTTATGAAGGAGAATGACAACATCAACCTGACATTGTCAAATTATCATTCTATCCCAGTCCAGAATAACTTGACTCTTTGTGAATTTCTCATAACAGGGAGACTCTGGACTCTACTTCCTGCTCTTTTGTACACACGCGTGCCACGTGTCACAGTAATTGAATTGGAGAGTGAGAGACAAGGAGGATAAGTGATGGCCAAATTGAACAAGAAATTGTAATGAATATCACCCAGCTCACAGGTGTGGAGTCTGTGTGGTTTTGGGATCAAAATTGTCAAGATCAAATTATTGAAAAGCCCCTATATTTGTGATCTTACTTCAGGAAGAGTGAACATAGAATGGTGAGAAGAAAAAGTTTCTCCAAGGAGCAGACTTTCAAAGGAATGGACAATTTATTCAGGAGACCTGAAAGACGGCCCAGACCATGGACTAGCATCATTTACTGATTCATGTGCTACCTTAGAGTTCAAGTGAACCATGTACAGTTTCCCCAAGAGAGCTAAGGACAACATCAGAGAAGCACAAATAAAGTAAGTGACTTGGAGGGGAGATGTAGGGCAATGTAAATTGCTATTGAAAAGAGTCAAATATTTGGGGATATATTGTGTAAAGGATTACGTTAATTATATAAATAAAACTATCTACACTATTAGTGATGTAAGATCACAAGATTACGAGAACCAATGATTCTACATTGAAAAGTTGTAAAAAAATTTCTCCTTGAAGAGAATGTTTTAAAAAAGCTATTGATTACAAAAGTGGTCAATTTTCTGTGGGAAGATTGCAGATTCAGAGAACTCCCAAATCTCCACATTCCCCTCATCTCAAGTCCTCTCAAACACGCCGCCAGATTATCTGGAGATAGTCTTGGGAACACAACCACTTCATCAGCTCCAGTCTAGATGTCTCCACCTGATGTGCCGAGTCAGTGAGAGGCATTGGTCCCAATAAATCAAGTAGGCAGTGAGCGTGAAGCGTGAAACTCTTTTCTCCATCTGTCCTGTTTCTCTCTCTCTGTCTCTGTGTGAATTTCTTCATCTCTCTTTTGGTTGTAAGATGGTGCTGCACTGCAGTGACATGGAATTTTACATTGATAATATAATTTTTCTTTTTCCTTTTTATGTGTGAGTTTTAATGATCAACCAATAAGGACTCTAAAAATTTGAATTCAAATTAAAGCAACATTCAAGAAAGGAGCAGACAGAAAGCAAGAAACTGTAGGCCAACTGGTCTAGCATCTCAAATTGCAAAAACGCTGGAGTCCACTTTTAAGGGAATAGTAACAGGATATTGCAAAAATAATCATACACCAAATGGGGAGGTGGTACCATAGTGGTAATGCCACTGGACTAGCAACACAGGATCTCAGGTTAATCTTCTGAATACCATGGGTTCAAATCCCACCATGGCAGCTGGTGAAATTTGAATTCAACAGCAATCTGGAATAAAAAGCAAGTCTAATGAAGCTGCTTTCAAATGTTGTAAAGCCCATCAGGTTCAACAAAATCCTTTACAGAAAGAAATCTTATGGCCTACACGCGACTCCAGATCCACAGCAATCTAGGTGAATCTTATTTGCCATCTAAGAAATGGGGATGGAAATAAATCCCAGCCCAGCCAGCAAAGTTCACATCTAATGAACAAGCTTTTAAAACCTCAGATTTAAAATGATGTTAAGCAGGAAAGAGAAGAAAGATCGGGAAAGATGATGTACGCACGAGTTATTGGAACAATTTTTCCTTAACAAATCTGCAACTTGCTAAAAAGAATCTAATAAGTAGATCAGAGACCAAATGGCAAGGTAGATATTTCAATGAATGTAAAATCGGTGCAAAGCAGACCAACTGAACAGATCAACAACCTATGCTCAATCTGTGCAATTGTTGATCCCATAACCGAATTCCTGGGGTTTACTTTCTAAAAGGGCTCAGGAAGAGCAGATATTCCCCAATTGCACAAGAGTTGTGAGCTTCCCTTCCATACTTATTGAAACACCCTTGGTCTGAACGTACCTGATGGGGTTCTGCAGTTGATGTCCCCTGTTTGACAAACAGCCTTTTGGCTTATGACCAGCATTGGGAGTTCGCAATATTATTTTAGATGAAGCCCAAGAGACAACTTCAATTAATCCAAAAGTCTCTTGTTTTGTACATGTGCTACTATCACAGCACCAAAACTGTGTGATCATATTTGATGGAAATATCACAAGATGTTGTGAGAAGAAGCCTTGGCATCCAGGGAAAGAAAGCCAAAGAAAACATTGTCTTTCTATCTGACTTCTAAAGGGGAGGAGGCCCACAGAGAGCTCTACAAATACTCGTAATACTTATACGGAGTTGGAAGAGTATAATAGATCATCTTTTGCTAGAAAAGTGTTCCTGTTCTAATATCAATGTTCTGAAAGAGAGGACAGACTTGATCAACTATGTCATCTACAATGTTTTAGTTAAAGGATCAAATCTTGACCTAAGGACAGGGTGAAGCGAAACAAGTGTGGTATCTTGTTTTATTTTGCTGAGCTGCTGGCACCTTTGGGTTCTGAACATAAGTTACAATTTAACAAGAGTTCTGTCTTCTTCAGTGGCTACACAATGCTAGTTGCTGGTAATTTAAACAGCTCAGTGCCACTTAGCACAAAGTGGGTTTTATTTGGCAGCTGCCTACAAGCAACTTTAAGGATAGTCACATTCTTTCAAGTAACTGATAGTTTTGGAGATGTGTTTCCAACACAAACTCACCAACAGAAAACACACAAGCTTAGGTTTAAATTTTGTCAAGCAAAGCTTATTCAGTCCATCTATTGTAAATTTATTCCATTGTACCATTTGCTTCATCTCCCAGCCTTAAATTAAAAGCAGTGATGCCAGAACATTCAACCTGGGTGTGGCATTATAAAATAGACAAGTTGGATTGGAAAGTCATAACATGTTTTGCTTGATTTTCCTTTCCACTGAATCATAAGGACAGGTATGATCATCTTAAAAACCTTATTGAAATTCTAACCCGCTGTGCTGGCCAAATTGGGGTCTCAAAGTCAATGCAATTCTTGCCCTTATCTGCACAAGTCTGCAGTTAGGAGCTTTCTGGGTGGTTCCTCCTTCTGAACTTTAAGATGACTTTAGTTCCTCTATTTTCACACCAGCTGAGATCCTTTGCAGACCATTTCAGGCTAAGGATTGAAGCACATAATTGATAACAAGATTAGATCCATTGCAAGCCAGTATCGGTCAGTTTCACATTTACTTTACTGAACAGAATGCTCAAAGTAAATGATGTATGCATGATCCACTAGATTTTAGCCTGAGCTATATCTCACCAGACAAGTGTCTCTCTTTGTCTTTTGGAATATTTCTCTGAAAATAAACATGGAAAGTACAGTTATTATTTGATCAGTTAGCGTGTTGGTAAAATACTGTTTAAAATCAATTAAAACAACATCAAAAGGGTTTGGTTTGCTGTCATGCTGCTGTAGATTTATGTCAAATTGTGAATGCAACTTTAGAAGAGATTGGGAACATGGAATTTAGATCAGCAGCATCACTCTGAACATCATCCCAATTGTTCACAATGTGCTGACAACCCCTCATGGGTTGGCCCATATGGTGCAGCAGATGGGTGTTCATGCAGATTCCCATTGGAAGGCATCAGAAGCAACTGAGAGCATCTTATTGTGAACTCACATAGACCTAGCAGCTGATGTGATGCCGACTCACCAGATTTGGAACATGCAAGGCTTTTCAAAGATTTCACACATCACTCACAAAGGATCAGATGCCTACCTACAAGATATATCAGCATCATTGAAAGCACCAGGCACCAAATTAGGTGCCAAGTAGGTTCTGAAAAAGGATCACTGGACTCAAAACATTAATTTTGATTTCCCATCATAGATGCTGCCAGATCTGCTGAGATTTTTCAGCATTTTCTGTTTTTGTTTCAGATTTGCAGCATCCTCAGTTCTTTCAAGTTTTTACCATTGCGGGTAAGGTCATTTTGAAGAATTACTGCTCATACAAAGTGTCTGTATGTACTCTCCAATATGCTTTGGGAGTTTTGTGGTGAGTTCCTGGATTTGTTGGAAAGTGTGGCCATGTCCTCACAGGGGGAGCAAAGGACTTGGTGACCTGTCCAACAGAGGCTGCACCTAGCAGAGATTATGGGGATTGCAATGAGAAAACAAAATTAACTGAACTCTGCACAACATCCTGATGCAAGTTGGAGCCAAAATCTTCCAAGTTGCTTGACAGTAATGAGTAGCTAAAGGCAAACCAGTCAATACTGCTATTATGTCAATGTGCATCAATGTTCCACTCCATGCATCCTGTGGGGTGACACAGTGGCTCAATGGTTAGCACTGCTGCCTCACAGTGCCAGGGACCTGGGTTCGATTCCAGCCTCGGGTAACTGTCTGTGTGGAGTTTGCACATTCTCCCAGTGTCTGCGAGTGTTTCCTCTGGGTGCTCTGGTTTCCTCCCACAATCCAAAGATGTGCAGTGTAGGTGGATTGGCCATGCTAAGTTGCCCATAGTGATCAGGGACGTGTAGGTTAGGTGCATTAGTCAGATGTAAATGTAGAGTAATGTGGTAGGGAAATGGGTTTGGTTGGGATACTCTTTGGAGGATCAATGTGGACTTGTTGGGTCGATGGGCCTGTTTCCACACTGTAGCGATTCTATTCTATTTCTAGGTCAAAACATTTCTGCTCACTTTCCTATAAGTGTTCTGTCTATGGCTCCATGACTCAGCACATGCTGATTCTGACTCGGTACTGTCCGTTACGAGGTGCTAGTAGCTGTGCTGTTGACTGTATGAATCCAATTAAGTGATAATACCACTTCATCAGTGATGTGGTGTTCCTCTCACTTCCTCCCTCTGTGCATTCTGTCGTAGAGAAGGTCTTAGGTGTCCAATAACAAAAACTCAGATAGGAATGAGGAGTAGAGTTCAGGTCCAGAGGACCACATTGACACCATTAGCAGCTTGTTCATGTGCCAGACAACAGGATGAGGGTGCTGTGATTTGAGAAGATCATTGACTCCATTTGCTTTATTCTTCTGCCTTCTAATGAGTGCCTCATTATCATTCAGTGATTATATTGTAGTGATATATATTGTAGTGACATATATTGCGGGCATTATATTGCAGTGATTATAGTGAACTGTCCTGAGTGATCTGTCTGCCGTAGCTGAACAACTCAAGGTGCCCTGAGTCAGTGAAAGGTAGATGCAAGTCCAATACATTTGTGAGGGTGAGGTACAAAGTATCTGGATGTTAAACATGAATCTTGAGTGCCAGCAACTGCTGCTAGGTGAATGAAGGAGGTGTTGTATACTAAGCAGCATGAGAGATTGTTGGTGTCTATGAAATATCATGTGACGAAACATTCACTGACCTTGTCCAAACAGATGACTTATTAGCTCTCTTGTGGAACTGCTACCAGACCTTTCTGTCCAGGTACAAGGAACTGATCTCCACTGCACCCACTCTCTTTGGAGAGTGACCCTTTATGATATTCTGGCCCTCCATGAAATCATGTCATCTTTCCTCTTGCCAACCTTCACCATCAAGGTCTCCAGTTCTGCATTTGCTCGAGAACTGGCACAAATCTCTTTGTCCTGGTGTTCCATTTCTCCTTTTTTTCACAATTGCAGTTTCCCTTTACTATGGACAGATATGGGACAGTGAATTCTGAGGTGATTTGAGTAGAGGATGTGAAGGAAGCAGTAAAAATGAATACTTAATATATTATGTTTACATTAGTGGATAGTAATCCACAGGCCTGAGTTAAAAATTCAAAAACGTTTTTCATATTTACTCATGGGATATTCCTGTCTCTGTCTAGGATAACACTTATTACCCAAAAGGCATTTAAAAGTCAATTACATTTTGGGCCTGGAGTCACATGTAGGTCAGACCAGATAAGGATGACAGGTTTCTTCCCCAAAAGGACATTAATAAACCTGATGGGTTTTTGCAACAATTGACAATGGTATCGTGATCACATTTAGGCCAGCTCTTTGTTTCAGATTTTATTACAGAATTCAAATTTCACCATCTGCCATAATGGGATTTTAACCCATGTCCCCAGAATATTAACGTGGGATTCTGGATTGCTAGCACACTGATGTTATGACTATGCACCATCTCCCAGTCTGTAAGTTAACATAAAATCAATCAAAACATTGCAATTTGAAAATTTAAATACTAAGTATAAAGTGGTAAAAATGCAATTCATTTACCTGGTCGGCCCTTAATGAATTTCTAATTGAACATCAGTTAACGTTAACTGTCTTCTAACATGGTCTCAGTTGAATCTTTTGTTTTCCCTTTGATCAGTCTCCTTCCAACTATACTAGTGACCATTCCAATTCTCTAAGTCAATCTAAGCTTCCAGTTTCAGGGTCCTAACTATTTGCTTTTCACCTGAGGATGTCCAAACACTCTTCACCACCATCTTCCCCAGAAAGATATGAAAGCTCATCCCTTCCTCCTTGAATAGAAACCCAACCACGGCCCATATATCAGTAAGTATTTACATGTCTCCAAATGTTTAGACTATAAAATGAAAATGAACAGTTCTAGTTTATGTCATCCTCTTATAAAATCTATGGTTGGATCCCATACAACATGACAGCACATTAATTACATCATTAATGTCTGTTCCCTTGAGCTCAGCTGTTTGTCTTCAAATAATAACACACAAGCAGGATAATCAAGTGTACACATGATATTCATCCATCAATTGATTCTGTCATTCACAATCCAGTGGTACAGTTCAAGTAAAGTTCATTTTTGGTCTTCAATCATAATTGACTCACTACATTCCTGTCTTCATTAGCTTTTGCCCAGCTTGAATGGCACTGGTGACCAATGGCTGTATTGTTTTGGAAATTGCTCCAAGTTTATGAAAGAGTTGACTGAACTCAACAGTTCTTGAAAGTATTAGCAAGTAGTTGAATCCAAAACAAAACTCAAACACGGTGGTCAAATTGACAGTATGGAAATGTGTCAGTCAAAGACCTGTCAATAGTTGAGGGGTTTCCCTCGAATGTTAGGGCCTCCTAGATTGTAGGCCTCTCTCAATAGCCCATCTCCTTGCTGACTTTCGCGGTTATAACACATCAGTGACTTACATTACTTATAGTTCCCATGCTGTTGGTCATTCTCAATAACACTCAAAGCTATTCTCATTTGCAACCTCCGATATCTTGAAGGATTGTTTATTAATCATGTGACAGTTTGATGCCACTTTATTGATTCACATTACTGCGAGAAGAACTTACATTATAAACTTACATTGACAGATTGGCTGAACTGTATTCTGTCAACTAGTCTCCTAACGCTGACTTACTGAAGTCTACTATCTATCAATGCATTTTAAGATAAAACAACAAAGCAAATTAATTTATGTTCATAGTGAACAAAAGGTTTACTGTATAATGTCTGTACTATTATCAAGAACGTTCCCAGAAGCAGAGCACTTAACAAAACTGTCTTGAAAGTTAAAAGCATGTGTCATTTTATATAAATGCTTGGGGAGCACAACTGTACAAATATATTTCAATGATGAAGGAACAGTCTATAGTCAAATATTTAATTACCCTGATGGCAAGAATTTGGCCACTCGTTAATTATATAATAAGCCACATGCTAGAAATTAAAACAGAAATTTGTTGAGTAATACTACAAGAAATATGGAATTGAATGGTGATTTAATGGTAGAGAGTAGGAATGGAAGCAATTAAGTCATAAAGGGATAATTTGTAAATAATGTATAGTCTAACTGTCATAACTGTTCAATAAAATCTTACATCATTAAAGAGTCTGAATGGATTATGTAGCTGAGGTTTATTTCCACCAAGTTCAAAAAGGAAACGTGCTGACACAGTATAAATACAACTCAGACATATTCATAAAGTAATTGGCAAAGGGGTAGTATAGCCTGTGCCTGAGGTATGTATATATTGGATATTGTGTAATAATTGCAGGTTCTTCCCCAAAGCTTGTCCTGACTGTGGCAATGCCTCATCAAATGTTACTTAAGGTAAACAAGGGCAAAGATTGAAAAGCTTCCTTATGTGCCTGAGAAATAGGAGGCCAGCAATTGAAAATTGAAAGGAAAGCCCTCTTTGCCACTCTAACCTCACGTGATACAACATTCGGTCTTGGGTGTAGGGATGGGCAAGTAATTCAGAAGACCTGAAACAGGCGTATAGCTGCTTGAAAATGGAAATCATGTTTCCTATGACAGTTAGGGATTCTGATTGAAATTTATGTACAATGTGTTCAGTTTCACAAGTCACCTTAGTGAACAGTGGGATCAACTGAGTCTCATACGAAGCATATCTGTTACAGATATGGCACAATAGACTGCATCACCTGCAACACATTCTGCGTACAGAATGTGAACACCACAGTTCTTAAATGATTTTAGTAGAAATTTAATTAATAACAAAACTGTAAAAGAGTTCCCTGATGACAAAGTGGGTGAATAAAGTGTGTGGTGTGTACTGAGTCATACAGACTGGGAACGCCCTGCTCTAATTACTGGTTCCTGCTGAATTAGCTATTGTTCATTCATGAGCATGCACCATTTTCTTGGGTGTTGTGTCAGAAATATTGTATGGGCAAAATAAAATTAGCTTGCTTGCGCAGTAACACCAATGTTCATTCACATAGTGCCTTAGCATGGTGAAAATGTCTCAATTGGAAGGGTATCAGAGCCTCAGAAGTAATTAGGACAGCTAAACAAAAGTATGGACAAGAGATATGCTTAAAGAGTGGCTTAAAGAGTGACTTAAAGAAGGAGATCAGTGGAGAGGTTTGGGGAGGGAATTCCAGAGTTTAGGGTTCAGGAGTAACAACATCTTACATTGAGATAGTACTTTTGTGAAAATGAACTTTGCTAATGTACTTCACAAATGTGTTATCAAATATAATTTGGCATTGAGTTATATAAGAAGATAATAGGGCAGCTGACTAGAAACCTGAACAGAGAGGCAGAGTTTAAGTAGCATCTTTAATGAATAATAGGATACAGAGTGTTATGATTGGTCCCTTGGCAAAGGTTCCCAGTTCCTTACAATCTTAGATTATCAAAGGATTATCTTCCCATTTGGGGTGGATGAACCCACTCCCCTTCTTAATTCAACCCATCTTTCAGTCGATTATAACAAGGATAATTAATTCTTTCCTTTGTGGAAATCTCTTCCCGATTCAGATGTATTTATAATTTCAAAAGATAAATTAACCAGGTTTTCTTGACTTTAACAAGGCATGTGTTATTGGAAGGTTGCTAAATGAGGGAAAAGATAATTAAATAAAACCACATATTCAAAGATTAAAAATGTGAATTAAGAAAAAAGACAAGAGTTAAAAAAAATCAAATCAGTCTCAGATCCAGTGAAGCATAGATAATGGAGTATGATAATGAACAGGTATTGCGGCTGTAAAGTTGGATGGTAACAGTAATATTGATGTTGGTGGTAAAGCAGTTGATTTCAAGATTTTTGATTCTCCAATTAGCTGAGAGACACTTTGTCTTGTTTACTTTTTGACTGTAACTTTACTGATTCTCCTCACTTCCAGCACTCAGAGCAAAAGACTGCAGAAATGTCTAGTGGTTGTCCTCAAGTTGTGACCCTCACACCATACGGGTCAGACTACTAACACAATGAGATCAGGAATGTGAAGGCTTTTAACCACTGTTTTTATGTGTATGCCTGGGAGGGTAAAACATAAATATGTCTTTCATCGCATGTCCCTAGTATGGGATATGACCCACAGGAGATGGCCTTCCTGCTGAAATTAGTTTTGGTTTGAATCCCCTCATTTTAAGTCTCTATAATAAATGTTTCCCTGTCACTCCACAGGTGCAACACTCCATGGGTTCTCTTTCAGCAGTCAGTGAATTCCATTCTTAAGATTTACATGATCAGCCATTCTTGGCTGATAAGGCTTTTTTTTTAATGTCTTATTTTAAAGTTCAGATGTCCATAAGTAATTTGAGGTTGTAATCTGTCATTATGACAAGAGGCAGAGAATTTTTGAAAATAAATTCTAGAGCGTTGTCTGTCAGTAGTTGAATGTGTGGGCTGTCATTGCTGGAATAATAATTGGGGATGCACAAGAAACCAGGATTGCAAGAGGATTGAGATCTCGGAGGATTGAGATCTCGAAGGATTGTTTACCCCTGCAAGAACAACACTAGTTCAGTTCCCTCAGCATTTGCCTTACTGATATCACCACTGAGAGACAGTGTATTTAAAGTGACTTGGTGGGAAAAGAATAACAAACTGAGATCAATATATCCAATTTATGACCTACTGATTTTCAGTGGCATTAACGTTGATGCAGCACGGTCATTGAAAAATTGGGAGCATTGCCAAAGTCTTTCAATTCTGCAACTTCAAAGTTATCACAACATATGCTGAAAACAGAGACTCACACCTAATGATGAATGACTCATCTGAGTCATTCCTCAGCAATATTAGCATTAATGACATAAATATATACTTTTGGAAGAGAGAAAAATTACAGAAAATTTTCAATGGTTTTCAAATTATATATTTTTAAAATCAGGGTGAATGAAAGAAAGAATCAAAACAAAACCTCAGCCTGTACTCAAAGTGCTTTACAGTCAATTAAATATTTTTAAGATGTAGTCACTTTTATAATGTAGGAAATGCAGCAGCCAATTTAGGCAGAACATGGTCCCACAAAAGAACGGGTGTGAGAAAGATCAAACAATCTCACAGAATCGTTATGATGCAGAAGGAAGACATTCGGCCCATCGGGCCTGCAATGGTTTTCTCACCTACCGCCAATCTCTTGCTTTTTTGTTTTTTACTCGCACACCATTTCTATCCAAATAGTCATCCAATGCTCCCTTGAATGTTTCAATTGAACCTGCCTCCGACACATTTCCAGGCAAGTATGTGCAGCATGAAGACAAAACTTCTCTCACATTGCCCTTGCTTCTTTTGCACATCACTTTCATTTACACCCTCATGTTCTTTTTGTTATGAGTGGGAACAGCTTCTCCCTGTATACTCTGCCTAGGCTGCTTAACCTGTCTTGTGCTGTTGACTGAGGGACAAATATTTGTCTAGATATCGCTGTCCTTCAACAAAAAAGTGTCATGAATCTTATGCATTGAACTGACAGTGAAGATGAAGCTTTGTTTAGATTCTCTTTCAAAGGATGACACACCTGAAAGTGCACATTCTATCCCCTCAGGCCTGCACTGGAGTTGCACTTTAGATTCTCTGCCGCAACTCTCTGGAATCAAAGTGGACCTCACATATTCTAGATGCTGATAATTACAAATTATTCCTGATAATAGACTGCTAGCACTTATTGTTCATCAAAATAAATGAGCCCAACTAATCCTTATTTTTCAGTTTCCTTTCTTTCTTGAAAATGTTGATAAATTGTTCCATAGATACTAGGGTATCCTACACAAATGTGAGGATTTACCAGCATTTGTGAGCTTAGTTTTTAATGTTCATTCACAAGTTGTGGTCTTCACTGGCAAGATTGGAATTTACTGTCTTTCCCTAAGTGTACTTGAGAAGGTGATGGTGTGGCACCCTCCTGAAACACTGCTGTCTGTTGTAATAGTTTTTGTATAAGTGAGTGACACAACAGGCTATTTCAGAGAACAGTTAAAAGACAACCAATAGATTTTCGCTCAGGAGTTACATACAGCCAGACTGGGTCAAGGCTGCAGGTCACCTTCCCTAAAAGACATTAGTGAATCATTTAGATTTTGAGAACAACCCAGTGATTTAAAGTCATAGAGTCATACAGCATGGAAACAGATCCTTCAGTGCATCCAATCCATGCTGATCATGTTCCCAAACTAAACCAGTCCCACCTGCCTGCACTTGGCCCATATACCTCCAAACCTTTCCTATTCAAATATATTTTAAATGTTATAACTGTGTCTGCATCCACCACTTTCTTTGGCAGTTCACTCCTCACATGAATAACTCTCTGTAAAAATGTGGCCCCTCCTGTCCTTTTTAAATGTTTCTCCTCTCACCTGAAAAATAAACCCCCTAATTTTGAACTCCTCCACTCTCAGGAAAAGATCCTGTCATTCACCTTACCCATGCCCCTCATGACTTTATAAAACATCAGTAAGGTCACCCCTCAAACTCCCTCACTCCAGTGAAAAAAAGTCCCAGTCTTTCCAGTCTATTTTTAACATCTCAAGCCTTCCATTCCCAGTAATGTCCTGGTAAATCTTTTCTGAACGCACTCCGGTTTAATACTATCCTTCCTTTAGCAAGTTCACCAGAACTGCACACAGTCCTCTAGAAGAGGCCTCACCAATGTCCTGTACAACCTCAACATTTAATGCTCATCATTTCAACACACTGAAATTTTTATTTTTATTTTATTTAATAACTATGCATAATTTTCCCAATAGTGAGATTTGGACTTATATCACATAGGTTATTAATAACATCTCTCTGGATTAACACTTAAAAAAAGGAAAATAATACAGATGCTGGAAATTTGAAATAAAACAGGAATTGCTGGAAAACATGGGTAGGTGTGGCCGTATCTGTGGAGACAGAAACAGGATTACCATTTCATGTCCTAAGGTTCTTCCAAAATGTTGGACTGAATGTTGTAATTTTTTTTTGACCAAGTGTGAATTGTTAGAGTCATAGAGTCATAGAGATGTATAGCACGGAAACAGACACTTTGGCCCAACTCATTCCTGATGAAGGGCTTTTGCCCAAACATTGATTTTCCTGCTCCTCGAATGCTGCCTGACCTGCTGTGCTTTTTCAGCACCACTCTAATCATGATTCTGATCTCCAGCATCTGCAGTCCTCACTTTCTCCCAACTCATCCATACCAACCAGATATCATAAATTAATTGAGTCCCATTTGCCAGCATTTGGCCCATATCCCTCTAAACCATTCCTATCCATATACCCATCCAGATGCCTTTTAAATGTTGTAAATGTACCAGCCTCCACCACTTCTTTTGGCAGCTCATTCCATACACGTTCTACCCTCTGTGTGGAAAGGTTGCCCCTTAAGTCCCTTTTAAATCGTGCCCCTCTCACTTTAAAGCTATGCCTCCTAGTTTTGGACTCCCCACCTCAGGGAAAAGATCTTGTCTATTTTCCCTATCTATGGCTTTCATTATGTTATAAACCTCTATAAGGTCATTCCTCAGACTCCGACGCTCCAGGGAAAATAGCCGCAGTGTATTCAGCTTCTCCCTATAGCATAAACCCTCCAACCCTGGCAACATTCTTGTAAATCTTTTCTGAACCTTTCAAGTTTCACAGCATCCTTCCTATCGCAGGGAGATCGGAATTACATGCAATAGTCTAATAGTGGCCTAACCAATGTCCTGTACAGCTGCAACATGACCTTCTAACTCCTATACTCAAATCACTGACCAATAAAGGAAAAAATACCAAACACCTTCTTCACTATTCTATCTACATGGGACTCTACTTTTAAGGAACCATGAACCTGCACTCCAAGGTCTCTTTGTTCAGTGTTAAAAATCCCACAACACCAGGTTATAGTCCAACAGGTTTATTTTAAAGTACAAGGTTTCAGAGCACTACTCCTTCATCAGATCGCTAGTGGGGTAGGAACATAGGACATAGAATTTATAAGGAAAAAAATCAAAGTTTCACAAAACTGATGCAATGTATTCGGCAAACCTAGGTTGGACTATAATCTGTTGTAGTGTGATTTTTAACTTTGTCTACCCCAATCCAACACTGGCATCTCCACATTTTTGTTCAGCAACACTCTCCAGGACCTGACCATTTAGTGGATAGGTCCTGCCCTGCTTTGCCTTTCCAAAATGCATCTCACATTTATCTAAATGAAACTCCATCTGCCAATCTTTGGCACGTGAGTTGAGTTTTTTTGAGGATTTTTGCAACGAGGCCCAGTGAGACTTTTTGCCATAACTTACCAAAACTCGCCTCATTGACTACCTACCTCAGCAGTCTGTCTCATCTGATTCTAGCTCTATCTTATCATGTGCTATTCTTGGAAGTACGAATCACTTCTGGAATATCCCAGATTGACTAGAATCCCTGGCACTAACTTTAAAAGGCCACTGTGTAACCAGACAAATACTGTCGATCTGGAGCTGCTTTGGACCTGATAGACAAGGAGTATGTGGTGGCCTGCTTTTTATGCATGTTATCCTGGTGGGATGGCGCACAGGTGAGACATCCACTTCCCTGAAACCAACAGAGAAGGCCATGCCAGCCTGCTCTAAGGTTTCCACTGGAGTCAGTGCAGAATCAGCCATCTGGAGGAATATAGGAAGAATGTCAATGACTTTTCTCCAGTCCAACAGTATAACTCCTACCATCTTCTTTCTGATACTTTGCACTCACTTTATCCCAATTCTTGTACCCAATGTTCCACCAAAGCCCATCCTCTACCATTCTCTTTAATGCCTGCACCATCTTTTTTCACTACCTCTGCATGGTCTCTGTGCTGCCTACTCAAGTGCTCAGGACACCAAAAAATTACAGCTGTGCTGTCCAGTTTTATCTTGCTTCATCTCATCCCAGGAGAGGAAAAAGGGTCTTAATGCAGCAGAAAGAATCAAGACAGGTGGTTCATCTTCACAATCTTCAGCTCCTCACCACTTATGCGAAAGGCAGTCTGCTTTTGACAGCACTCTGAGTTATGATGTCTAAGGCCTTGGACTGGTCTCAGAAACTGCTCTGACTAACTTCCAATGCTGGGACCACCTGACAGAAGGCTATCTCTGTTGTCTGACTTGGGACACTTGGCACCATAACTGGTTTCCTAGCTTCATGCTTGAGCTATTCATTAATATATTAGCACCATGAACCTGGTATCACTAGTCGAGGGAGCAAAGCACAGAAAGACAAGGCAGGGATACTATAAGCACCAGCTCGGCTCAGAGTAAGTAACTGAGTGTTATGAGAGCAAGTGAACAGACTGAAGATGAAGCCTGGTCCAGTCCATGAGATGGGTACATGTCCCTGGGTGCACAGTGTCTTTACAGCGCATTACAATGATAGTTGCTGATGTAGTATTGAAGCATCCTGTAAGTGAATCGGAGATGTGTCCTGAGGGTTCTTTTGAGGTTGGCACATGTTGAATGCCAATGTCTATGGATGTGGCTGGTGCCGAAGGAACATGCCCTGAGATGTTGCCACCCACTGTTCAACATGGAGGTCCTTTGGAGCAAGTCACCAGAGACCTACTCTGACATCCATGTTGCGAATTCACAACTTCTAGCTTGTTTGGTGTATTGGATAAGATAGGGAGCTGAATATTAATGAGGCAAGTTGCAGCATGAATAAAGTGTTTAACAATTGTAAACCCTTTAATCAGCAGCTTGCAGCTGCCTGGAGAGAAACTCGTCACCCTATATGCCAAGGCATAAAAGATGGAGTGAGATGTGCCTGACTTTGAGATAGGCCTCATCAGATTTGTCACATGACTCTGACACAACCCTCTCCAATTTCCACATTGCTCATATACCTATAATTCTGTTTCCACAGATTTTGGCTCATCTGCTGATGTCATCCAGCATTTTTTGTTTTACTCCGGATGACCAGTCCTGCAACATAACTACAAATCCAAAAGATGGCAATTAAAAATTCTTCTGTGTTAAATATTTAGTATGCTGTTATGTCAGTTTGAAAATTCCCTACTTATTATTTTAGCAAAATTACAAAACTAGTTAAATGTGTTCTACCAAACGTAGAAACCCATAATATAGAAGGAGACCTTTAGTCCATGATGCTTATTCTAGCTCTCTGAAGACTCAGTCATGCTTAGCTCCATATGTGTGTGTAATCTAATGAGTTCCTCATTCTTAAGCACCTATCTAGCTCCCTTTTAAAATAATTTATGGCATCAGCTTCCATCATTCATCATTTCCTTTCAGATAGAATATTCCAGAGTCTGACAATGCTGAGTGGAAAATCCTCCTCATTTCCTCATCTTGATCTTTTGCCAATGATCTTTGAAAATATGAAATTAAGATATTAATCTGTTTACCAGATGAAATAAATTTTGTCGCTCTAACAGAACCACTCATCATGGAAATGTCTATTAATTCATCTCTTAATCTTCTCTGCAGAACTGGCACAACCACTGCAAAATGTCAGCTTAACTAAAGTGCCTCATTCCAGAAGACTCATCTGTAATCTTTCTAAAAATCCTTTGCCTCTTTCCAGAAGTGTGTCACCCAAAATGATGCCCAATATTTCAGCTGAGTCCGATGCCCATGATAAACTTCTGGAATGATCTGTTTGCTTTCATATTTTTTAAAAGATTCTTTCATAGGACAAGGACATTGCTGACTAGGCCACCATTTATTGCCTTTCCCTAATTGTTAACGGTTATAGAGTCATAGAGATGTACAGCACGGAAACGGACCCTTCTGTCCAACCCGTCCATGCCGACCAGATGTCCCAACCCAATCTAGTCCCACCTGCCAGCACTTGGCCCATATCCCTCCAAACCCTTCCTATTCATATACCCATCTAGATGTCTTTTAAATGTTGCAATTGTATTAGCCTCCACCACTTCCTCTGGCAGCTCATTCCATACACGTACCACCCTCTGTGTGGAAAAAGTTGCCTCTTACGTCTCTTTTATATCTTTCCCCTCTCACCCTAAACCTATGCTCTCTAGGTTTGGACACCTCCAAACCAGGGGAAAGACTTTGTCTATTTATCCTATCCATGCCCCTCATTTTATAAACCTCTATAAGGTCACCTCTTAGCCTCTGACACTCCAGGGAAAACAGCCCTAGTCTATTCAACATTTCCCTATAGCTCAAATCCTCCAACCCTGGCAACATCCTTGTAAATTTTTCTGAACCCTTTCAAGTTCCACAACATCTTTCCGATAGGAAGGAGACCAGAATTGCGCGCAATATTCCAACAGTGGCCTAACCAATGTTCTGTACAGCTCCAACATGACCTCCCAACTCCTATACTCAGTACTCTGACCAATAAAGGAAAGAATACCAAATGCCTTCTTCACTATCCTATCTACCTGCGACTTCACTTTCAAGGAGCTATGAACCTGCACTCCAAGGTCTCTTTGTTCAGCAACACTCCCTTGGACCTTACCATTAAGTGTATAAGTCTTGATAACATTTGCTTTATCAAAATGCAGCACCTCACATTTATCTAAATTAAACTCCATCTGCCACTTCTCAGCTCACTGGCCCATCTGATCAAGATCCCATTGTAATCTGAGGTAAACGTCTTCGCTGTCCACTACACCTCCAATTTTGGTGTTATCTGCAAACTTACTAACTATACCTCTTATGCCCACATCCAAAAGTAAATGATCAAAAGTAGAGGACCCAGCACCGATCCTTGTGACACTCCACTGGTCACAGGTCTCCATTCTGAAAAACAACCCTTCACCACCACCCTCTATCTTCTACCTTTGAGCTAGTTCTGTATCCAAATGGCTAGTTCTCCCTGTTTTCCATGAGATCTAACATTGCTAACCAGTCTCCCATGGGGAACCTTGTTGAATGCCTTTATGCAGTCCATATAGATCACATCTACCGCTCTTTGTTACATCTTCAAAAAACTCAATCAAGTTTGTGAGGCATGATTTCCCATGCATTAAGCGATGTTGACTATCCCTAATCAGTCCTTGCCTTTCCTAATACATGTACATCCTGTCCCTCAGGATTCCCTCTCACAACTTGCCCACCACTGACGTCAGGCTCACTGGTCTATAGTTCCCTGGCTTGTCCTTACCACCTTTTTTAAACAGTGGCACCACGTTAGCCAACCTCCAGTCTTCCGGCACCTCACCTGTGACTATCGATGATATAAATTTCTCAGTAAGAGGCCCAGCAATCACTTCTCTAGCTTCCCACAGAGTTCTAGGCTACACCTGATCAGGTCCTGGGGTTTTATCCACTTTTATGCGTTTCAATCCATCCAGCATTCCTCCTCTGTAATGTGGACATTTTTCAAGATATCACCATCTATTTCCCTACAGTCTATATCTTCTATATCCTTTTCCACAGTAAATGCTTGTTTAGTATCTGCCCCATCTCCTGCAGCTCCACACAAAGGCTGCCTTGCTGATCGTTGATGGGCCCTATTCTCTCCCTAGTTACCCTTTTGTCCTTAATGTATTTGTAAAACCCTTTGGATTCTCCTTAACTCTATTTACCAAAGCTATCTCATGTGCCCTTTTTGCCCTCCTGATTTCTCTCTTATGCATACTCCTACTGCCTTTATACTCATTGCTGTGGGTCTGGAGTCACATATAGACCAGACCAGGTAAGGATGGCAGTTTCCTTCCCTGACAGATATTAGTGAACCAGATGGGTTTTTCCTGACGCTCAACAATGGTTTCATGATGATCATTAGACTCTTAATTCCATATATTCATCGAATTCAAATTCCACCATCTACAGTCCAATGATAATACCACTAGGCTGTGACCTCCCCTCCTTAATAACCCAATTGTTTCTTTAATTACCTATTTGCTTGCTGTCTTTGTGTATGGACTCCAAGTTCTCACTGCTCATCTACACTTTTCAAAATTTTGCATTTCTGCTTCTCCCACAATGCATTATTTCTAACTCCACTACATTGAACTCCACCTGCTGAGCAAACTTTTAACAATTTCGGTTCAAATTAACGTAGTAGCCAATTTGTTAAATTTATTTGTGCTCAGATTTCCTCAGAAAACCTCGCTTTTTGTTTGTTAACCTGCTTTTTAGTGGCACTGCCTGCACCCCCCCTCACCCTCCACCCACATCACCACACACTACCACCCCCCCCCCCTCACTGGTTGTCCTGGATGAACTGAAGTAATTCAGTGCAAATGTTCACAGTGACTGGTAGAGATTCGGTCAGAAGTCCTAATTGAAGGAACCTCAGGCTACAATCAGTTATGTTTCCTTGTGTTAGCAGTAAACAGCCTGGAATGATCCTTATAACAATAATGGATTTTCTTCAGGACTGGGGGTGGGTGTAAGGGGAGTTGCAGATAAAAGGGGTGGGAGAGCAGGGTGATGAGGTGGGGATTGGTGAACACAGATAGAGGGTACCACTTGGTTGGCTAGAAGGACAGGTAGAAATGTTGACTTCTCCACCTCCTGATGCTGCCTGGCTTGCTGTGTTCTCCCAGCCTCCTGCTTGTCTACATTGGAATCCAGCATCTGCATTTTGTTTTGTCTTTATCACTTGCTATTATGGCTACTTCCCCTTTTTGTGTTATTAGAAAATTGAGGCTATTGAATTCTATGGGCTTCTGAAGGCAATTCTGTTTGTGTAGTTCTAAATTCACTTTTTACTGCAGTTGTGATGGAACATATTACTCAACTGAATTAACACGAAGATCACATTAAAATTGAAAATGAATCAGGTAGGGTTCTTTGCAAACAGCTGACTATCTGGATTCTACGTGCGTTTGATCCATTTTATCCCCCTTTATCAAGTGTAGTGAATTACAAATCACCTCTGCACATCTGGATTGACGACACATGTTAGAGCAAGCACTGTGTTTGCAGTCAGCAGAATTGAATAAACTAGGATTGAGTGCAGTTTAGATTATTTTGCTCTGGCTCCCTCTAATCCCAGAACATTATATTTTAGCAAGGTCTGTGACACTTCAGGATTATTCGCACTTTCAGGGCCCTAGCTGATTATGGGCTGCAGCGCTCCATTCAAAATGATCACCTTTGTTTTTTTCATGATTTGGAGATGCCGGTGTTGGACTGGGGTGTACAAAGTTAAAAATCACACAACATCAGGTTATAGTCCAACTGATTGGACCTGATGAAGGAGCGTCGCTCCGAAAGCTAGTGTGCTGCCAATTAAACCTGTTGGACTATAACCTGGTGTTGTGTGATTTTTAACTTTATTTTTTTCAAAGACTTTTCAGCTTGTCTGAGTAACAATTCCAGAGTAAAGTGGTGAAACCTGGTTGAATTCACTTAAAAGGGAATACCTGTGATTTATAGTGGTGATTGATTCCGTCGCTGTCAAGGTAATAGTTCTGTGATGGGGTTCTGGGAGAAGCGTGACAATCAGTTGGTGTTTATTACTGAATAACAAAATTAAAAAAGTAAAATAAAAAACCCACAGAAAAAAAAGCCTAGTTTGGGTTGACAAATGTACTGGATTAGTGTTGTTAGTTGTGATTTAGCTAGACAACACAGTGGGGTCTTGTAATAAGGATATGATAATGCACCACCAGGAATCTGTAGACTCATAAAGGTTGACCTTATAAATTGCTAATTTTATCAATTCCATACAGCAACCACTCCCTGCGGTGGTAGGCTTGGACCAATAAAGCTGCATCTGATAACCTCAGAATTTATGTCCCTTTTCCCAGTGAAGCTAATCACACTAGATTAATAACTCCAGTAAGAATGGAATTAATTGTTCTTAAAAAAAAATAGAAGAGCTGTGAAATGTTTGCCTGCAATAGCTCAAAATCTTTCAAACTGTTAAAAAGAAATTTTGTGTGGAATTAAATCATAGTGGCTTTCTGTAGGAAGGAAGGATTCAATCACTGTGTTTATTACTGTTGAAAGATTACCAGGGTAACAAGCCGAGGCATTTGCCAAAGTTTGCAAAAAATCTTTCGCTTCTAGGTTTTGCTGCAGTGGAAAAAAAATGACTGAAATATTATGGGCTGCTGACACTAGGAGTGAAACCACAAGGCACCACGAAAGACTTCTCTAATTGATTTAATTATTTATAATTACTCATTTGGGGTTTATGTGTACTTAAATTTGAGTGAGGGAAAACATGCTAGTCTGCAGCTAATGATGTGTTCCATCATAATTTGCAGCCGCCAATACTGTAATTCACAGCCTGACTTGTCGAGAAGTGAGAATCCCTAGCATTAGGCTGGAGCCAGTGGTCGCTTTTGAGAAAACCTCAAACAATAAGCAATTCTTCATGGAACAAAACTATTACAATGGCTGCCCTTTGATCCTGCCTTTCCCCTGTTGCTGATTGAGCTTTGTCACCATGCACTGTCATGCATAAGGGAGCACATTTGAATGAAGCAATCTTCTGTAATTTACCAGAGGCTAGCTGGATGGCTTTGAAGTGCCAACATCAGTTGTGATAACATGTTAAGCAAACGATTTTCTTCAGTGGGAGTGGGAGTGGGAGTGGGTTGGGGGAGTAGTGGGGGAGGGAGAGAGGTGCTGGCAGTGTTAGGAGAATCATGAGGTGGTGTTAGGGGAAGGGGGAGTGATGTTGGGGGAGGGGGGAGTTGGAGGGGGGGCATTTGCGAGTATTCCAAGGAACTGTTGCCACACAATCGTTTAGATAATCAGAATCATGGAGCCAAGGCATCAGAACATCAAACAGAAGAGGGCCTCTTGAGATACAAATGTGAGCAATGATTAAACTCTCAAGGTGCTCTTCATTAATGTCTACTTCAAAGAAAACATTATGGACTCTGGGACCGACTAATTTACACATTGTGAGAAATAGCTTCAAGCTTTACTTGCAGTGGGTTATGGAGCTGGGGGTTTGGGGGTGGGGGTGTTGCATGATGTAGGGAAGTGCCCCCTTTCTCTCAAAAACGAGTACTGCAGAGGTAGGCTGAGTAATTGAAACAAGATGCCTTTCAAAGAAGAGAAAACAAAAAAGGTCGTGTCCAAATGTGGTTATTACACATGGTGAACATGTATCACACAGCATGTTTTACAACCACTCAGTCCCCCCAAAAAATTGCTACTCGGCTTAAATAACTAAATGCAAACGTTTTTATTGTGTACGAACAGGACGGGGAAAACAGGAATCAAACAAGATGGCCTAAAATTCTTGTTAAACCTTTATGGCACTTGTTATGTGACTTAAAAGAAGGCCAGGCTGAGGGTGTGAAATATTTCTGAGGCCGTTTGATCAAGAAGTACAAAAACAAACTTGTTTTTCGCTATTGCTGTTTTCTTTAAAAAAAAGTTGACTGCTCTAATAATTTAAAGATTAAGCAGTTGACTTCCTTTACTAGGAAGCTCTTCCCCCTCTTCATCTCAAACCCCTGCCTATATGCTTGGCAGGGAAGCAGACTAGCCATGGGCAAAATGGCTGAAAACCACTTAGTAAACCACAAATTTCAGAGCCCTGGTCACATCTGCATTTTATCAGCTTTTTCCGGATAGTATTACGCCAAACAATTGTCTGCAGATCTGCAGACAGCTGAGACTTTAAAGTGCTGAATTACTGGGAAAATGCAAGAGATAAAAACCAGCACATGTATCCCATCAATGTAATGAAACCAACCTGCTCCAAGTGACATAGCCCTTTAGGACAGTTTAGACTATCACAAAGTAAGGGTGCTATCTCGTTTTAACCCCTAATTTGCTGACGATGATGACTAAACAATGGTGTATTTTATCCCCTCATGCCACAAACACCTTCCGAATGGGAGTGATCCTTTCCTTCATTGTTTTGGGTAACAGCAGCTCTTCAACAATTTACTTCAGTGACTCATTCTTATGATGCTGAGTTGGTTTGGCAATTCAACTTCAGAGGGCATTGTGGGACACATCAAATATTCAAGTCACTTCGCCTCCAAGTCACTTGTATCTCCAGTAAGGACACCGATCAGCATTGAGGAAGTTAGATAGATTTTCCTTTCCCTGTTTATACCAGGTGCTTGAAATCTCAATTTCAATCCTAGTGCCTACTGCCAACCCGCTATCTCAGGGAACTGAAGCCAGAACAGTTTTAGTGAGTGAGCTGAACAATGTCGAGATCAGGGCACGTAATTAGCTGAAGTATCGAGGAACTAATTCTCCTCCTTTAATATTAGCACACAAACTATGTCCGTACATCTCCTCCAATGACCTTTGAGTTGATGAGTTTTATTCAGACAAAATAGATTCTTGCACTTATTTCTGCAGGCTTTGAGATAAGCCATGGGTCAAAAATCAACCTCTTGTTCCGTCTTGATTTGGGCTGTTACAGTCTGATGACATTGATCAGCTTGAACACTGTCTGTAATTTGTGGTTATACAAAGTTAAAAATCACACAGCATCAGGTTATAGTCCAGCAGGTTTAATTGGAAGCACTAGTTTTGGAGCGCTGCTCCTTCATCAGGTAGTTGTGATGCATGCTGATGCCTTTCTGAAGTAATTGCCATCAATGCCAATTCTTTTGTGTGGCAGACCAGACCTTGCTTATCCAATGTAATGCTCAAGGAGCTAGGAACTGGTCATTCTTTGCTAGTGCTTGTGTTTAATTTGGTCCTTGACTGATGGAGTTAAAATTACATTTATCCTATGACTGTCAATAACTGCTGTAATCATGTTTGGTCAGTTTGACCAAAGTTCTCAGTGAGTATGGGTGCACAGCAAAAAAAAATGGTGTGAATTGACAATATCATGCAGGGAGGGTACAAATATTAACTGATATGAATTAGATTCAGAAAATCTTTACAAGGATATTGCCCGGGTTGGAGGGTTTGAGCTAAATGGATAGACTGAATAGGGTGAGCTGGAGTTTCGGAGGCTGAGGGGTGACTTTATACAGGTTTATAAAATTAGGAGCGGCATGCATAGGGTGAATAGCCAAAGTCTTTTTCTCAGGCTAGGGGAGTCCAAAACTGGGGGCCATAAATTTAAGCTGAAAGCAAAACATTTAAAAAGGACCTGAGAAGTAGCTTTTTCATGTAAAGGGTGGTGCATAAAAAGAACGAGTTGCCAGAGGAAATGATGGAGGCTAGTACAATTACAACATTTAGAAGGGATCTGGATGGGTATATGCATAGGAATGGTTTAGAGGGATGTGGGCCAAATGCTGGCAAGGGTGGGGGGGGGGGGCGGTAGATTAATTTAGGATATCTGGTCGGCATGGGTGAGTTGGACCAAAAGGTCAGTTTCTTTGCTGTACAGTTTTATGAACCTATTTGATTGAAGGCAGAATCTTCCTAGCCACTGAACGATGTGGACATTGATGAGAAAGTTGAGAGAATTGAGTGATATTGGTGGTGAGGAGCTTTCTAAAGCCAAGAGCAAAACGTCTTATTTTCCAAACAAACATTGAGAGGAAATTCTTGCTAGTAAGTAGTGAGAGGACTGTTTGATGCATTAACATTCTAATTCTGAAGTAATCTCACCTTGTTTAAAACCAGTTTCCCATCTACTGGATAGAATTTAGATAGTGACTATTCCCAACATGAAAGTCAAAGCAGTTTCCTGAAAACTGCAGCATTTTGCTTACTCCTCCAGATCTCCATCAGTCACTAAGATTTCAGGACACTCTCCATGAGAAACAATTACATGCATACCCAATCCAGCAGGACCTCTAGGTTCCAGTCACCAATTTGGCTAATTTCCCTCGGTCCTGACATGTCTGAGGCAATCGACAAGAACCATTCAGGGCAGCTGCAAACAGTCAGCCTTTGCCTGAGTGTATTTCTCAGCTTTAAAGATTATGCCAATAACTGGAATCCTGGGAGATTCCAGCAGTGACCAATACCTCCGCCTTTGGAGAATGGGCAAATATAATCAGTAGGAAGCCACAAGGGCATGATGTATAGGTGAGGAAGCAAGTTTGGGAAGACACTACAAAAAGAAAACTCACTAGGCCTTGCAGAGAGAAATACTCCATGAAACTCACCAATATTGACACTTATTCTGGATCAGTGGTGCTGGAAGAGCACAGCAATTCAGGCAGGATCCAAGGAGCAGCGAAATCGACGTTTCGGGCAAAAGCTCTTCATCAGGAATAAAGGCAGAGAGCCTGAAGCATGGAGAGATAAGCTAGAGGAGGGTGGGGATGGGGAGAGAGTAGCATAGAGTACAATGGGTGAGTGGGGGAGGAGATGAAGGTGATAGGTCAGGGAGGAGATGGTGGAGTGGATAGGTGGAAAAGGAGCTAGGCAGGTCGGACAAGTCCAGACAAGTCAAGGGGACAGTGCGGTGCTGGAAGTTCGAAACTAGGATGAGGTGGGGGAAGGGGAAATGAGGAAGCTGTTGAAGTCCACATTGATGCCCTGGGGTTGAAGTGTTCCGAGGCGGAAGATGAGGCGTTCTTCCTCCAGGCGTCTGGTGGTGAGGGAGCGGCGGTGAAGGAGGCCCAGGACCTCCATGTCCTCGGCAGAGTGGGAGGGGGAGTTGAAATGTTGGGCCACAGGGCGGTGTGGTTAATTGGCTCCCACAGCTACCTGGCTTACACCTCTTCCCACCCTACCTCTTGCAAAAATGCCATCCCGTATTCCCAATTCCTCCGCCTCCGCCGTATCTGCTCCCAGGAGGAGCGGTTCCACCATAGAACACACCAGATGGCCTCCTTCTTTAGAGACCGCAATTTCCCTTCCCCCGTGGTTAAAGATGCCCTCCAACGCATCTCATCCACATCCCGCATCTCCGCCCTCAGACCCAACCCCTCCAACCGCAACAAGGACAGAACTCCCCTGGTGCTCACCTTCCACCCTACCAACCTTTGCATAAACCAAATCATCCGCCGACATTTCCGCCACCTCCAAACAGACCCCACCACCAGGGATATATTTCCCTCCCCACCCCTCTCCGCCTTCCGCAAAGACCGTTCCCTCCGTGACTACCTGGTCAGGTCCACGCCCCCCTACGACCCACCCTCCCATCCTGGCACTTTCCCCGGCCACCATAACCAATATTGACACTTAGCTAATTACTGGTAAAATTTAGTCTTGCGTTACAGTTTCTTTCAAACATTAGATGCTACTTTGGGAGAATGTATAGTCTCTCAACAAGCCTGGGAGAAGGAAGCTTTTTATGTAATAATGGAGGCCACAGGATCATTTTATAGTTAAGAGGTGCCAACCAAGTATCTCTCACAAGATGATGGTGCATTGTCCGTGATGTTCTGACCATAAAATGTATGAGTGGGCAGCAAACTTGTGTTTTTCCAATACAGGTGAAGCTCTTTCTGGCAGTACCACGTTGACAAATCGACGTGATCCCTGCAAAAAGTATTGATTGCATGGTTATATAGTACTGGTAGATTTTAATATGTGTTTATGATAACTTTTGCAGCAAACTTATTTAACCCCAAGAATACCTGCATTAACATGAGCAAAAGCTGGAATAAGACAGATTTCAGAGACAGAATGGGACTGTTCAATATTGGAGTTTTACCTCGTGGTCATGATCCATTGCCTGTTAAGGTTATGATTTTTATGCATTTACTGGAAATATTTAGTCACTCCTCCTAATATCTCCTTCTTATGTTCAGTGCCTGTTTCTCTCTGATTGTGCTTCTGTCAAGTGCCTTGACAAATTTTGCAAAGTTGAAAGTACAAAGGTTGTTCTGTTGGTGCTGTACTTTCCACTGTAATGGAGAGCAGGGCACTTAAGAGTGTCTGTCAAGAGAAAATGCTTGCTGAACCCATGCACCAGGGCAGGCTGACAAAGGGAGAAAGGAGTACTCAAAAAGTACCAAAAATGGAAAAGAGAATTAACAGCAAATAAAATGAGAAAGGAAAGAATTAATTAATGCCATTTAGCTTTTCAATGCAACTCAAATAAAATGCAACTTTTGCTTTAAATTTTGTATTTGTTCATGACTGAAAATCTCATACTGAAGACTTATACAGCATAGAGAGCTAGAGGAAAACAATGAATTCCCAAATTTCTATCACAGAAGAATGAAGGAGCGGGAATAGTCCATTCTGCCTCTCCAACCTGCTCTGCCATTCCAGATTATGGTAGATCATCGACCTCAATACTACTTTCCTCAGATATCCCCATATTCCGTGGTGTCATTAGCAACTAGAAATCGATCAATCTGCTTCTGTAACCTACTTAATTGTTGAGCTTCTCATAGCCCTGTGAGCTGGAGAATTCCAACGATTCACCATCCTCTGAGTGAAAAATTTCCTCTTCCTCTCAGTCCTTAAGTGGCTTGCCTTTTAGTCTATGACTGTGTCACTTGGTCCCACATTCCACAGCGAGGGAAAACATCCTTTTTGTAACTTTTTTGTCTAACACTTTATGAATTCTAAGTTTCAATGAGATTTGCCTCTCATTTGTATAAGCTCCAGAGAGCATAATATCCTCACCTTCTCCTCAATGACCAATTCCACAATCCCAGGGAACAGTGAGGTGAACCTCCTCTGCACTTGAATTTCCACACCTCAGGGTATCACCAGGTGCTTTACAACCAATAAGGCAAGAGATGTGCCATGGTAGTACTGTCAGATATATAAAAGACAATCTGTGCACAGTAAAGTCACGCTAACGGCAAGTGATAAACAGGAGAGAATCTTCTTTAGTGATGTTGGCTGAAGTATATATTTAGGACTAGACACTAGAAAAAGCTCCCCTGCTCTGCTTTGAATAGTGTCATGGGATTTTTTTACATCTGTCCCATTATAGCATGAGAGTCTCTTGCATTTCTGGGGAGATGGTGACATCGTGGTGATGTCACTGGATGACTAATTCAGATGCGGAGGCTGCTGTTCAGGAGACAGGATTTCAAATTCACCACAGCAGCTCGTGTAGTCAAAAATAAATGTGGAATTAAAGGCTAGTCTCAATAATGGTGACCATGAAATTATCATTAATTACTGTTCTAGACCACCTAGCTCACTAATTCCCATAAGGAAAGGAAATCTGCAGTCCTTACCTGGTTATACACATGTGACTAACAGACTTACAGTAATATGGTAGAATCTTGTCTATCCTCTGATATGAACTAGGAAGGCACACAGTTCAAGGGCAGCTAGGGATAATCAACAAATGCTGGCGTTGACAGTGATCGCCACATCCCATCAAAGAAAATAAAGTTCCCAATTATTGTTGGGGATGCTGTAGCCTGTTTTATGCAAAGGTGGCCATTTTTCATGTATCTATTTAGATGCTTTGTGCTAGCAAGCTACTAAGTCTCCAGGAGATGCCACTGGAAAGTGATAAGGCTGATTTACCCCACCTCTGTGAGACGGAGAACAATTGAAGTGTCTTAGATAATGTCACAGAAGTGAATTAAACATGGGGAGAATGCAATAAGACTTATGCCTTACAACTGAAGATTCTCCACAGGGTCCACCTGGCCCCGGACCGCCTCACTAAATTTAAAGCAGGACCATCTCCAATGTGTCCTATATGTAAAGTGAGCATTATTACTCATTGCCTCTGGCCCTGCCACAGACTGCAGGCATACTGGAGCACTGTGGTAGGTGAAATAGAGAAGGCCATGGGGAAGGAGGTGGAGATGGATCCGGTATCTCTTCTTCTTGGCTTTGTTAATTCACTTTCATTAAATGCACACAAAAAAGGCTTTTCAGTATCCTCATTTTTGTGCAAGAAAGAACATTCTATTCGAGTGGGTGTTGAAAAATCCCCTGGGGCTAGTGAGCTGGTGTAAGTTAGTCATGGAGCACATCCCCTTGGACTTTCTGACGAGTATGGTGCACCATAAAACTGAGAATTTCTGTAAGACCTGTCGGCCCTTTTTGGACTACCTATTTGATGGCCATGCTTTTAAGAGCCTTTATATAGCCATGGCAATTCTGTGTAATGAATCTGGTATCCAGAGGGGAGGAACTATGAACATATGAATATATATAAACTTATGCACTCAATGATCGAGGGCTATTGCTTTGTTTTGCTGAGCTGTGTTATGGTTATTATCATTATTATTATTATTGTTAAGATTTTCCTTTTTTTAACTTAGTTATTATTATTTATTTATGTAATTAGTGGATTTGTTTCTTTAATATTGGTTTGAATTGTTTGATTTTGTATTTGTTGTGATATTCAAAAGAAAAAAATCCTTTTTAAAATAAAACTATGTTTTAAAAAAACATGGAGAGTAGAAATGGATTCCTGCTGCGAGCTGGTATGAGCTGGACAAATGCTGGAACAGGTAAACTAAAGGCTTGATCCATATTCTAATAAGAGCAGTAAGCCAAGGTTGCCTTTTATACACACATTCAGACTGCAGGCAGGAAAAAGAAGGTTGAGTGTGGAAATGCTAGCAATGCCTGCAGCAATTTTCACATCTGTCTTAGAAGGGAGCCAGAGGTGATGGGAAGAATGGGTGGGCCAACAGTGACCAGCAGTAGTCCTAAAGCAATGGTAAGAACATTAAAAAAAAGCAACTAATTTCTGGCAGTTTCAGTGGTCACTTTTCAGAACTGCTGGATGGATCCCATGTAAATAACCCTGAGCCCAGAGGTCTG
Organism: Chiloscyllium plagiosum; assembly: GCF_004010195.1. Lineage (NCBI taxonomy): Eukaryota > Metazoa > Chordata > Chondrichthyes > Orectolobiformes > Hemiscylliidae > Chiloscyllium > Chiloscyllium plagiosum. Next base: position 24,412,167 of record NC_057741.1, on the reverse strand, counting down.
ATATCTGCTTCAATCAGAGGAAGCAACTTCTGAAACAGGATTTAAGTTTTCCTGTATTATGCTTTAGAGGCATAGTATTACCACTCTTTTCTTTCATTCTACTACTTTAAATAATACTGTCGACTGATGGAACAGGTTGAGGGGCTGAGTTTAGATCAGAGTGGTGCTGGAAAAGCACAGCAGGTCAGGCAGCATCCGAGGAGCAGGAAAATCGATGTTTTGGGCAAAAGCCCTTCATCAGGATTCCTGATGAAGGGCTTTTGTCCGAAACGTCAATTTTCCTGCTCCTCGGATGCTGCCTGACCTGCTGTGCTTTTCCAGCACCACTCTGATCTAAACTCTGGTTTCCAGCATCTGCAGTACTCACTTTTGCCTGAGGGGCTGAGTGGCCTACTCCTGTTCCTATATTCCTAAATTAAAGCTAATTAGTGTCACAGCCCATAAGGGAACTACAACAAATGGTGAGTTTCAAACCAAACTTACAGGTTTCAGTTGCAGTATTAATTTGACATGATGGTGTGCACCAGCTCCTGTGGTGCCCATTTGTCATGGAAGGCCTGAAAGATACATGTTGGCAATACTCCAGCACCACAACAGTAAATTATATGCAGCAATAGATGGCAGATGCCTCTTTCTTGTATCAAGTGGAACGTAGAAACATTAGCCTGGTCTTCTGAGTTAATGGATAACCACACACCACCATCTCCTCCATACAATCCTCCTTCCGATGCTGAGCCTCAGGGCTGGTCTAGTTATCTGTGGTAGGGACTAGAACACTCATGAGTTTTAACAAGAGCGGGCACTTGACTTACATAACAAGATGTAATTTATTGCATAATAGCAATAGCTACATGTTACATTGACTTATTGGTTTTTTTAATGCATTTGATACTGCATCAGTTGGAGCTGTGGAACTGGGGCCTTATAAGTGAGTCAATCCTCGAACCAATACAAACCTCTGTCAATGAAACTTACCTCGGGGTTAGATCTTATCACCGTTCATTTAAAAGCAAAGGAAATTTTGGCAATATAGCCAACACTGAACAGTGGTCTCTCCATTAGATTTCTTTACTTCTTGTGCTCTTTTATTCAGCAGCATTACCCCCCCCAACCCCTCCCAATTACAATCATACCTCTTTCCTTTGTTGTTCATATTGCGTGATGAAACACAAGGTCATTTCTTGAAAAGTTCTGCAATTTTTACATTCATTGTTAAATCCCAAACCCATATAAAATATTCTAAAGTACATCACAGACACACAAATGTACAGAACAAAAATCAGATGGTAGTCTCCAAGAAATGACAATCTCTCATTGTCAAAGGTATTATAATACCTTATACAGAATTATTGAAGTTCAGAAAGTCTATTTCAATGTGAGGACATCAAAATTGACAAATAATGAATAATTGTCAAATTAAGCATTATAATTGTCAAATGACTTAGCTTGATGTGTGATTGGCAGTTTCCTTACCCCAAACATTTCCATACTTTGTTGTCAAACACAGATCAGTGACAAAGAATTGACATTGACTTTAGCATCTGCCTATTTATTTCTAACTTTCTGAAAATAGATTTTTCACTTAGAGAAGTTGTAAAATGTTACTATAAAATTGACTGACAGACTTATGGTTTGCAACATACAAAGTATTAGCAACATTACACTGAAACCTTATGGCATCAATTGAGAACATGTTTTCATTTGATGGTTTTGCTTCCAGTTGTGGTAAAATTATGTTCATAAATTTGGTGAATGACATATTACTGTCGGATAATAAATCTGGGAAATTACAGGATAATGAGCCATATCCCGATTCAACTCCTACGCATTCTCAAACCAAAGTTACTCGCTCAATTGCACTTGGAATCATTTATGAAGCAAATCTCTTCTTTAAAATTGTGAAAGAAAAATCCAAATTATGTAATTATTATTCCTAGTAAAACTTTTTGATGGATTCTCAAGAGGAATATGAGTTAGTCTATTGTTACTTAATGTGTTTTAAAATAGTCGTCGAATGCAAGAATCACAAAATTGCACAATGTTTCTTTGTCTGTTTGTTTTACATATACAAAGAATATAAGTACATCATTTCTGTAAACATCAATGTACTCCATTCCCATTTTTTTATAATGATTTCAAAGTCGATCAAGTTAAATTTTATTGAACAAGGAAGGACTCAGAGTCTAAAAAAGAGATGTAAACATTTGACCCTGAAAGCCTCAGCTTCCTCATATTAACAATGTCATGTTTCTCATATTATGATCTTTGTCGCCATATAACCTTTAAAGGAAATGAATTTTCCAGTGATGGAAAGAATTGTGTGACAAGATTTCACATTTTAAGAGTTTTGCTGTAACAAACAACTAAAATGAACACAGACTAAACATTACTTATGTTGGAGTCATACCTAGCACAAAGGATAATGGCTGTAGTTGTTGGTTGTTAATCATCTCAGTTCCAGGACATCTCTACAAACGTTCCTCAGGATAGTGTCCTAGGGTCAACCATCTTCAGCTGTTTCATCAATGATCTTCCTATCAAAATGTGGAGGTGCCAGTGTTGGACTGGGGTGGACAAAGTCAAAAATCACATGACACCGGGTTACAGTCCAACAGGTTTATTTCAGAACCCCTGCTCCTTCCTCAGGCAGCTGATGAGAGAGAATACATTGGACACAGAATTTATAGTAAAAGATCAAAGGGTCAAACAACTTATGCAAATATATTGAGTAAACTTACATGGCTTTAATCAGTTAACATGAAGGTGCAGGTTTTGATTGATTAACATATAAATCCCTGCCCTAAGATAACTTCAGGTTTTATCAGAATAAAGGTGACACCTTAGGTCAGACAATGCATTTCAGGGGTGAGGCCACGTTTCAAGTCTGTTTGTGTCTCAACCTGGAGCCAGACTGGTTTTGATTAGATTAGATTCACAGGCCCTTCGGCCCAACAAGTCCACACCGACCCTCCAAAAAGCCACCCAGACCCATTGCCCTACATTTACCTCAGACTAATCCACCTAGCACTACGGGCAATTTAGCATGGCCAATTCTATGGACTGTGGGAGGAAACCAGAGCACCCGAATAAAACCCACACAGACACAGGGAGAATGTGCAAACTCCACACAGACAGTCACCCGATGTGAGAATTGAAGTCAGGTCCCTGGTGCTGTGAGGCAATTGTGCTAACCACTGAGCCACTGTGCTGCCCCTTATTTCCAAAGTACTAATTTATAAAATGCCACATTGACTGACTGTCTCAGATTGTGTGCTTTTTAAACAAAATAGAATGTACCTGCAAATTCAAATCTGCAAATGCAATTTCATCTCATAGTTTTATGTATGTGTGTGTGTGTTTGTGTGAAAGAAAGGGAGTGTTTGTGAGAGCATATCAACAAGTTTCATCTCACCATCAGACTCACCACGGACTACTGTTTAGGATCAGTCTCATTCTTGGTCATATGCATCTCCATCAAGGATGGACACCTCAGTTACCTCACTCTACCGCAAGTCCACAGATAACCTCACAAAGGTGCACTTCTTAAGCTTCCATCCTAAACATATTAAAACAGCCATCCCCTGTGGACAAGCCCTACGGATACACGGGATGAGGGGGAATGTGGCAAACACCTGAAGATGTTGAGGGACACCCTCATTAGGATGGGGAAATGATGCTCAACTCATCGATCGCCAGTTCCGACATGCCACAGTGAGAAATCGTCATGACCTCCTCAGGAGACAGGCTAGGGATACGACCAATAGGATACCCTGTGTCATCCAGTACTTCCCGGAAGCAGAGACTGTATGCCATGTACTTCACAGCTTCAACACATCAGCGATGATGATGAATTTCTCTCCAAGATCTTCCCTACACCTCCACTTCTTGCCTTCAAACAACTGCTAATCCTTAAACAGCTCATTGTTCTCAGCAAACTGTCCAGCCTTCAGATCAACATTGACCACAACACCCTACAACCTGCCATGGCAACCAGTGTAAGAAATGTCAAAGCATAGACATGGATTCTATCATCACACATGGTGACACTACCCACCATGTGCACAGCAGGTACTCATGTGACTTGGCTAATATTGTCTATCTCATACGCTGCGGGCAAGGATGCCCCAAGGCATGATACATTGGCAAGACCAAGCAGACACTACGACAACGGATGAATGGACAATGTGCAACAATCACCTGACAGGGATGTTCCCTCCGAGTGCAGGAACATTTCAGCGGTCAAGGGCATTCAGCTAGGAACCCCCAATGACCGACCTCCAAAGCGGACTTCAGAACACGCAACTATGCAGAGTCACCAAGCAGAGGCTGATAGCAAAGTTCAGTATCCATGGGGATGGCCTCAACTGGGATCTTGGGTTTAGTCACACTACAGGTGACCCCACCACACTATACACTCTCATACATACACACAGACACATACACACACACTCTCTCTCACACAAACACACGCACAAACACAGACGCTCTTATATACACACACTCTCTCTCTCACACACATGCATATACTCCCTCACACTCACACACACTCACACACTTTCACACAAACGCACACACACACTCACTCAGACCCTCTCTTATACACTCATACTCTCCCTGTCTCACAAGCATATACTCCCCCACACTCGTGCACACTTTCTCTCAATCACACTTGCTCACTCACACACTCACACACATATACTTCCTCACACTCACATACACTCCCTCTGAAGCACACACACAGTCTCTCTCGCTCTCTCAAGAGCACACACACACACTCACTCCCCGCACATACATACACCAACCCTCTCTCATACCTACACACTCGCACTCACACTCTCTGACAGGCATATACTCCCTCACATTCGCACAGACTCTCTCTCAAGCACACACACACTCTCTCTGTCTCCCGATAGGGCAGGTGCACACACAAACACACATCCACACACCCACACTCTCTCCTTCTCTCTCCCATACACATGCACACACACACACTCTCTCTCTCTCTCTCTCTGTCTCCCTCACACACATAAAGAAATCTATGAGATGCATTTGCAGATTTGAATTTGCAGGTACATTCTAGTTTGTTCAAAAAGCACACAGTCTCAATACAGTCAGTCAATGTGGCATTTTATAAATTCCTACTTTATACATAAAACCAGTCTGGCTCCTGGATGAGATACAAACAGACTTGAAATGTGGCCTCACCCATAAAATGCATTTCTAACCTAAGGTGTCACCTTTATTCTGATAAAACCTGAAGTTATTTTGGGGCAGGGATTTACATAATAATCAATCAAAACTTGCACCTCAATTCTAACTGATTAAAGTCTTAATGGTCACGTAGGTTTGTTCAATACATTTGCATAAGTTGTTTGACCCTTTGATCTTTTACTATAAATTCTGTGTCAATGTATTCTCTCTCACCAGCTGCCTGAGGAAGGATCAGGGGCTCTGAAAGCTTGTGGTTTCAAATAAACCTGTTGGACTATAACCTGGTGTCGTGTGAATTTTGACTTCCTATCAGAAGATCAGATATGAGGAGCTTCACTGAGATGCATAATGTTTAGCACCATTGAAGTAATCCACGTCCAAATAGAGAAAGATCTGGATGACAAGGATAAGTAACGTAATGCCACCCAAGTTCCAGGCACTGACCATCTCCAATAAGAAAGAATTTAATGATTGCACTTTGACATTTAGTTGCTTTACTAATGCTAAATTCTCCACTATCAATACCTAGAGGGGTTACCATTGACCAGAAATTGAACTGGACTAACCGCTAGACTAATGGCCACAACAGCAGGTCAGAGACTAGGAATCCTGCGATGTGTAACTTATCTCCTGACTCTGCAATCTACAAAGCACAAGTGAGGAATGTGGTGGAATATTCCTCATTTGTCTAAATGAATTCAATTTCAAAAACTCTCAAGAAGCTTGACACCATCAAGGACAAAGTAGCGCATTTGATTGGCACCACATGGACAAATCACTAACACGCACTAGCAGAAGTATTTATCATCTGTAGGATGTACTGCTGTAACTCACCAAGGCTCCTTAGATAGCATCTTACAATCCTGCAACCACTGCCATCCAGAAGGAAAAGGGCATAAAGTGCATGATAGCATCACCAACTGCATCATGCCAATTGCCATCCTACTTTGGGCTTGGCTATATTACTGCTCCTTCAATGTTACTGGATAAAAATTCTGCAATTGCCTCCTTAGTAGCATTATTGGATGGATCCAAACCAAATGGACTGCAGGGGTTCAGGTAGCTCACCACCACCTTCTCAAGGGCAATTAGGACTGGGCAACAAATTCTGGCTTGGCCAGCAAAAACCTATATCTCGTGACCTATAATAAAAGTAACAACACACAATCTACATTAAAAAATTATTTTCTCCTTAACTAATTAACACAACCCCAATTACATTACAACCAATACATTTTGTCACACTGTCAGCAGATATGTGGCTTTGTAGATTAAATTCTACACACCTCTTGGGATTTCAACATGCTGCTTTCTTTCTGCCACACCAGGTTGAGTCTTCTGGTATGCCTTGGAAGTCCCTTCATTCAGTATTTAGAGTATCTTGACTGGGAACTGACTTCTAAAAGCAAGTCCATTCTCGTGAATCCTTAGTCCTTAAAACTCCTCGTTCCTGTTTCTTTGAACAGAAGATCAGTTCTCCCTGCCTGGTATTTTATTCAGTTGCAAACTTAAAACAATACTTTTCCCTAATTTTCACAGCAGCACCACCTGAACCTGAGAGGCTGTGTTCAGAAAAATCAGTTGTCCATCTGTTGTTTCAAAGTGGTACTTGATTTTCTACATGTTTTGTTCTGGGCTTCTTTCATCATAACAAAAATTAAAATGGAACAGTCTCCCAGCAGACTGTCATATGATTTCACTATCCCATCTTAGGAGACATTTTGTTTTAACTTAAATTACATGAGACAGTTAAAAACATAATGATGTTATTAAGTCTTGCATTTCTAACAATAAACATTGGCGACGTATTATAACTAGGAGAAAGTGAGGACTGCAGATGCTGGAGATCAGGAGAAGAGCTTCTTCAAGGAAGGCATTCCTGAAGAAGCTGGAAATGTGTTGCTGGAAGAGCGCAGCAGGTCAGGCAGCATCCAGGGAACAGGAGAATCGACGTTTCGGGCATAAGCCCTTCTTCAGGAATGAGGAAAGTTTGTCCAGCAGGCTAAGATAAAAGGTAGGGAGGAGGGACTTGGGGGAGGGGCGTCGGAAATGTGATAGGTGGAAAGAGGTCAAGGTGAGGGTGATAGGTCAGACTGGGGTGCGGGCGGAGAGGTCGGGAAGAAGATTGCAGGTTAGGAAGGCGGTGCTGAATTTGATGGATTTGACTGAGACAGGGTGGGGGGAGGGGAAATGAGGAAACTGGTGAAATCCGAGTTCATCCCTTTGTGGTTGGAGCGTTCCTAGCCGGAAGATGAGGCGTTCTTCCTCCAACCATCGTTTTGTTGTGGTCTGACGATGGAGGAGTCCAAAGTCCTGCATATCCTTGGTGGAGTGGGAGGGGGAATTGAAATGTTGAGCTATAGGGTGGTTGGGTTGGTTGGTCCGGGTGTCCCAGAGGTGTTCTCTGAAGGGCTTATGCCCGAAACGTCAATTCTCCTGCTCCTTTGATGCTGCCTGACCTGCTGAGCTTTTCCAGCAACACATTTTTCAGAGCTGACGTATTATAACTGAATGCAACATCAACTATAGCAAAATTAAAATGACGCTGGTGATGTAAATCTGAAAGTTATTTATTCTACTCCTAAAATTTAAAATAGTACATGATCTGGTCATAGGATTAATAAAATACATAAACAAAGGAAACAAATAACCAATTTTTTTTAAGTTAAAAAACACACTAAGGATGGCAGGACAGTGTTTACAAGTGTTCACAGTTTATGAGTTGAACGATTGGCTACAGACGCTGTGATACAATAGAGAGGAGGAAATTCACATAGAAACATAGAAAATATGAGCAGGAATAGGCCATTCAGCCCTTGAAGCCTACTCTGTCAATCAATATGATCATGACTGATCATCCAACTCATCCATCACCCTATTCCCGCTTTCTCCTTTGATTCCTTTAGTCCAAAGAACATCTTTCTTGGAAGTCTTCAATGTTTTGCCCTCAACAGTTACCTGTGGCAAAGAATTCCACAGGCCCACAACTGTTTGGGTGAAGAAATTCCTCCTCATCTCTGTCTGTAAAGGCCTAGCCATTATCTTTCGACAGTGACTGCATGCTTTTGACTCCCCAGTCATCAAGAACATCTGTCCTGCATCTCCTTTGTTGAATCCTATTAGAATATACAGGTTTCTATGAGGTTTCTACAGGTTTCCACCCTCATTCTTCTAAACTCTAATGAATATAATACTACCTGATCCAGTCTCTACCTGTTTCTGCCCCACTGTCCCATGAACAGCCTGTTAAACCTGCTTCGAACTCCGTGAATAGCTAGAACTTTCTTCCTCGTATAGGATAAGGAGACCGAAACCCAGGTGTGATCTTACCAATGCCTCTATACAGTTGCAGCAAGACATCCTTGATCCCATACTCACAGAGTCATAGAGTCACACAGGACAGAAACAGACCCTTGAGTTCAACCAGACCATGCCGACCATATTTCCAAATAAGCTGGTCCCACCTGCCTGCGATATCCCTCCAAACATTTCTTATTCATGTACTTATCTTACCCAAATGCTCTCACTATGACACTCAACATACCATTTGCCTCTTCACCAACTGCTGCAGTTCCAAGCTCATTTTCCACAACTGGTGGATGAGGACACCCAGGTCTCATCACCTCTTCCCTTTCTGAATCTCTTGATGTGGATAACCTTCCATTTATTCACATTATACCACATCTGCCACACATTTTCCCAGTCACTTAACTTGTCCAAATCACACTGAAGCTTCTCTGTATCCTATTGACAACTCACCTTCCCACCCAGTTTTGTGTCATCTGCAAACCTGGAGAAATGATATGTAGTTTCCCCATCTAAATCACTAATATATATTGGTAATAGCTGGGGTCAAAGCACTGATCCCTGTAGAGTCCCACTTGACATGTTTATTTTATTAATGTCTTTGTTTCCCTTCTGTCAACCAATTCTCAGTCCATTTTAGTACACAACTTTCAAAAGATTTGCTTTAATTTTGCATACTAATCTCTTATGTGGGAACATATTGAAACCCTTCCGAAAGTCCAAGTAAAACACATCTACTGGCACCCCCTTATCCACTCTACTCAAATGCTCGGAAGATTTGAGCAGATTTGTCTCCTTTGCAAATCCATGCCGACTCTCTCCAGTCTTATCACTATCTTCCAAGTGCTCTGCTATTACAACTTTTATAATCGATTCTAGCCTTTTCTGCCACTGATGTCAAACTAACCAGTCCATATTTTGCTGTCTTCTCTCTGCTTTCCTTCTTAATTAGTAGGGTTACATTAGCTAGCGTCCAATACAAAGGAACTGTTCCAGACTCCATAGAATTTTGAAGGTGACCACCAATGCATCTGTTATAGTGAGGGTCACATCCTTCACTACTCTTAGGTAAAGCTTTTCAGGCCCAGTGGATTTATCTGTCTTTAATCCTATTAGCTTCCTGAATACTATTTTCCTATTAATAATGACTGCTTTCAAATTTTCTCCTTCCCATAAGACCCACCCTGTTCCCCCAAATGTTGGGATGTTATTTATGTTTTCCATTGTGAAGATAGAACTAAAGAATGTCACCTCTTTGTCCTCCATTATGAATTCCTCTGTTTCTGACCGTAGGGGACCTCCATTTAACTTCACCAGTCATTTTATCTTCACCTACATATAGAAACTTTTACTACTGGGCTGTATGTTTTCTGCAGGGCAGCACAGTTGCTCGGTGGTTAGCACTGCTGCCTCACAGGGATCTGGGTTTGATTCCAGCCTTGGGTGACTGTCTGTGTGGATTTTGCACATTCTTCCTGATTCTGTGTGTGTTTCCTCTGGGTGTTTCAATGTTCTTCCACAGTCCAAAGATGTGCAGGTTAGGTGGGTTGGACATACTAAATTGCCCATAGTATCCAGGGATGTGTGGGCTGGGTGGATTAGCCATTGGAAATGCAAGGTTACAGGGATAGGGTGGGGGGGGGGGGGGGTGGGAGGTCAACGTGGGATGCACTTTGGAGGGTCAATGTGGACTCAATGTAAAAGCAGGCCATTCAGCTCACTGTAAGTAAGTTGCAAGCTACTCTCATCTTCTACTTTCCTCCTCTTAACCAATCTCTTTGCCACCCTTTGCTGGAAACTAAGCTGTTCCCAATCCTCAGATGTGTTGCTTTTTTAGCCAATTTGTATGCCTCTTCCTTGGATTTCATACTATCCCTAATTTCCCTTGGTAACCATGATCTGTTTTATTTTTGTTACAGAGTGGGATGAATAACTTTTGCAGTTTGTCCATGTGCTTTTTTAAATGTTTGCCATTGTCTATCTATCATCATCTATTTAAAGAACAAACTCCAATGTTTCATAGTTAGTTCATGTCACATCCCATCACCATTTTCTTTATTTAAATTTAGGGCCCTAATTTCCAAAACAAAGATGTCACTCTCCACCTTAATGAAGAATTCTATTCTATTCTGGTCACTCTCCTTTAATGGTCCATGCACACCTATTAGTCCTCCTTCATTAAACAACACCCAGTTAAGAATGGTCTTTTCTCTTAATGGTTTCTCAACGTACTGATTCATAAAACAATTCCATATACACTCCAAGAATTCCTCCACTATGGTATTGCTACTGATTTGATTTGCCCAATCTATATACAAATTGAAGTCAATCATAATTACAGCTGTATCTATATTGCTTGAATCTCTGCTTTACTTTGTATTGCCTTCCCCAATATTATTACCACAGCTGGGGGTTTATATCATTATCATTTTCTGGCTCTTGGTGTTTCTACATTCAACTCATGCAGATTCTATGTCACCAGAGCAAATAATATTTCATACATTTGCATTAATTTCCTTATTAATCAGCAATGCTACTCCACCTCCTTTTCCTTTTTGTTGATTAATGCTAATATTTTGCATAAGGAGGAATTCCTTTGAAAGGGTCTTCTGGTCAATGGTCAGGAAAAGGAGGGTGTAACTGCTGGGCAGGACTGCAGGACTCTTAGCCTCTATAATTGTCCAATTGGATTGAGTTTCCCTTTTGTTTATTTGAATGGGAATTCTAGTGATAATAAGATTTAGTAGAGTGAAAGCGATAGACACTGTTCTCTGTAGTGGAGAGTATGAAGCCAGAAGGCTTTATTGCCTACCTGGTGCCAAGGTTCAGGACATATCCTCAGGGCTAGACAGTAACTTGGAGGTGGATGGAGAGGATCCAGTTGTCATGACCCCTATGGCACAAATGACATGTGCAAGACAAGGCAAGAAACTCTGTTTAAACAATATGAGAAGCTAGGCATCAAATTGAAGAGCAGAATCTCAAGGGTAATAAACAATAGATTATTATCTGAGTCACATGACAATTAGCAGATGGCACATAAATTAGTGAAAAGAAAACATGCCTTGAAGATTGGTGTGGGAGAAGTGGGTTCCAATTTGTGGACGCTGGCATTAGTACTGAGAAAGTGGAGGCTATACCATAGGGACAGTTTGCACCTGAACTGTGTTGGGACCAATATTTCAATACACTGAGACTTGGAAATGTAAAATAGGCTTTAAACGAAAGGGGTGAGGGACCAAATCTGGACAGACATAGCAAATCAAAGAGTGGGGTCAAGACAGGAGGTAAAATATTTTCATGGGAAAAGAAGATTAAAGAAACACAGGAAGGGATAGAGGGAATAAACCTAAGACCACACCAACAGCCAAGACTAGATGTTACAAAGACAACAATAATGATCTATGTCTGAATGCATGAAGCATTCGTAATAAACTGGTAGTGCGCCTTGAAGTAAATAAATATGATCTGATAGTCATACAGAGACGTGACTGCAAGATAACAAATATTATATCCTGAATATTAAGGGGTATATGCCATTCAAAAAAGAATCAAGGACACAATCTCTGGAATTGTTTGAATGATCTGTGTTCAGGAGGCCAGGATAGATCATTGATTGGGTGGAGATGAGGAATTGTGGGGGAAAGAAGCCGCTAGTAGAAGTGGTCCACAAGTCCCCTTAGCAGTACTCACAATGGTGGATGAAATATGAGAAAATACATGTTGGCGGTTGTGGCAAATCATGAATGATTTAATCTACAATAAATTGGAGAAAATTAGGCCAGTTAGCTTGCTATCTGTCTTGGGAAACAGTTCAGAATTGATCATTACAGAGGTTAAGGCTAGGAACTTGATAAAACTCAAGACAGCTGGGAAGAGTTCTGTGAGAGGGAAATCGTACTAACTAATTGGCTATGGATAAAGTGAAGCCTATGGCCAAACCATCCTTGAATTCCCAGAAAGCATTTGACAATGTGCCACGTAAAAGGTTGTTGTAAAAAGTAGGATCTCATGGCATTGGGGAGCAACAAATTATCATCGTTAGATAAATGGCTTGCTGGGAGGAAACAGAGGGTATCCATAAATGGGTCTTTTTATGACTGGCAGAATGTAATGAGTGGAGCTCTGCAGTGGCTTGTGCTGGGGTCTCAGGTTTCACAATTGATATCAATGACCTAGATAAGGGGAGTGAAGCTAGGGTAGCTAAGTTTGCAAATTACGTGAAGAATGAAAGTATCTTCTGAAGTGAATGTAAGGAGGACACAGACAGATCAGGATTGGTTGAGTGAGTGGACAAAATGTGGCAGATGGAGTACAAGGTGGGATTGTAGCAGGTTTTACACTTAAGACAATTACTTAAACAGTAAATGACTACAAAATTCTGAAGTACAGAAGGATCTAGGTGTTCCAGTGCATGTGTCACAAAACATCAGTACATAGGTCCTGAAATACTTACAAAGATTAATGGAATGCTATAGTGATTCGAACCATGGCCAGATGGATCTCATTTACCTGGACAAATGGCTGATGGATATAAACTGGAGATTCAGAAATCTCCTGACTGTAGGGACTGGCTCTGAGTTGGCTGGTGACAGCCCATGTACAGTGCACACATAAATAAAGTGTGACTTGGTGACAGGATACCAATCCCTGTGCAGTTATTTAAAATGCTATCTTGTATTATGAATGGAATTCAATATGAAAATAGGCCATTGGAGCGACACACATTTCCAATACTGTATGCAGTTTTTGGTCTCCTTATTTGAGGAAAGGCATAAGTGCATTAGAAATTCAGGAAAAGTTTATAGTTTAGTAGGTGAAATGAGACAGTTGTCTTATGAGGAAACAGTGGAGTTTTTTCCACTGGATCTTAGAAGATGCGGGTTAGCTTGATTGAAGTGTATAAGATCCTGCATGGTTTTAGTGAGTTAGATATGGGACAGAGGTTTCTTTTTCTGGCTGATACCAGAATCAGGGGACTTTGTTTTAAAATAAAGGGTCACCATGTAGAACAGGGATGAGATTTTTTTTCTCTAAAGGTTGAGTGACTTTGAACCTCTGTCTCAGAAGACAGTGACATCAGGGTCATTGAATATTTTTTAGGCAGATTTTTTAGGCAGGGGTAAATAGATTCTTGTTAGGCAAGGGAATGAAAGGCTGTCAGGATAGATGAGAATATGGAATTCAAAACACTAGCCCATCAGTCATGACCTTATTGAATGGTGGAGCAGGCTCGAGGGGCCGAATAGCCTACTTCTACCCCTGACTTATATTATTTATAGAGTCATAGAGTCATAAAGACATACAGCATGGAAACAGACCCTTTGGTCCAACTCGTCCATGCCAACCTATCCTAAATTAACCTAGTCCCATTTGCCAGCATTTGGCACATTTCCCTCTAAACCCTTCTTATTCATGTCCCCATTCAGATGCCTTTTAAATGTTGTAATTGTACCAGCCTCCACCACTTCCTCTGGCAGCTCATTCCATACATGCACCACCCTCTGCGTGAAAAAATTGCCCTTCAGGTCCCTTTTGAATTTTTCCCTCTCACATTAAGCCTATGCCCTCCAGTTCTGGACTCTGCCAACCCAGGGAAAAGACCTTGCCTATTTACCCTATCCATGCCCTCATGATTTTATAAACTCTGTTCATAGAAATTGTTAAACTTGAGCTGGTCTGGTAACATTTGTAATTTCAATGAGTTACTGAATGTGTCAAAAAAAATCGAATTAGATTACGAGCAAGCAAGTCACATATACCCCTGCCTAGCAACAGGGTTAGATTAAGATCGTTGGCAGAAGGTGTAGTATCAACATCAGGCCAAATGGTCTGTTTCTGTGGGATAAATTTCATGTAATACATACTCTGGCAGCCATGGCTCTGCTACTGATTATCAAATATTCATTTTCACATCTCCATATGAATGACTGAAGTCCAAGTGACAGACACCGTCTCAATGATTCATTTCACAAGTGGGCTTAACTACTAATATTCAATGCAGATGTTTTAATCTAGTACAGGATGTGATGATGCAGCTGCAGCGGCTCCTGAGATAAACTTGGAGCCAAAAATTGCATAATAGGGTTCTTTAAGGAATAGAAAAATAACTTGTACCACTGCAACTATAGATGATAATGTACTCCATGCTGTGCAATAATTAGCGATGGTGGAACAATTAGTCACTTAAAAGCAGACAGCTGGAAACTCAACCATTATAAATCCATCCTGAGTACACATCAAAGTGAAATAATCATATCCATTTGGTAGGCTCAGTGTGCTTTCTTCCCAGGTTGAAGTGGTAATCTGTGCCAAATTTAGATCTCTGTTACCGGAAGTAAATAGGTACCAGATGACCAGAAGCCTGCAGAGCTACAGCAGTTGTCATGTGTCAACACTCCTAACCATTAATAGAGCTCAGAAATCTAGAGAAGTCTGCAGACACTAGATCTCAACTGATATATTGCAGTAACAGGGAAAGCATATTTTTTTCACATTAAACGCACAGGATATTTTATACAATACGTTTAATTGGCAAACTTTGATTTTGTAGGAAATCAATAATAACAACAGTCGTTTGTACATGTACGAGATTCAATGCAGTGAGATTTCCTTCTCATTTATTCTGCCAATGCTGTGAATGGCAAGAGGTGACAATCCCTTAAATAAGCTGCAGTTTTAGCTGATATGCTCAAAAATACCTACTGTAGATGCTCAGTGGTGGCTCCCATCTAGATGTGAATTGGAGTTGTCATGGCTCGTATTAGCAGTTTGTTGAGAATCTATGATTTGTGACTGAATGTGGAGTATTGGGACATACATTGGCTGGATAATGGAATACACCCAGTAGCATGAGAACCTACTTGAGGCCAGTCCTGATTATAAGCATCAGTTTACATTCACATTCAGTTCAAGTCATTCCTATCTAGATTGAATTAGATCATGCGTGACTAACGCTTTAAATGTTGTGTTTTAGCTGGGAAGATGGAGCTGTCAACAGTGTTCAAGTTTCTTTTCCATGTCATTTCACTGGAAGCATGACTTGACAGCTAGTGTATGCATTGAATGTCACTGTGGCTGTAGTCCACAAACATCCTATTACTGCAGAACTGGACCTTTATAACAGAGCAGAGAATTCAACAATAGTAACATATTGCGTCAGCTCCCCAATGCATTCCCACTTCTGAGCCATCTTGCCTTAAGTGGAGTCCACTGGGCAGAGCTGCTGGGTTATGAAGGATATAACTAGAGCCTTAGACAG
The DNA here is from genome assembly GCF_004010195.1 of Chiloscyllium plagiosum. Classification (NCBI taxonomy): domain Eukaryota; kingdom Metazoa; phylum Chordata; class Chondrichthyes; order Orectolobiformes; family Hemiscylliidae; genus Chiloscyllium; species Chiloscyllium plagiosum. The sequence goes on along the minus strand of NC_057741.1, from coordinate 24,396,389 downwards.
CAAACCAGTGTTGCTTGTGGCTCTGTTTATTGGCAATGAGCTTCCCTTAGGAAAAGAAAACAGATCATTATTGAAAAGGAAGAAATTTAGGGTTAAATGTAAGTGTTCAGCAAACAAGAACTTATTGTAACACTTGGCAGCAGGGTGGCTCGGTGGTGGTTAGCACTGCTGCCTTACAGCACCAGGGACCTGAGTTCAATTCCAGCCTCAGGCGACTGTCTGTGTGGAGTTTGCACATTCTCCCTGTGTCTGTGTGGGTTTCCTCCAGGTGCTCTGGTTTCCTCCCACAGTCCAAAGATGTGCAGGTTAGGTGAATTGGCAATGCTAAATTGTCCATAGTGCACAGGGATGTGTAGGTTAGGTGCATTAGTTAAGAGTGCGTGTAGGATAAATGGGTCTGAGTGGGTTACTCTTTGAGGGGGTGGGGGGGGGGGGGGTCGGTGTGGACTTGTTTGGCTGAATGGTCTGTTATCACACTGTAGGGATTCTATGATTACATTTTCTACATTAAATGTTGCATTGGGCCCTCATGAAAAGAATTTACCAAAGCATGGGCACATATTTAAATAACACTCTTGCATTCCATGAGAAGCTCACCAAATTACCATGGTGAATAACTAAGTCATAGAACTATAACATTATCTCCATTAGTATTATGCAATTGCACATCTCAAAGTTACTAGGGAACCACAGTTTCAAGATGCAAGGGAGGAAGTTTAAAAGTAATACGTAAGGAAAGTGTTTCACACAAAGGGTGGTGAGTGCCTGGAACATGTTGCCAGAGGAGGTAGTGGAGGCAGACACAATAGCAGCATTCAATAAACACCTGGACATGAGTAGGAAAGGAATACAGTAGAGAGACACAGATCCTGTAAGTAAAGACAATTTTATTATGGAAGGGCAAAATGTGTCTGCGTAGGCTTGGAGGGCTGAATGGCCTGTTCCTGTGTTGTATTGTTCTTTTTTCTTTATCATTTCATAATGTGAATAACCTTTCGAAGCACAGTCATTATTGTTACATTGGGAAACACTAGCGGTAATTCTGTACCAGCAGGATACACAAGTAATCAATTTGTTTCTTTAGTTGCTGGAGTGTGATGATTGACCGAGATAGCAATATTTCCTGCTCTGTGATACTGCTGTGGGATCTTTAATGTCCACTTGAATAGAGAGATAGCATCTCTCTTCAATATCATATTTGCAGGACAATATCATATTTCCAACAACATTACACAGAACATCAGGTCTTGGTGATGCTTTAAAGTCCAGATGTGCATATCAATCCTGTAACTTTCTGATCCAGAGGGAAAATACTGGGTCAAGCTGATTTAAACTATGTCTTTCAGTTACATGAATTGAAATTGATGGAAAGACTCAGCAGATCTGGCAGCATCAGTAGAGAAAGAGCAGAGTTAATGTTGTGAGTCCAGTGACCCTTGATAGAATCATGATGTGGAGGCACTGATGTTGGACTGGGGTGGGCAAAGTTAAAAATTACACAACACCAGCTTATAGTTCAACAGATTTATTTGGAAATACTAGCTTTCGGAGTGCTGCTCCTTCATTGGGTAGCTGAAGAGTAGGATCATAAGACACAAAATTTGTAGCAAAAAGATCACAGTGTCATGCATGCAACTGATGCGATATATTGAACAAACCTAGATTGCTGTTAAGTCTTTCATCTTTTAGAATGGGTTGCAGGTTTTGGTTCATTAATATGTAAATCCCAGAAAGTCTTTAAAGTCACATTCTCGAGATAACTTAAGGTTTTATTAAAAAAAGGTGACTTCTTAGCTCAAACAATGCATTAAAGGTGTGAGGTTGGAGACTTTCTGTATCCCAGTCTTGAGTCAGAATGTTCTGTTCCAAAATAGGAATTTATAAAAAGTTACATGGATTGAATGCCTGCATTGACTGCCTGCAGATTGTATGCATTTTGAACAAAATAGAGCATGGAACAAGCCTTTTGGCCCAACTCGTCCACACCAACCAGGTTTCTTAAACTGAACTAGTCCATCCCTTAAACTGAACTAGTCCATCCCTCTCAACCTTTCTGACCCATGTATCAAATGTTTTTTAAATGTTGTAATTGTACCAGCCCCTACCACACCCTCTATGTGAAAATGTTGCCCCTCAGGTTCCTTTTAAATTTTCCCCCTCTCACCTTAAACCTATGCCCTCTAGTTTTGGACTCCCCTACTCTGGAAAAAAAATCCATCTCCCTCATGATTTTATAAACCTTTATAAGGTCACCCCTCAGCTTCCTACACTCTAGGGCAAATAGTCCCAGCCTTTCCTTATAACTCCTTATAAATTATAACTTGAACATCCTTGTAAATTCTTTTTGCATCCTTTCCAGTTTAATAACATCCTTCCTATAACAGGGAGACCAGAATTGTACGCAGTACTCCAAATGTGGCCTTACCAACAATTTTAGTTTTTGTTTCTGATTTCTAGCATCCAGCTACATGTTGTTAAAGAAATAAAAGGAATTTATTTTGCATCTTTATCAATAGAACAACAACATATTTATATTATATCTTTAATGTAGTAAAACATCCCAAGGTCCTCAGGAGCTTAGTGAGCAAATTCTGACATTGAAATTCATGACATGATATTGGTGCATGTGGCTGAAAGTTTGCCAAAGATCTGGATTTTAGAAAATTCTTAAAGGTTGGAAGATATACAGAGACAAGGAGGTAAAGGAAGGGAACTCCAGAGCTTTGTTAGGTAAAAATACAGGCAGCAATAGTGCAGTAATTATATTTAGTGATGCACAAGAAGCCAGAATTAGAGGAGCATAGATATATCAGAGGGTAGTGGGGCTAAAGGAGGTTATAGAAATAAGGAGGGGAAAGACATGGCAGGACTTGAAAACAAGGCTGAGAATTTTAAAATTGAGGTTTAGCTGGGGGCCAGTTTAGCAATCATAGGAGTGATAGGTGAATTGGAGATGGAGGTATGATGGAGGATATGATGCTCTTAAGGTGAGGGAGGATGAAAGATCAGAGGTCAACTGGGAATGTATAAGAAACATTGAGTTTAGAGGTAGCAAAAGTTTAAATGAGGGGTTTCAACAGCAGGTGAGGCTGAACAGGGCCGAAGTCAGGCAAGCTTACGAAGGTGAAAATAGGTAGTCTCAGTTTTCACGTGGATATGTGATTGGTACTACATTTTAATCTGACACCAAGATGGCAGACAGGTGTAGCATTTGTAGTGCAAACTGAAAACAACATTTTCAATATTTAATTGGAGGGAATTTCTCCTCAGCCAATGCTGGATGTTGGATAAGCACCCTGGGCAATTTACAGGTTAAGACGACTAATGGTGAGGTAGAGCATACATGTAAAATCTAGCATGGCATTTTTGGTGATGTTGCCAAGGGGTAGCATGTGGATGACAAATAGAAAGTGGACAAAGAGAGATCTTTGCAGGACACCAACTGTAATGAGCGCAGAAGGGGTAAGGGAGACCTGTACCTCTTAATAACAGAGTTTCAACAATATTCTTCTTTCCTGATCTTCCTGGATTCTGTATTTTAGTGTGGTGCTGGAAAAGCACAGCAGGTCAGGCAGCATCCGAGGAGCAGGAGAATCAATGTTTCACAGCAGGTCAGGCAGCATCCGGAGCAGGAGAATCGATGTTTCGGGCATAAGCCCTTCATCAGGATCTGCTGTACTTTTCCAGCACCACATCCTTGACTCTGATCTCCAGCATCTGCAGTCCTCACTTTCTCCCTGGATTCTGTATTTGTCCAGCAATACTGATTTCTCTACCTACTTATATCAAATTGTTTTCAACTCTGCCTCCTTTCAGGACTCCATTCACTCCCACAGTTTCACTGTCCCTATTGCACTTGCTTAGACACCAGGCACAATGTGACAACAAAAAGATACTGATGCAGGTGATATACTGGCTAAGGTTAGATGGACAATATTGGCACCAGGTGAGAGCAGTGTTCTCCAGCTGGATAGCAGTGGAGAAGTATTGGATGAGTGTGGTGCAAATAATCATGTCAAAAGGTGAAGACAAACCACAAAGGATGGGTGGATAGTTCCCCTTTGTCAAAGTACCATACAATGTTATTTGTGACCTCAAAACATTTCAAATTTCATTATTTTTTCTATGTAAGTGTAGGGGATATGTTACTCCTGAAGGTCATATTAAGTTAAGCAGATGCCTTGACGACTTGATTTTAAAGATTTGCTGAAACCATCAAAAAGTTTGTATTGGATTACCAGCAACCAAGTTAAATATTCTCCCATATACAAATAAGGTTCGTTTTGATTAGGATTATTTTCATTAGAAAGAAGGAGGTTGAGGGGGAGACCTGATCGAGGCCTACAAAATCATAAGAGGTACAGACAGGGTGGATAGCACTTTTCCCAGAGTGGAGGACTCAATTACTAAGGGTCATGGGTTCAAAGTGAGAGGGGAAAAGTTTAGGGGAGATATACCTGGAACGTTCTTCACGCAGATTGTGGTGGGTGCCTGGAATGCATTGCCAGTTAAGGGTGGGAATGATAGCGTCATTTAAGATGTATCTAGATGAATGAATCTTAAATGAATGGGCAGGGAGCAAAGGGACATAGATCCTTCAAAAATAAGCAGCAGGTTTAGATAGAGGATCTGAATCAGCATGTGCTTGAAGGGCTGAAGGGCCTGTTCCAGTGCTGTAAGGTTTTTGTTCTTTGTTCAATAGAGTTCAGCACCTTCAAACTGTGAAACCATTCCTTCCCTTTCTTTTAGTTTTGCTTGTTACATTCTCTGTCACAATGTCCTCTCCCCCCTCTCCCTACCCCGGTGGGACTGTCTGTTCTTTCCAGTCTGGCAGTTAGACACACCATTGTTCGGCCAGTCTCACATTCACACTAATCTGAACTGTCAACATCCTTCCTCCCTCAGCACTCCATCCTTACCCATTCTCCCCTCCTGCAACTATTGCATAAATGCTGCTCTCTCCGCATTTCACTTTAGCTGTGATGAAGAGTCATCTAGTCTCGAAATTTTAGTTTGCTCTCTCTCCATGGATGCTGCCTGACCTGCTGTGATCTCCAGCATTTTTTGTTTTCAAGACAGATTTCAGCATTTGCAATAATTTGCAACTACAGAGTGAGGGGAGGCTTGTATTGAACATAAATGCTGATTTAGGTCAGAATGTTCTGTGTTAATGCTATAGATTCAATATAATAAACACTGCAACAACATCCTTATCTTCTCCACATGATTTAGAAGGGTACTGACATTTGCCATTGTCTGGAAGATTTGCTTCACACACCAGAGAAATGAGCTTTATGACTCACATTCAATGCAGATTTTTTTTTGCCTGATACAGAATGTGATAATACATCTACAGCAGCTCCTGAAATAAACCTAACTGAGTAGAAACATAAGGAAATTATGGAGTGGAAAAATAACATGTACCACTGCAACAAGGTAATAATCTCTGCATATCACAACAATTAGAGATGGTAGAATAATTAGTGACTTAAAAGCAGATTGTGGTAAAGTGAGCTGGCACCCCAAGATGTTTTATCTTCGATCATGTAGTTTGATAACACACTATGAATTTGAGCTCATGACAGACTGGATGAAGAGCAGGAATGAAGCTGATGAAGGACTTTTGCCTGAAACTTTGATTTTCCTGCTCCTTGGATGCTGCTTGACTTGCTGTGCTTTTCCAGCACCACTCTAATCTATAACAGGCTCTGATTTAGGTAAGGACTAATCTATCTTCTATCTTGGTCACTCGCATATGCCTACTTAAATCTTCTAGTCGAGATTATTGCAAACCGGCTGTTGTTCTTTCAGAGTGTTTTGACTTTGCCCTTTTTCTGGTATTTGTACTCCATGATGTGCAGCTTCATGACATCATCGCATGATTGTTCCAGGATCCTGTAGTCCTTACACAACACTGTGCAGCCAATAAAATAATTTTGAAGTGTACTTGCTGTTGCAATGTAGGAAACACAGAGGCCAACTTACTTTCAGGAAACTTACACAAGGAACAATATAATGATATGTGAGGAATTTGTTTTATGTATTGATTCAGGGCTAAATATTGGCCAGCCGCTACTTCAAAATAATGCCGTGAGAGGAGACTGGATCTGCCATATCCTGGGACATTTTCATATTTCTTTTTGTCTCTCTGAACATCATTATAATTCAGCCCACTCTTTGATGAATAAGTTAGATTTTCCTCTGAATGGAAGAACAAGAGGCCACTCCTCTCGCACTTTGCGGAGTTTGCCACAACACCAATCCATTTTCTTCAGTCGGACATTTGTCTACTTGAAAAGCTGACCCTCGAACCCCATCAGCAAGTGCGAACCTCCCACTGCAAGGTAGGGAAATTGCTGTGTTATGCATAGAATCAGACAATCTCTACAGTGTGGAAGCAGGCTATTCAGCCAATCAAGTCCACACCAACCCTCCAAAGAGCAGCCCACCCAGACCCCCACTCCTACCTTATCACCCTGCATTTCACATGGCTAATTCGTCTAGCAAATTCATCCCTATGCTATGGACAATTTAGCATGGCCAATCCACCTAATCTGCACATCTTTGAATTTGGAAGGAAACCAGAGCACCCGGACGAAACCCACACAGACACGGTGTGAATGTACAAGCTCCACACAGACCCAAGGCTGGAATCAAACCCAAGTCTCTGATGCTGTGAGGCAGCAGTGCTAACCACTGAGCCACTGAGCCACCCTCACTGAGCCATCGTTCAGCCTTTCTAAGTAGTAAAGTGTGTCCAACACTGCAGTCTTGTAAGATTCAGATGGGTACATAAAGGGGTAAGAAGAAAGCCCCAGGAGAGAAGGAAAACAAGTGGAATTACCAAGACTCTACCCCTCCACCTCATTGTTAAAATTCATTAGGTGCAGAAAGTGCAGTATTTTGATGGTAATGGCAAACAGGTCAAGGAAAATTCCACTTCAGTGGCACACTTGGTGCATAGTTTCTGCCAGGATCTTGTCTGATTCTGGGCAGGGAGGTATAGGGAACTCCATTCCCAGTCAGTCAAATTCCATTTTGGATCACGTGGATTTTTTTTATTGGTGTTCAAGTTTTGCAATTCTGCCAAATATCCCAGAGGACTATAAATCATTGCCTGGATTGGACCCAATTCTTGCTTTCTTTCAATGTGCCACCTTTTAGTGGTTTCCCGAATGACCAGTTGTGAAGGCTAAATCTAATTAAAAAAACACAAGCGATATCCCTACACATTAGTCATTGCAGAACCCTCTCCATCATAGTTGTTTTTCTCTTTATCAGAAATAAAATGACTTACACAAAAAAACTTACTACTTGCTCTGAGTTCATAGCAATTCAGCATTTGATAAACATCATATCGAATTACAGCTTGAATGGGAGTTAATGTGATCAGTTTGATAGTGTAACTCAAATGCTGTATCATTTGTGTTGAACAGGGCACTGTGTAGTAATCGTCTTTGAATGTGGCTGGCTCCAAAAGAGGCTCCCTTATCCCAGGTCACCCATTGCTCTTTGTTTTGTCTCATTATTTCATGGTGAGCCCAAGCAAAACTGCTTGTGGTGAGAGTGTCACGGAAATAAAACACAGAGAATAGCTCCACATTTAGACATCAGATATATCATACAGCTTTGCAGGTTATAATTATCCCTATTTCACTCACCCAGGGGGGAGGCTATATGTAATATTTCTGGGACTGCAAAACTAAGCATTTCTTTAAGTACATGATTTACTCAGCATCTCATTTACTTTTTTTGGTCAAACACAGTTATTTAAAATATAAATCAGCAAGCAGTCTAGACTCTGAGGAAATGTAACAGGCAGAAGGGATGGTTCAGTGTCTTAACCCTTTAGACACTGGACATTAAAATGATTGCCAGTTTATACGATTGCTTTTAAGGGGGTTGGAGACAGAAAGGTGGACTATCATACTTGAGATAATTCACCTGATCTATGCTTTGACCTTTGTGTATTTAAGATTTAGAAGAGATCAGACCCCCCATTTAAGTCACAAATTAGTATTCGCTGGTAAATTTAAAACAGCATCATTCTGAATGATTGGGTTTGACCTTTGTGGTGTTATTTATTTCACTTGGAATTAATTTGAAGAGATGCCCACCATTTGACCTTGAGTTGGAGATAACTAGGTCTGTGAAACAAGAGGTTCACATCAGGCTGCTGGATATGGTCGCTATCCACCTCTTGCCCTTTGCTGTGAGTTAAGAATACCCAGCATGTGGGTCATTCTGATAGCTAATGTGCAAAGATATTAAATTAAGTCGAGAGAGATTCAAGTAGAACCATTTGAAGATCATATTCAGATTTGGGTCATCCTGGTTCAAATCGAAACCTCTCTCTGCAGGATATATAGTAGAAATGAGGCTGGAAAGGGGATGGTCAGGGAAATAGTTAGAGCTATAAAATCCCCCTTGAAGTTACTCTTAAAAGAATTACTGCTTTTTGTGGCTCCCGAGTATTTTGTAACTCAAATGATCACTGGTGTGCTGGCATTAAGGGATAAGGTCAAAAGTTAGGTCAGGGGAAGATCTGTTTTAATAATTTCTGACCCCAGCACAAATTTTATGTTTTTCAATTTGTTTTAAAATATTCCTCTTCTTCAGATTTTTAATAGTCTATCAAAACAAAACAAAACAGAACAGTTGAATTCAACTTTAGAACTTTGTTCCATGGTGTCAATTCAATCACTTCATTCACTAAAGCTTTGACCTGTTCAAAATGGCAATTATGGATATTTATATTATTTAACTTTTTAATGGGTTGGCACAGTGGTTACCACTGCTGCCTCACAGTGCCAGGGACCCAGGTTCAATTCCAGCCTCAAGTGACTGTCTGTGTGGAGTTTGCACGTTCTCCCTGCGTCTGCATGAGTTTCCTCCGGGTGCTCTGGTTTCCTCCTGCATCCAGAGATGTGCAGGTTAGATGAATTGGCCATGGTAAATTGTCCATGGTGTTCAGGGATGTGTAGGTTACATGCATTAGTCAGGGGAAATGTAAAGTAATAGGATAGGGGAATGGGTCTCGGTGGGTTACTATTCAGAGGGTTGGAATGGACTTGTTGAGCCAAATGGCCTGTTTCCACACTGTAGGGATTCTATTTGATTAAAACTTAGGCAGCTGTGTATTTCTTTACAATGCTTAATTCCATATTTGTATGCTCAATTATCCAGTTTGACTTTAACTAAGTGTGAGATGAAACTGTTGTAGCATCACCTTTCATTTCTTATGAGTTTTATTTCTCCCATTGCTAACTGTTTCAAAGTTCCACCATGGCATTACCTCAATTTCCATGATCCATGTCCAGCCATATATAATCTTCTCATTGCTGCCTCTTGTTCAGACCTCTTCCATTCCCCCCAGCCATTGGTCCTTGTACTTTGAATTCACTTTGAATTCTTTAACTTTGATCTTTTACTCTCATTCTTTAAGACAGCCAGAAAACTTGTTTCTTTACATTAAAGTGTTTGGTCACCTAGCCTTTGTTGGTTTGATGTTCTGTCAGATAGTTTGTGTGGACTTTACAGATGAGTGTCCATTGCTGAGGTAGCAGTGGCCAATTCCATTCACCAGCCTTCAAAGATCTATACACTCATCATGCCTCCTGTTGTTTCAAAGGGTTGTGATACCAAGTTGAAAACATTAATTGTCGCTGGAAAATTTTATGCACCAAAGTGATTCACAGCCTGTACTTGAGTACACATGATAATAAAATCTACTTCACTAATTCACTTTTGAAGTTGAGTTAAAATTGTATTAATTGAAGCTAATTTTTGTTCGATATCATTTAAGCAGAGAATCCTGATTATGTCTAGAAATATTTGGGCTTCCTTTTCCAATGGGAAGGAACAGAAATAAAAATCATTATTACAAGACAATTACCAGGAAATCAAAAAAAAGATTTATGCTAGGTTGGATATCCGAAAAAACCCCAGGCCTGTCAGGTTGGTGGAAGATTGTTATAGAGCATATTCCCCTGGAGTTTCTCACAAATATGGTACACCACAAAACTGAGAATTTTTACAAGACATGGCAACCCTTTTTGAAATACCTGGACACAGATTTATCTGCCACACTAACAAGGGCTTTTGTATAGCCGTAACGATTGTGTTTCATGAGTCCAATATCCAGGGAGGACGAACTGTGAATGTATGAGTGTTTTGTTTGGCTGGGCTGAGTTATTACTATTTATTTGTTTGTTGTTAGGTAATTATTTATTTAGTTAAATAGCTAGTTTAGGTTTTTAAAAATTTTATACTTCTCTACATATGTTTATACATTCATATCGGAGGGTGGGTTGGAGAATTTTTTTATTATTATTTGGGTGTAGTTTTGGACTATTTTTGTACTGTTTTGAATTGCATTGTTTTGTATTTGTTGTAATATTTAAAAATCTATTTTTTCTTAATAAAAATATATTATAAAAAAAGACTTAGAAGAAGTATCTTTTGGCAGATTGGTGAGACTGTGGAGCTCAATATCACAGGGAATGATTGAAGTGACTAGATATAGAAATCAGGGGAAGGACTAATATTAATTAAATAAATTAGCATCGACAGAGAGGAGGTTCTGAGTGGTCTGGCAAGTTCCAGAGTAGATAAATTTAAAGAAACGTAACCCCGGTTGTTGACAGAGACAAGGGCAGCAGGGGTACTGACAATAATTTTCAACTCCTCTCTAACAGGAGAGATGCCAGAGGACCGAAAGACAGACAATGTGGTACCATTACTCAAAAGAGTGAAAGGGATTAAACTAGGAAACTTCAGACCAGTTACACTAACCTCAGTGGTGGAGAAACTATTGGAAACAATTCTGAGTGACAGAACTAACATTGCATTTGGAGACCAGGGATTAATAAAGTCAGCCTGTTTTTGTCTGACAACCTTGAATGTTTTGAAGAGGTAATCAGGTGTGCAGATAAGAGAAATGCATTTGGCATTGTCGACTTGAGCTTCAGCAAGGTTTTTGATAACTTCATGCATTGTGTACTGATAGCAAAGGTAATAGCCCATGAGATCCATGGAAGTTGGCAAACTGGATCCAGAATTCAGTGAATGACAAAAATCAGAGGATAATGTTTGTGGGGTGATTTTGTGACTGGAAACCTGTGTCCGGTGGGATTCTGCAGTGTTATGTGCTAGTGTCCTTGCTGTTGCTGTTGGTGGTATATATAAATAATTTAGACTTGAATCGAGGAGAGTTGATCAGTACGTTCACAGATGATATGAAAATTGGTGGGGTGGTAAACAATGAGGAGGATACCTCAGATTACAGGAGGATGGGCTGAGTATCAAATGGAATTCATGGATAAGTGTGAGATCATTTACTTGGGCAGAACAAATAAGGCAAGGGAATACATGATAAACAATAGAACCCTGGGGAGCAGTGAGAATCAGAGGGACTTTGGTGTGCATGTTCGCTGGTCCCTTAAGGTAGTGTGACGGTTGATATTGTGAGTAAGAAGGATTATGAGATACTTGCTGATATGATTAGCTGAGGCACAGTGTTTAAGAATAGGGAGGTATGCTGGAGCAATATATAATACTGGCTAGGCCACAGCCGGAGTACAGCATGCTGTTCTAGAATCCACATTATTGGTGGGATGTGATTGCACTGGAGGGAATGCAGAGGAGATGCCTGTACCAGGATGCTGTCTGGGCCAGAGACGTTTAGTTATGAAGGGAGATTGGATAGACTAGCTTTTGTTTCCATACATCCTTGTTTCTGTCTACTTCCATTGTTTTCTTAATTACTCACGTGATTTCTAGATTCTCCTAACTGTGCCTATATCTTGCAGAGATCTGTACAACTATCTGTTTCTCCACCAACAGCTCCCACCTCAATACCCCCTAAACTGATGATCAGTGAACAAAGAAGCTTCTGCTCCTTCAATCTCTGTGTCCTGTACAATAGATCACCAACAGAAAGTGTATAAATTGCTCTCCGGCTGTCAACTTCCCAGATCACAGATGCTGCCTGACCTGCTGTGCTTCTCCAGCGCCACACATTTTGACTCTGATCTCCAGCATCTGCTGTCCTCACTTTCTCCAAGCTCCCAGCTCAGTTGAACGACAATGAACAATCTATGAAAAGGTTAACTAGAACTATATAGTTAAAAGTCACACAAACCCAGATTATAGTCCAACAGGTTTATTTGGAAGCACTAGCTTTCAGAGCGCTGCTCCTTCATTAGGTGGCTGTGGAGAACACTTCAGCGGTCCAGGACATTCGACCTTAGACCTTCGGGTGACTGTCCTCCAAGGTGAACTTTGGGACAAGCAACAACAAGAAGTTGCCGAGCAGAGGCTGATAGCCAAGTTCGGTACCCATGAGGATGGTCGCAACCGGGATTTTGGGTACATGTCACACGACAGGTGACCCCATTGCACCAAATACACACACACACACACACACACACACACTCCTATACACACACACACACTTCTACAGACTCTCTGTCATACGTTCTCACATATACTCCCACACTCACACACACCCTCTTACAGACTTATATCCCTATACACTCACATACACACACTCTCTCATAGACACTCATAACCCCCATCCCCCACAAACACACCCACATACACACATACACATTTAAGTTTGTGGGGTGAATTTGTACTCACAGAATTACATTTTACTTTGATCAAAAACTTTGTGAATCCATGTAAGATTCTGTAAATCCTTTTTTTTAGATTAGAATCAGTCTGATCATCGTGGCATGGACAGCCTCACTGGGAAGCTCACACCTTCAATACATTATCTGGGCCAACATGACACCAATTGTTAAAGTTCACCTGAAAATGTAACTTTTAAAAAAATGTTTTGCGATTTACATATGAAAGAACTGAAACCAACATGCCCATTCTAAAAGATGAGAGACTTAAACAATCCAGATCTTTTTCAATGTATAAATTCAGTTACATCACACTATAAACTTTTGCTATAAATTCTGTGTCTTACAATCTTATTTTCCACAACCACCTGATGAAGGAGCAGCGCTCTGAAAGCTAGTGCTTCCAAATAAATCTGTTGGACTATAACCTGGTGTTGTGTGATTTTTAACTTTGTACACCCCAGTCCAACACCGGCATCTCCAAATTAGAGCTATATAAACTTTGTACTATTTAGCAATAGTCCTTTCTTGACCTCAAATCTCCCTTAGCCACAGGAAGGTGGCTCTGTGTGTATCAACTAATATCCCAAAGCTTTACAATGCAGTCTCACCAACAAATGCCACCATTTCATTTCCCATGGCACACCAGGTCATTAAAAAAAGTTCAATTCCTTATTTGCTGCTTCCTGGAAATATTTAAACAATCATCTTAGATAGATCACAATCTCTTGTCATTATGAGGGATAAGAACCCTTATGTATGTAGGTACATATTGAATTTGTAATTGAAGCATGTTTTTGGGATTGCTATAGCCCAAAAGATGAGTGAAGCATATAAATTTGGTAACTGTCTGGCAGAGTCCTTTGTGGTCTCATGGAATGTCATACATTTCCAGACTCAGGAAAACTTCAAACAGAAAGATCAGCAAGGAAGAGTTAGAGATAGGCTGACAGCCCACTCTTTTCTCAGTAGGGAGCCATCTGTTGCCTGTTTGTGTGGGCTAAAAACTGACTGAAACCTGATGTACTTGTAAGTAGGCTAGTGTCATGTCAATGTCACAGTATGAGAACAGCCATTAAGCATGCCTGCACTTCAGGTAAAGAGGGGAAAAAGACATTTTCTCACTCAGAGTGCTAGCAGCCAGCCACCATCAAAATGAACCAAAACAAAAAGAACTTCAATCAAACTGTGAAGCCAAGAATCTCAAAATCAATTGCTAAACTACTAATGTCAACACTATCATTCCATAGAATAGCCTTCATAAGCTACTCAGAGATTCGTCCTTTTTTAGTAACTTTCTCTTTCAGGACTCACTTCTTAATCCTATGTCATTACATTGCATTATTATTTTATCTTATGTTTATAAACACACAACTCACTCATTTGTTAACTCAACAAAGCTTGGCTAAATTGGCTCTTTTAAAGATAAATTAATTTGGTCTGGCAGAAAAACCATAAGACCATGAGTACATAAGGAGGCCATTTGACCCATGGAGTTTGTTCTACCATTCAATGAGATCATGACTGATCTAATGATCCTCAACTCACTTCACCCACCTTAGCCCCCATAAACCTTGATTCCCTTACTGTTGAAAAATATGTCCATCTCAACCTTGAACACATTTAATGGCTCAACCTCTACAGCTTTCTGTGGAAGAGAATTCCACAGAGCTACCATTTTTTGAAGGAAAAGAATCCTCCACATCTCTGTCTTAAATGGTAAAACTTTTACTCTGAGACAATGCTCTTTCCTTATAGACTCTCCCACAAGGAGAATCTCTCAGCATCTACTCTAATCGCCCATTAGGCATTATATATTTCAAAATGGTTGCCTTTCATGCATCTAAATTCCAAAGAGAATAGGCACAATCTACTCAACCTCTCTTCAGAAGGAAATCCCGTGATCTACTTAATGATTCTGTTATGACACAGCGGTGAACCCCTCTGCTAATTAAACCAAACACACAGAAAAGCTCACCTCGCCCCATAATCTGTTAAAGTATGAGTGACAGAGAGCTCCCAAATTCCACTATTTAAAAGAAAATCAATTTTTTCTTTAACTTGAAAAATGAACATTAAACAACAACTATTTACAATTCTAAGCCTCCTTTCTTTTAAATGTTTGTTATCTACCTCCCATTCTAAAACAATATGCTTTTCTGATAAAAGAAAGTATTAAAATTACATCAACTTAATTTCAAAATCATACAGAGGCTGTCACCAATGGTGTCTGTCTTCCTCTGGCTGTAGATCTCCCTGGGCCGTCTTCGGTCTTTTGCTGCAAAGATGTTTCATATGAAGAAGGTACCTTTAATAGAGAGTGTGTTGCTGGCAGTTACTCTGGCAATGGCAGTTGGTCTCACTGTCTAATTTTCAAAATGTCTGCTTCTTTACACCCCTAACATTGGATCGTCTCATTAGTTTAAGGTTGGCAAAAACAATGAATTCAAACTCAATTGGGTTTTAGTGTCCTAGGGCATAATTTAAACTGATTGGCTAAATTTGAATCATTGTTAAAACAGCAACCAAAACTCAGGCATTTGTTTCACAGCCAAATGTTACATATTTTTAATTCTCCAGTACACTCTGAGACTGCTAGTCAGTCATCTGACAGGTGCCTGCAAGTTCTCAGTGCAAAACAGCTTTCACTCTCTTAAAGATACTGCACATGCCTTGAATTCTTCATTGAACTGTCGTCAATGCCAGTATATCTTTCCTTAGCTAACAGAATCAAAACTGTTCACAGTATACTAGCTGAAATCTGAATAATGTTTTTGGTAGTTTTAAAAATACCTCTCTATTTTTATACTCCACTCCCTTTGAAATAATGGTCAACCTTCCATTTGCCCCGCTGATACCTGCTGATCTTGTATGCTGGCTTTATGTGATTTATGCATGAGGACACCCCCACCTCCAAATCTCTCTCACTGCTGTAACTTTCTGTTTTTAATAATATCCAGCAGTTTTCCTTCTGTTAAAGTGCTCAACCTTAACGTTTTCCTATAATATATTTTATATGCAAAGATTTTGCCCACTCACTTAATCTGTGTATATCCCTTTGCAGAATCATCCTGATCCTAACCTCTCACCTTCCCACGTCTTTTTGTGTCAGCTGCAAGCATGGTGACAGTACATTCACTTCTCTCATCCGTAGCATTAACATATTGTCAACAATTGTGACTCCAGCACTCGTCCCTGAGGCACTCTACTAGTTACAAGTTATCATCCTGCAAATGGCCCCCTTATCCCAACTCTCTGTCTTTGTTATTTGATTAATTCACCAAACAAGTTAATATACAACCCCCAACACAATGAACTATACTCGTATTAGTTAGACTAATGTGCAGTACCTTATCAAATATCTTTTGGCAAGCCAAATCTGCTGATTCCCCTTTATCTGTCCTGGTTGTTAGCTCCTTCAAGAATATTAATAATTTTGTCAAGCATAATTTACCCTTCATGAAGTCATGTTGACCCTACTTCTTCAGATTATGCATTTCTAAATGCTCCATTTATATCCTTTATGGTGGACAGTCACATGTTTCTAATGATGAATGTTGAGCTAAATAGCTGATAGTCACCTGTTTTTATGTCCCTCCCTTTCTGTCTTAGGATATTACATTGGCAGTTTTCTCATTCATTAAGTCATTCCCTAAATCTAAGGGTTCTTAGAAGTTTGCTACCAGAACATCCATTGTCTCTGTAGCTACTTCCTTCAATATCCTCGGACATAACCTATCAAGTCCAGGGCACTTATCAGCATTTAGGCATCAGTTTCCCTAATACTTTTTCTCTCATGACAATTATTGTATTCACTTCCTCCCCATTTTTTTGTATTTCGAACGCTATTACTGCCTTCTACTGTTCTGCTTTGAAGAATTATGAAAAATCTTCATTCAACCTCTTTTTCCATTTCCTGGTGTACCATTGATATTTCTCCAGCTTCACTCAAAGGGGTATATGTGTAGCCTCAAGGTTCATTCTTAGATATTTGAGAAGCCCTTACTATCCTTCTTTATATTACTGGCTAGTTTGCCCTCAAAGTTAATTTTCTCTACTTAATATTTTTATCATCTGTCATTACTTCTTAAACCTTTCCTAATCCTCTGGTTTAACAATAATGTTTGCCACATCATTTGTTTTTCTCTTTGTTGCTATCCTTAACTTCTTTGGTTAATCCTGGTTGGCTCATCCTTTTTCTAGAATCATTACTCTTCACTAGGATATTTACTCAACTTTGTAGTGAGTCATGAATTGTTTTCTTAAACATCTTCTATTGATCATCCAATCTTTTGAACTGCTAACCTCCTTTCCCACTCCACTCCAGTCAATTCTGTCTTGATTCCTTTGTAATTACCCTTATTTCAGATCAGCACAGTTGATTCTGACCTGAGTTCCTTACTTCAAAACTGAATGCTAAATTCTACCATGATATGTTTGCTGGTTGCTATTGGATCTTTTACTCTGAGGTCAGTTAGTAAATCTTCTCATGACCTGTTACCAGATCCAAAATGCCTGGTTGAATACACAACTAGAACCCTATGCTGAATACACTATATGAATTCTTGCTTGTGGCTATCTCTGCTAATTTCATATTCCCAATCCACACGAAGATTAAAGGGATCCATGGTTAATATAGTAACTTATGTCTTCATTATCTCTTGATATATGTTTTGTCTTACAATACAGCTACTGATTAGCAGCCTATGAACTATTTCCATCAATGTCTTTTACCCCTTATTATTTCCTACCTCCATATGTGTGATTCTATATCTTCTGATCCAAGATCAGTTCTTGCTATTGTACTTATTCCATCTCATACTACCAAAGCTACCCCACCACCGTTTCCTTCCTACGCCTCATTTCAAAAGACACATACTCCTGAATATTTAGTTTCAAGCTTTGATCTCTTTGCAATCATATCTCTATAATGGCTATAAGATCATACCCATTAACCACTATTTATATTGTTAATTCATTTTTCCCATACATTACACACATTCAACTAAATTAATTTTGCCACTTAATCATTTTTTCACCTTTTCACATTATTTACTAATTTTTAATATTGTATACACCATTACCACCATCCCTCTATTTAGTTTAAAGGCATCTTTGCAGCTCTAGTTACTCAATTCACCAGAACGTTGATCCCAGCATAGTTCAAGTCATAGAGTCAATGTTAAAAATCATAACACCAGGTTATAGTCCAACAGGTTTATTTGGAAACACTAGCTTTCGGAGCGCTGCTCCTTCATCAGCAAATGGACCCTTTGGTTCAACTAGTCCACATCAATCATATTCCCAAACTAAACTAGTATCTACTGCCTATGTTTGGTCCATATCCCTCCAAACCATGTACTGGTCTTTTAAATGTAGTAACTGTAACTGCATCTATCACTTCCTCTGGAAGTGCATTCACACACGAACCACTCTCTATGTAACGATTTGCCCCTCATGTTCTTTTTAAAACTTTCTCCTCTCACCTTAAAAATATGCCCCCTAATTTTGAACTCCCTAACACCCGGAAAAAGATTCTTGTCATTCACCTTGTGTATGCCCCTCATGGTTTTATAAACTTCTGTGAGGTCACTTCTCAACCTCCCACGCTCCAGTGAAAAAAATCCCACCTTTCCAGCCTCTCCTTATAACTCAAACATACCATTCTTGGCAATATTCTTGTAAATCTTTCCTGAACTGTCTTCGGTTTATAATATCCTTCCTATAATAGAGCAATCAGAACTGTACACTGTACTCCAGAAGAGGTCTCACCACTAACCTCAACATGAACTTCCCAACTTCTATACTCAAAGGTCTGAGCAATGAAGACAAGTGTGCTAAACACCTTCTTAAACACCTTGTCTACCTGTGACACAAATTTCAAAGAATTATGTTTCTCATACCATAGTTCTACAATACCACCCAGGGCTCTACCATTAATTGAAAAAATCCTGCCCTTGTGTGTTTTACCAAAATGCGATGCCTCATATTTATCCAAGTTAACCTCCACCTGCCATTCCTCAGCCCATTGACCCAATTGATCAAGAATTCTTTGTAACCTTCTTTGCTGTCCACTATACCACCAATCTTGGTGTTATCCACAAATGTGCTAACCATGCCTCCTACATTACAGTCATAGAGATACACAACATAGAAACAGACCCTTCGGTCCAACTTGTCCATGCTGATCAGATATCCTAAATAAATCTAAATTCGCCAATCCAATTATCCCTCTAAATCCTTCCCATTCATATACCCATCCAGATGCCTCTTAAATGATGTAACCATACCAGACTGCTCCACGTCTTCTAGGAGAAAGTGAGGACTGCAGATGCTGGAGATCAGAGCTGAAAATGTGTTGCTGGAAAAGCGCAGCAGGTCAGGCAGCATCCAAGGAACAGGAGAATTGACGTTTCGGGCATAAGCCCTTCTTCAGGATTCCTGAAGAAGGGCTTATGCCCGAAACGTCGATTCTCCTGTTCTGTGGATGCTGCCTGACCTGCTGCGCTTTTCCAGCAACACATTTTCTGCTCCACGTCTTCTGCCAGCTCATACACACACCACCCTCTGCTTGAAAAGGTTTCCTCTTAGATCCCTTTTAAATCTTTCCTTTCTCACATAAAACCCATGCCTTCTAGTTTTGGACTCTCCCACCTGAGAGAAAAGATCTTCACTATTTACCCTATTCATGCCTCTCATGATTTTGTAAACCACTATAAGGTCACCCCTCAGCCTCCAACGCTCCAGGGAAAATAGCCCCAGTCTATTCAGCCTCTCCCTATAGCTTAAATCCTCCAATCCTGGCAACATCCTTGTAAATCTTTTCTGAACTCTTTCAAGTTTCACAACATCCTTCCTTTAGCAGGGAGATCTGAACTGCACGCAGTTTTGCAATAAGGGCCTAACCAAAGTCCTATACAGCTGCAACATGACTTCCCAACTCTTACACTCAATGCACTGATCAATAAAGGCAAGTATACCAAATGTCTTCTTCACTGTTCTATCTACCTGGCTCCAATTTCAAGGAACTATGAACCTGTACTTCAAAGTCCAATTGTTTAGCAACACTCCCCAGGACCTTACTATTAAGTGTATAAGTCCTGCCCTGATTTGCCTTTTCAAAATGTGGCATCTCACATTTATCTAAATTAAACTCCAACTGCCACTCCTTGGCCCATTGGCCCATCTGATCAAGATCCCGTTGTACTCTGAGGTATCCTTCTTTGCTGTCCACTACACCTCCAATTTTGGTAATATCTGCAAACTTACTTACCTTATCTCCTTTGTTCACATCCAAGTCATTTATATAAATGATGAAAAGCAGTGGATCCAGTATCAATCCTTGTGGAACAGCACTGGTCACAGTGCTCCACTCTGAAAAGCAACCCTCCATCACCACCCTCATCTTCTACCTTTAAGTGAGTCTGTATCCAAATAGCTAGTTCTCCCTCTATTCTGTGTGATCTAACCTTGTTAACCAGTCTACCATGAAGTCCTTACTGAAGTCCATATAACACATCCACCACTCTGCCCTCATCAATCCTCTTTGTTACTTCAGAGAACTTGATCAAGTTCGTGAGACACGATTTCCCATGCACAAAGCCATGGTGACTATCCCTAAAAGTTCCATGCGTTTCCAAATACATATAAATCCAGTCTCTCAGGATTCCATCCAGCAACTTGCCTATTACCGATGTCAGGCTCACCGGTCTATAGTTCCCTTGGCTTTTCCTTACCACCTTCTTAAATAGTGCCACCAGGTTAACCAACATCCAGTCTTCTGAAATCTGGGCTGTGGCTATCGATGATACAAATATTTGAGCAAGGGGCCTAGCAATCACTTCCCAATGTTCCCACAGAGTTCTAGGGTACACCTGCTCAGGC
Organism: Chiloscyllium plagiosum; assembly: GCF_004010195.1. NCBI lineage: Eukaryota > Metazoa > Chordata > Chondrichthyes > Orectolobiformes > Hemiscylliidae > Chiloscyllium > Chiloscyllium plagiosum. Next base: position 24,375,873 of record NC_057741.1, on the reverse strand, counting down.
CCTGGAGATTTATCCACTTTTATGCATTTTAAGACTTCCAGCACCTCCTTCTCATCAACATGGACATTTTTAAAGATGTCGCTATTTATTTCCCCACGTTCTTTATCTTCCACATCCTTCTCCAGAGTAAACACTGATGCAAAATTGTCCTTTAGCACCTCCCCTATCTCCTCAGCTCCACAAATAGGCAGCCTTGCTGATCTTTAAGGGACCCTATTCTCTCCCGAGTTACCCCTATGTCTTTAATGAATTTGTAGAAGCCCCTTGGATTCTCCTTATTCTCATCCAAATTGTCATATAAATGACAAACTAAAGTGGACCCAGTACCAATCCCTGTGGAACACTATGGTCACAGGCCTCCAATCTTAAAAGCATTCCTCCACCACCACCCTCTGTCTCCTCCCATCAAGGCAAATTTATATCCAGTTGGCAAGCCGACCATGAAAACTCCGTCAGCTGACTTGACTAACCTAAAATGTGGAACCTTGTTAAAGACTTTGATAGAGTCTATGTAAACATCTACGGCTCTGTGCTCATCAATCTTTTTGGTTACTTCCTCAAAAACCTCAATGAGGTTTAGTGAGACATGACTTCCCTTGCACTAAACCATGTTGACTATCCCTAATCAGTTCTTGCCTCTCCAAATGCATGTAAATCCTATCTTTCAGAATCATCTCTGACAACTTATCCATCATCAATGTCAGACTCACTGGTCTATAGTTCCCAAGCTTCTCCTTACAGCCTTTCTTAAATAAAGGTGAAATGTTAGCCACCCTCCAGTTCTCCTGCCCCTCACCTGTGATTATAGATGATACAAATATTTCTGCTGGACCTGGCAATTTTTCCCCTAATTTTACCACAATGTCCTGGGGATACAATTGATCAGGTCCTGGAGATTTAACCAAGTTTATGTTTTTGAAGACCTTCAGCACTTCCTCTTCTGTAATGTGAACTATTTTCAAAACATCAATATTTATTTCCCTGAGTTCTCTCGCCTCCATTTCTTTCTCCACAGTAAAAATGGATGCAAAATATTCATTTAGTATTTGTCCCAGCTCCTGAAGTTCAACATGTAGATGACCTTATTGATTTTTAAGGGGCCCAATTCGCTCTCTTGCTCTTAATGTACCTTAGAAGTCTTTGGATTATTGTTAACCTTATCTGCCAAAGTTATCTCATTTCCCCTCATTGTCTTCCTGATTTCCCTCTTAAGAAAGCCCTTGCACTCTTTATACTCTCCAAGAGATTCATTTGATCCCAGTTGTCTACATCTAATATATGATTATTTCTCATTCTTGACTAGAACTTCAATATCTTTATTGATCCATCATTCCCTGCTCTGATCAGCCTTCCCCTTCACTTTAACAGGAACATAGTGCCCCTGAACTCTCATGATCATACTTTTAAAGTCCCCCCACTTGTCAGTTGTTCCTTTACCTGCAAACAGTCTACTCCAATCAACATTTGAAGTTCTTGTCTCATACCCTTAAAATGTGCCTTACTCTAATTGTCCTGTCCCACCAGAACAGCGCCTGTCTACCCCAATACTGTTTAGAGACAAAAAAACACAGATGCTGGAATCCAAAATAGACAGACAGGAGGCAGGAAGAACAGAGCAAGCCAGGAGGCATCAGGAGGTGGAGATGTCGACGTTTCAGGTATAACCCTTCTTCAGGAACTGGGGGTGGGTGTAGTGGGAGCTGCAGATAAAGGGGGTGGCAGGGGCAGGGTGATGAAGTGGGGATAGATGAAGGTAGAGGGTACACCTGGTAGGTCAATGGGAAGAATGAATCCGGCATTTGGCTGGGAAGATTGGAAGGTGGGGAGGAAGTTGGGAGAAGGGAAGGGAGGTTATTTGAAATTGGAGAGCATCCATCGCATCAAAAAAACGGCAACAGTCTCCAGACAGACGTTTACTGCAAATCCACAGATTTCCATAACTACTTGGACTACACCTACTCCCACCCAGTATCCTGCAAGAATTCCATCCCATTCTCCCAGTTCCTCCACCTCCATCGTATCTGCGTGAACAAGGAGATATTCTAGTCCCAAGCATCCCAGATCTCCACCTATTTTGAACAATGAGACTTTCCTCTCTCTGTCATCCAGACAGGTCTCCACCACACTACCTCCATTCCTCATCCCACTGCTCACAAAGCAATAAAGACAGATTCCTCCTTGCCCTCACATACCACCCCAACAGTCTCCACATCCAACGCATCAAGTCCTTAAACTCTTCTGCCAACTCCAACTAGACCCCAGCACCAAGAATATCTTCCCCTCCCCACCCATCTCTGCCTTCCGCAAAGACCGTTCCTTTCGCCAGTCCTTGGTTTGCGCCACTCTCCCCATCAATCCCCCGAACCGCCAGGTACCTTCCCCAGAAACCAGAAAAGATGCAAAATCTGCCGGTACACCATCCCCCTCACCTCCATCCAGGGCCCCAAACCATCCTTCCAGATGAGACAAAGATTCACCTGCCTCTCCTCCAACTGAGTTTACTGCATCACGTGCTCCAGATGTGGTCTTCTCTACATCGGGGAAACCAAACATAAACTTAGGGAATGGTTTGCTGAGCATCACAGCTGGGTCTGCAGGGGTCAACCGGAACTTCCAGTCACCGTCAGTTTTGATGCCCCTTCCCACTCCCTTTTCGACATGACCATCTTTGGTCTCCTCCATTGCCGCAATGAAGCACACCACAAATTGGAGGATCAACCCCTCATCTTCCGCCTGGGCAGCCTGCAGCCCGGAGACTCAACACTGAGTTCTCCAGTTTCAAATAACCTCATTTCCTATCCCCCGACTCCCTTCCCAGCCCCTCCCTCCTCCTCCCTGCCACCAACCAGATTAATTCCTCCCATGCACCAACCAGGTAGTCATCATCTATCTTCACCTCATCAGCCTGGCCCCGCCAGCCCCTTTATCTGCAGCTCCCCCCACACCCACCTCCAGTCCTGAAGGTGGGTTACTCCAGAAACGTCAACTTCTTCACCTGCTGTCTGGCTTGCTCTGTTCTTCCAGCCTCCTGCCTGTTTATCCCAGTACTGGAGGCAATGCTTGATGAACTGAAACCCATACCAGTCTTTGAACCACACATTTAATCCTTGATTTAATTTACCCTATGCCAGTTTGCCAGTGGCTCCGGTTGTAATCGTCAGATGATTTGTTTTTGTACTTTAGCTCCTAACTATCCAGATTCTTTCAGCAGTACCTTCTTACTAGTCCGATCAATGTTACTGGTACCAACATGGATGACAACAACTGGATCCCTTCCCTCTCACACCAGATTTGTTTCCGACCCTAAGAAGATGTCCTTAACCCTGGAACATAGTCTTCAAGAGTAACACTCATGGCTGCAGAGAGCCATAAAAATCCCCTAATTATACTGTCCCCAAATCCAGTAGGGAAGGATTCTTTAGAGCAACCAACCAAGGGGATTTGTGAATAAAGAACAGGAGCCTGTTCATTGGAGAACAACCTTGGAGACAAACAATTTGCGATAGCCCATGTGGAACTACAACAAGCCTTGATTCAACACTACCTGTGAAATGAAGGCTACATGCAAATGTGTTAGTTGTTCTTATTGACTGGAGATTTATTCCCAGTATGCTGGTCAATACTTACTTCTCAACCAAAACACGAAAATATTAAAATTTTGCTGTTTTGGGCACCTTACACAAATTAGTTGCTGGCATTTTCTAATATCCCAGCAGAACAGTATTTATTCCATTGGCTGTAAGATCATCAAAAGGTGCTATATAAATACATGTTCCATATAAAAAAGTTCAATACTTCAATAGCATTTGCTCATTTTGGCAAAGAAAAACTGTTGTTGGTTACATCTAAAAAATATAATAGCTTAATGCATTTTCCCAAGATGCAGACATCTAAAACATTGCAATTGAATGGTGAAGAAACAATATTTTTAAGTATACATTATGAATTATTACTCAGGTGAGAGTTGTGAGCAAACAAGCCATTGATTAGTCTGAAAGTGCTGTGTGCTGTTAGATCTCATCACAGTTTATATTCTGAGCTTGTTATTGGCCCATAACTCACCAAGTGAATGCAAAAATTGTGAAATTTTAAAGGATTTTTTTTGCGTGACCAGGATGAAAGCAGCATGAACATGACTCTCCAAAGAAAATCAGCCTCAGGACGGTGCAAATTATTTGTCCTTTCCAAGACATTACATCTTATGAAAAACATTATTGTGAGTTACTGTTGGACAAGTAAAGCTTATGCCTGGGAACCAAAAAGAAAATTAATCTTTGATGTTTTGGTTTCTGAATGTAATACCCTTAAATTCTACTGTGTAAATTAACACAGTTATAGAGTCATAGAGATTCACAGCATGGAAACAGACCCTTCAATCCAACCCGTCCATGCCGACCAGATATCCCAACCCAATCTCGTCCCACCTGCTAGCACCTGGCCCATATCCCTCCAAACCCTTCCTATTCATATACCCATCCAAATGCCTCTTAAATGTTGCAATTGTACCAGCCTCCACCACTTCCTCTGACAGCTCATTCCATACACGTACCACCCTCTGCGTGAAAAAGTTGCCCCGTAGGTCTCTTTTATATCTTGCCCCTCTCACCCTATCTCAGAAAATTTCATTGGGCTGTTCAATGGCAGGATTAGAATCATAGATTTGCTACAGTGTGGAATCAGGCCATCCAGCCCATCGAGTCCACACCAACCCTCTGAAGAGCATCCCACCCAGACTCAACCCTATTGCTGTAACCCTGCATTTCCCATGGCTAATCCACCTTGCCCCACACAATTTAGCACAGCCAACCCACCTAAGCTGCATATCTTTGGACTGTGGTTGGAAACCCCCACAGATACAGAGAGAATGTGCAAACTCCACACAGTCAGCCACCCAAATCAGGAATTGAACCCAGGTCCCTGGCACTGTGAGGCAGCAATGTTAACCACTGAGCCACCGTGCCACCTTTAGATCAAGAGTAAGAAGATAAATCCAATGATGGAGGGGAGGCAAATGTCTGACAGGGACTTGAGGCACCTGACCATAGAAAGATTAGGAATTGTGATTTTTAACCTAGGTATAATTACTTTAGGAATGTCAAAAAAGGTTTGCTTGCATGTTGTATGATGGTTCACTTTTTATCTAGACTAATTTGCCAGTTAACTGAGAGATCTAGGCACCAATCAGGCAGGAAATTGGTTATCCTGAGATAACCAGCTGTTTGGATCAGGGTGGAAGATGATTTTCCCTCAGTAAACAGAACTACTGAATGAGCCTGATAGCTAATTGGTTAACACAATCAGAATTCAACCTTTACTCAATTTTCATAACAGTTCACTGAGCAAACTGATCTAATGTGTAGCTCTTAACTCTACTACCCACTACCAAAGTCAGTCAGTGTCTCTTTGTACCTGTGTACAACAAATAAACAAAATAAACTAATTAACTGATGAATCACTCCTTAAAGGGGCACTAACAAATATAAGACTTTGAATGAAACTTAGCAAACTAAATTAAAATGTAATTTCAGGGGCTGATAATGCACTTCAGCCCCTGGTTAGTCTGAATCTGTTTTCACTCTTGAAAATACCAAACACAGTATCCCTTTACATAAAGTCATCATGCAATGAATACCTTCCACCTGTGTATCCTTAACTGCACAACTAACAGCCTTTAGGATGTGTTTGCTTAATTCAAAAATTCATGTGAATTAAATAAAAAGGAAAGGTATTATAAATTCATGCTCCCAGAATGGATTTCTACTTGCTTGGAGTGTTAATGGACAATTTAGGTTCTTATTTATCCTCAACTGCAGTTCCTGTAATTTTAGACAGCTGATGCTTGAGTGCTCAAAATGTGTTAAAACCTGTGCCTCAAGACAAAATCACAATTGGTACAAATAAGAAAACAACAAATTGTTAACTTTAAACTGTGATTTATTCATATGTCTCATTAAGTAGAAATGTACTTACCATAACCACAGTCCAACAGCGACTTGCATTTATGTATATTATTTAACAGAAATATGTTCCAAGACACTTCACAGGTATATAACTAACCAAAGATAAATGCTGAAAAAGAATGATATTAGGAGGGTTATTTCAAGGGTTGGTCAAAGAGCAAGTGTTAATGTGGGTTTCAGAGGAAAGGAAAGTGAACTGGCAGAGAGATTTAGGGAATTCTTATGTTCAGAGGGCAAGAAAATAGGTCTTAGTTTTTTCTTAAAGGTATTTTTCTTGTTTAACATCTTATTAAAAATGAAAATTGCCAGTTTTAAAATGGCTGCTATTGAACATAGAATCAGCAAGGGCAGTCATTTCAGAAATTACCAGGATATAATTGAACTCATCAGCTCCTGGAGAGTGAGACTTCTTGCACTGTCCGAACATTGCAGCCGACCGATACAAAAGACCAGTAGACAAGATATCTATCTCACTCAGTTAGAAACAAAGACCTTCAAACCTCTTTATGGCTCAGCTTGGTGCCAATGACTCCACACTTACCTATCACTTTTTTTTTTAGAGGGTGAAGAATGGCAGTCTAATTATAGCAGTACTTGATTAATTATGATTTGGAGATGCCAGTGTTGGACTGGGGTGTACAAAGTTAAAAATCACACAGCACCAGGTTATAGTCCAACAGGTTTAATTGGAAGCACACTAGCTTTCGGAGCGATGCTCCTTCATCAGGTGATTGATGAAGGAGAATCGCTCCGAAAGCAAGTGTGCTTCCAATTAAACCTGTTGGACTATAACCTGGTGTTGTGTGATTTTTAACTTTGATTAATTATGTTTACTGAACACAAAAATAAATGAGAGATTCAGCAGCAGATAGCGTCATAGAGATATACAGTACAGAAACAGACACTTAGGTCCAACTTGTCCAGATATCCTAAATAAATCAAGTCCCATTTGCCAGCATTTGATCAATATCCCTCTAAACCCTTCCTATTCACCTACCCTTCCAGACGCCTTTTAAAGGTTGGAATTGTACCAGCTTCCACCTCTTCCTCTGACAGCTCATTCCATACATGCTCCACCCTCTGCATGAAAAAGTTACCCTTTTAGGTGCCTTTTAAATCTTTCCTTAAACCTATGCCCTGTAGTTTTGAATTTCTCCACCCCTGGGAAAAGACCTTGTCTATTTACTCTGTCCATGCCCCTTACGATTTTATAAACCTCTGTAAGGTCACCCCTCAGCCTCCAACGCTCCAGGGAAAACAGCCCCAGCCTGTTCAGCCTCTCCCTATAGCACAAACCCTCCAACCCTGGCAAGCTCCTTATAAATCTTTTCTGAACCCTTTCAAGTTTCACAACATCCTTCCTTTAGCAGGGAGACCAGAATTGCATGCAGTATTCCAATAGTGGCATCCAAGGAGCAGGAAAATCTATGTTTCGGGAAGGAGCCCTTCATCCTGCTCCTCGGATGCTGCCTGACCTGCTGTGATTTTCCAGTACTACTCCAATCTTGACTCTAATCCCTAGCATCTGCAGTTCTCACTTCCACCTTGTATTCCAATAGTGGCCTAACCAATGTCCTCTACAGCTGCAGCAAGACTTCACAACTCCTATACTGAATGCACAGACTAATAAAGGCAAATGTCTTCTTCATTATCTTATCTATCTGCGACTGAATTTTGCATGTCTACTCCAAGGTCTCTTTGTTCAGCAACACCAGTGGTTAGCACTGCTGCCTCACAGCGCCAGAGACCCAGGTTCAATTCCTGCCTCAGGTGACTGTCTGTGTGGAGTAATCTAATCTAATCTAATCTAATCTAATCTAATCTAATCTAATCTAATCACCCTCCAGGACCTTACCATTAAGTGTATAAGTCCCACCATGATCTGCCTTTTCAAAATGCAGCACCTCATACTTATCTAAAGTCCACCTGCCATTCGTCGGCCCATTGGCCCATCTGATCAAGATCCCATTCGAATCTGAGGTAATCTTCTTGGCTGCCCTCTACACCTCCAATTTTGGTGTCATCTGCAAACTTACTATAACTATACCTGTTATGTTCACATCCAAGTCATTTATATAGACGATGAAAAGCAGTGGACCCAGCATCGATCCTTGTGGCACACCACTGGTCACAGGGCTCCAGTCTTCTACCTTCAATTTTATATCCAAATAGCTAGTTCTCCCCTCTATTCCATGTGATCTAACCTTGTTAACCAGTCTACCATGAGGAACTTTGCCAAACGCCTTACTGAATTCCATACAGATCATTTTCACCACTCTGCCCTCATCAATCCTCTTTGTTACTTTTTCAGAAAATGGAATCAAGTTCGTGAAACATGATTTCCCATGCACAAAGCCATGTTGACTATCCCTAATCAATCCTTTCCATTCCAAATATATGTAAATCCTGTCCCTCAGGATTCCCTCCAACAACTTGAAAACACCATTGATGTCAGGCTCACCAGTCTCCAGTTCCCTGGCTTTTCCTTACCACCTTTCCGAAATAGTGACACCACATTAGCCAACCTCCAGTCTTACAGCACCTTATCCTATGGTTATTGATGATATAAATATCTCAGCAAGGGGCCCAGCAATCCTTTCCCTAGGTTCCCACAGAGTTCTGTGGTACCCCTGATCAGGACCCAAGAATTTATCCACCTTTATGCATTTTAAGACATCCAGCACTGACTCCTCTGTAACATGGATAATTTTCAAGATGTTGCTATTTATTTCCCCACATTCTCTACCTTCCATATTCCTCTCCACAATAAATGCTGATGCAAAATACTCATTTAGTATCTCCCCCATTTCCTGTGGTTCCACACAAAGGTGTCTCGCTGAAACTTAAACAGCCCTATTCTCTCCCAAGTTATCCTTTCATGCATAATGTATTTGCACAATCCTTTTAGATTCTGCTCAACTTTGTTTGCCAAAGCTATCTCGTATCCCCTTCTTGCCCTCCTGGTTTCCTTCTTAAGTATACTCCTACTGCTTTTATACTCTCTAGGAAATCACTCAATTTCTGCTGTCTATACCTGACATAATCTTCCTTGTTTTTCTTGACGAAAACCTCAGTTTCTCTAGTTATCCAGCATTCCCACCTACCAAACTTGCCCTTCACCCTAACTGGAATATAGTGTCTCTAGACTCTATTTCATTTTTGAATGCTTCCCAGTTTCCAGACATCCCTTTACCTGTAAAAATCCACACCCAAACAACTTTTTAAAGTTCTTGCCTAATACAAGTAGTTCTCCTATAATGCCTTAGTTGTGTTCAAGTGAAACATCACTTCTTAGAAATCGTGTGGGCTATAGGAAAAGTGGGGCTAGGGCAGACCAGCAAAAAATATCACTGACACTCACTCAAAAATCACCCAAATGTGTAACGCAAAGTATAGTACAGCATGAATGAAGATTAAAATTGTATTTATTAACAAAATAAAAGTAAATTTAACACAATACAATTTGTGGGCGGCGCGGTGGCACAGTGGTTAGCACTGCTGCCTCACAGCGCCTGAGACCCGGGTTCAATTCCCGCCTCAGGCGACTGACTGTGTGGAGTTTGCACGTTCTCCCCGTGTCTGCGTGGGTTTCCTCCGGGTGCTCCGGTTTCCTCCCACAGTCCACATCGTGCATGTGTAGAGCGACACAAAGACTGGCACTGACATCGTGCATGCATGCACGGACACTGGAACATGCAGAGATTTCAGCGCGTACATCAGCGCATACGCAGAATAAAGCGTGCAAACTGATCCCCACTGGAATCGTGCTATTGCCAACAGAGGTAAGCGTTCTTCAAAATACTATCCCCTAATTCTTCAGTGACATTATAGCCAAATCGCACTGCCGAAACGCGTGTTATACCAGAATGACCTGTACTGCCAAAATTGGCCTTCCTCCAATTTAGAACTTTAACTTTTAGATCCGATCTATTCTTTTCTATCACTTTTTAAAACTAATAGAATTATATTCATTGGCCCCAACGTGCTCCCCCACTGACACCTCAGTCACCTGCCCTGCCTTATTTCCCAAGAGTAGGTCAAGTTTAGCATCTTCTCTAGTAGGTACATCCACATACTGAATCAGAAAATTTTCTTGTACATACTTAATAAATTCCTCTCCATTCAAGCCCTTAACACTATGGCAGTCCCAGTCTATATTTGGAAACTTAAAATCCCTACTAGAGCCAGCCTATTATTCTGACATATAATTAGATCTCCTTACAAATTTGTCTCTCAGTTTCTCACTGACTATTGGCATGTCTATTATGCAATCCCAATAAAGTGATTATCCCTTTCTTATTTCTCAGTTCCATCCAAGAAACTTCCCTGGATGTATTCCCACGAATATCCTCCCTAAGTACAGCCATAATATTAACCCCAGTCAAAAAAACCACTCCCTCTCTTCTCTTGTCCCCATTTTGATCCATCCAATAGCATCTATCCTATCTTAAGCTGCCAATCCTGTCCATCCCTGAGCCATGTTTCTGTAATTGCTATGATATCCCAGTACCATGTTCCTAACCATTCCCTGAATATATCTGCCTGGCTGGTGAGGCCTGTTACATTGAAATAAATGAAGTTTAATTTATCAGTCCTACCTTGTTCTCTGCTTTGTTCCTGGCTGCCCTGTCTGTTTGACTTACTCTTTTTCCCATTATACCAGTCTCAGACTTATCACTCTCCTCATTATCTCCCTGGGTCCCACCTTACCCTCCCCCCGCTCCCACCCCACTGGTTTAAATCCTCCCAAGCAACTCTCGCAAATGTTCTATGAATAAAACAGTTGCAGCTCATTAAAACATTTGCATTCTTTTAAAACTATTTTAAAAAGCTTTTCTAAAATAACAAACTAGAACTATCAGAATACGAACACAGCAAATCACGTGCAACGTTTTCTGGACTCTTCTGCACTGATCTGCTACTAATTTGGTGAATTGAATGTGACTACCTACAATAGTTTTGATAGACCAAGAATTCCCATCATTTGAATCTTCCAGGTCAGCAGCATCATACATGGGATAGTTATGCATGATTTAGTGTTGGGGCACCTCAGACTGGTTATGAAAGCAAAAATAACTAGGAAGGACTAGCAATGAATCTGCTATGTTGAAATTTTGACATATATGGGTATTCCAGACTACACCCCTTTACATTTTCAGTGTGACTGTAGATCATAGTTTTGAATTTAATACCTTTCTACTGCTGCAAGCTTTTTTGAATCTATCAGTCAGTGTTACTTATTTTAAAGTTAGTATGTATGATGCTTGTGAATGAATGATTACTGAGGCTATCCAGAGTTAACATGCCAATGTTTGATATGGAAAACAAATCCTTCTGTTTTTTTCTGACATTATGTCTCAAGCACAATCTAATAAGAATACTCCATACTGTGTTTTAGATCAGATTCCCCACAGTTTGGAAACAGGTCCTTCAGACCACCAAGTCTACAATGACCCTCCGAAGAGTAACCCACACAGACTCATTTCCCTACATATACCTCTGACTAATGCACTTAACACTATGGGCAGTTTAGCATGGCCAATTCACCCTGCCCATCTTTGACTGTGGGAGGAAACTGGAGCACCCAGAGGAAACCCATACAGACAGGGGGAGATTGTGCAAACTCCACACAGACAGTCGCCCAAGGCTAGAATCAAGCCCAGGTCCCTGGCGCTCTGAGGCAGCATTGCTAACCACTAAGCCACCATGCCACTTGAGTTAGAGTTAAAATTTTCCATTTCTGATCAGCTCACTAATGCATCCTATCTGAAATTGGCAGTTTAATGTTGAGTTACAGTCATGGTATTTTTATGGCAATTTCACTGGACTATGTAGAAGCATTTAACAGAATGTTCATTAAAGTCAAATAACTTGAACTCTCCCAATTCTGCAAATGTTGAACTTAAAGTAGTGGTTCACGTGAGCTCCTCTGAGGATTCAGTAGCGTTTGTGAGTTGCCCAGAAAGTCATTGAACCATACAGACCAGCCTACTTCCAACTTCAGTTCCTGGTTTGTGCCGAGATTTCTCAATAAAACTGGGTGACAGTTGAAGTGCAGATTCATCTGAGTAAAGAGGCAAGTCAGCTCCTGCTCAAAGTATTTATTAATGTGGATGCCTGTGTGTGATTCTCTCATGTCTTAAAACCTGGAGTAGCATGGTTAAGATCTCAAAGGCCACTAATGCGTATGAACACATCTCTCGCAAATTCATAATTCAGTAAAGCTGTGTTCCAATGTGGTGATAATCAGACAAGAAAGCTTGGCCAATTGGATGGCATTCAAAATAACTACTTCTTCAAAATTTGATCCCTAAACACCAGATAAATTTGTGTTGCCCTGTGCTACCACAAATACTTTTCAAAGTGTTCTTTGAAATAATCCAAATTTTGTTTCATATATTGAAATAAAAATTGCTTCATTTTCATGTGTTTTACTAATCATGTCAAGATATTTTGCCTTATCCATTAAAAAAAGATAAGATGCATTGCAAGGCTTTTTTACTGTTGTGATATCACTTTTAAAAAATATATACAGAGATAACAATAACATGCGGACAGGAAATTGTGATTTTAAAAAAAGCAGGTCATTTGCAGGTCATCCCTGGTAACCTTTGACATTTGTCATGTTGATTGGAACAACCTTTGAAGACATGTTAATAAACATCTAAACAGACCTGTGGTGTTGCTTAATGAACTGCAAAATGGATAAGCTCCATTTTATGGCCTATGTAGCAATGGGTTGCATCATGTCTCTCTGAAAGGGCTTGTTTTGTAAACTGTTAATCATCATTACACAATAGAATAAATAAAACTTTCCAACTGATCCAGTGATAGTGCCTGTTGATGTGGGGAAGGCCTTTTTCTTTCAGTCTGAAGCAACAACAACATATCTTCGCATAACTCTAACAGGAATTATGCTATCAGTTGATGGATGGATAGGTAGGAAAATGATGTCTGCTCCACTTTTTCCTCCTCTTCTACATCTAAGCCTTCTGAAACCAGCATGATTACCTTACTAGGCAACAGTTCTTGGGTATTTAAAAGTATAGCGAAACAAGGACAAAGTTGCATTGACAGAAGGAGAAAAACAAAGGGTCTGTTGTTTCCCTATCAGCAACTTTTAACTTCAATGATTAATATGAAATGGAAGGTATTACCTTTAGACCATCTTCCCTTTCTGCTTAGATTGGCTACTTTGGTAGGGAGCAAAGTCATTGTCATGCACTATGTCCTTTTGATGCAACAAACCATTTTGCAGATAGTAAATTACAGTAGATTGTGGGATGAATGTGAGAAGGATTGAGATTGGGGAAGGTGCTTTAGGTGGAAACGTACCATTGGGAAAAGGCAGGAAAATGGAGCTGAGAATTAACAGTTCAGCCATGATCTCAATGAATGGTGGAACAATCTTGATGGGCTGAATGGCTGACTTATGCTCCTATGTCTTATGGTTTTATCCTTGTTGGTCTCAGATCCACCAATTTACATAGCCTTAACACAGTGATGGTCACCATTATCTCTTCCAATGGGATGATCACATGCAGCTATGTTCATCCCCAGTAGTTAAATGCTGTTGCTGCCTATTATGAACCATCTGGTTTTGAAAGGGAAGTGCATCAATGAGTGTGTTGCAAGGTGATGTGCCTGCCACAGTTGAATAGCTGGCAGTGGATTCAACATGCGAATTTGCAGCTTTCAGCAGTGTTAAGAATGAGGAGTGAGGTGAGGCTGTGAGTGTGAGGTATGAGTTGTGCTTGGTAGAAACCCTTGGGAAGTGCTCGAAGGGAATTTGCTGAATGGAGCAGTCTGTTGGTGGAGATGGATGTGAAGATACATTCACATGTGCCACTCATGTGACATCATCATGTGAGAGCAGCATGGTTGCTCAGTGGTTAGCACTGCTGCCTCACAGCGCCAGGGACCCGGGTTCAATTTCCACCTCAGGTGACTGCCTGTGTGGAGTTTGCACATTCTCCCTGTGTCTGCGTGGGCTTCCTCTGGGTGCTCTGGTTTTCTCCCACAGTCCAAAAAAGTTCAGGTTAGGTGAATTGGCCATGCTAAATTGTCTGGGTGCATTGCTCTTTGGAGGGTCAGTGTGGACTTGTTGGGCAGAAGGGCCTGTTTCCACACTGTAAGTAATCTAATCTAATCAAACTTCTATTGACACTACATCTGCATCCTGAAGCATGACCAGTGGCATTGAACACAATGGCAACCTGTTCCAAGTGATTTTTATTATACTTACAGAGAACCTTTCAAGTAAAAGGTCATCTATTACCATCTTTGGTTCTTGAACCAAAACCTCACCCAAGATTTCCACAAATCTTCAAGCTCAATTTCTGGCCTGCTGTTCTATTTGTGTGGCGCTTTCCTAGTCTTCCTGTCTTCTCTAACAACTTTTTGCCCCTGCTGCAATCAGTATGCATCTCACCTTTTGAGAGATTCAGTCTGGATTTAAGCAATTAGGGCTTGCTTTAAGTGGTGCTAGCCTTACATGAACTTGGAATCATTACTTAGGTGAACAAGCAACTCTGCAGCATATTTACCACTGGGCTGCATGCCGTAATCATAATTAGCATGCAGCTCAAAATTTGCATCTGTTTGCATCACTTGGAACAGGCATGGAATACTTTCCAATGAGCTGCGCCCAATTTTTGGTGGATATCCAAGTTAGCTCTCAATAGATTTAGGCAGTAGCTTGAAGAACTGTAGACACAGTCAGTCTGCAATGAAGGAAATGCCACTCTATGATTCAGCTGCCGATCCTATCGACAGACTGGCAAAGTTAAAGTATCCAACCCAAAAGGAAAAGCAAAGAAAATGAAACAAAACAGAATGCAAAAGTTGGGAATATCCAAATACCTAAAATAACTAAGTGGCTAATTAATCAGCATTGGGTGAACACAGACACAAACTCAGCCATGAGAGCAATTGTATAGAATGAAATGGTGTGTTGAGGAAACTTCCACTCCTAATGTTCATTTATCAGCTTGGAATATATATTAGAGAACACCTGTTGGGAAAAGAAGATGTTAATTCGCATGTTTAATTATTAGAGGGAGACCGCAATATGAATACTTATTAAAAACAAAGTTCTCTCTGCGTCAACCTGAGGAACGCTGGAGAAAATGAGATATATTGGAAAGAAAAATAAAACACTTGTTCGAAGGAACATTTAATGTAAAGAGGTGGAAAACACACAATTTTTCAGAGTCAAAAAGTCAAAATAGTTGCAACAAAAGAGCCATTATACTACCTACTGAAAGCTAATCCTTCCAAACCACACTGGCATCATCGAGTCTGATACATTAGTCAGAAGACATTGCACCTTTCAAAGCTGAGTGGAAACCCCAGCTTTTGGAGATAAGTGCAGTCCTAGTGAGACAACACTAACAACTTGCCTTCTGGGAAGACTTTTGTTACGGTAAAGCTTGCAATGGACCCTACTGATATGAAACAAAATGATTTTGCATTGTCAAAACAGGCATGATAAAACTACTGCTGCTTAGAATACTATTTATGTGGACTGACAATGTAGACCTCACAGTAGGATACATAACTGGCATTTTCAATTGAGGCATTGAATTTGTTCATGATATATAGTAATTATATCTCATTTTTCTGTTCTATACTTTACATTTGGCATCACTTACAACCTAATCAGTTACTCACACAGAGGGAGGAATTCTCCTTAATTTTATTTGCATTTTTGTGCATTATATGAATTGCAATGACTGAGATATTTCAAGGTATTTTAAGAAGCATCCCTGCAATTCCCCAGTAAATACATCTGCTCTGTTAAGTTGTTTATGTATGGACCAAATTAATGTCATTGCTTTGTTACTTTTCCTCTTTTTCCACACACTAGAGAGATTACAATTAGACAGAAAGTCTTCAGCCTGTTTGTCACAGGCGGAAAGCTTAACTGTTCACTTATTTTGAGTGCAATTGTATTTTCCGGCTCAGTGAACAAGTACACAGCTCAGTTGCAGCAATCCACAGCAAGATTCAAAAACCCAGTCTTTGGGTTGGGTTTGAGGAATTGGGCTGGCCTCAGAAACAGAAAGGATTTTTGCTCCCCTCCTGGGTAACTTACACCACTCTTAAACATGTAAGTTTGCCTGCAGTCCCTTTCATCGGCATGGTAATCCCATTACTGACAAATGAAGATGTGATCACAGTTTATTCAACCTTCATTTGCAGGCCTCATCCTCTATTATCCGAGACAGAATAGAAGCTCCAATTGGCTGCAACTGTCTTGCCATCCCCCTGTGGTGATATCAAGGAAAATAAAAATGGAAACAAAAGCTGAAGGATAATGTCAGAAGACATTATCACCAACAAAAGAGAAGTTATTTCACAAACCTTCGCTGTGATTTGGCCCCATGCCAATAAAGTGACGTGCGACTTGAATTATGTGAAACACTTTTCTCTCCCCCTTCAGTGTTACAAATATCAGGAGGTGCTTTGCAGACAATAATGATTTCTTTTTCTCATGCATAATAATCCACAGGGTAAATTCTTCAAAGAAAGACTGTGTTTGCTCAGTAATAATTTTCTCGTATTAGGACTGGTCTAAACTCTGAATTCCCTGATTGAGGAAATAAGACACAAATTATATGATGTGCATACTAACAGCTCCATTGTGTGACACCTCTGGCTTTTCCTTAATCCAGTACCTCCAACACACTCAAACAAAACTTTGTTCTGAAATTGTTTATGTTTTTTTGCCTTGCAGAGATTAAGAATCTGTACTGAATTGAACTTAAGCCCTGAAACATTTTATCTCCTTTTTTGAAAGGTTAATTTAGTATAATATATAACAATTATAATCAGAAAACTGACGTAGTCAAACACTGTTTGAAAAACATAATGGGAAAGTTACTTTATCATACAGTAAATAGCCCCAAGCGTAGGCAGTACCTCTCGACTTGTTGAATAAAGCAACAATTAGCTCTTCAAGGCATTAGTCCTCATTATAACATATTTCATTATCAATTTTCCCTTTGAACAATTATCAGATTGAAAGTTAAGCTTCCTTTTTTGTACCCAGGGTTACTGGCTCCACACATAAGCCAACTGTATAAGTTTACATGTCAAAAAATTGACATCTTAACAGCCATGCATTTTTGGCTTTCTAACAAGCTCATACAAGTTAATGAACAAAAAAAACATTTAGGTGTATTTTAAAGGACATTGTTACGCGGTAACAAGATTTACAGAGCCGATATCTTTCTTTTACCACAAGAAACCATTTACATCGACGGAATGGCTTTGACATAATAAGACCTCCCACCTATCAGGATGAAATTAGGCACTTGATTAGAGTAGAAGTGGATTGAAGGAGAAGTGATCAATGTAATTATCAATTTGGAAGGTTTGGAGATGGTACCATGGTCATTCTTAAAGATAAGAGACTTAACAAACAACCCAGATCTTTTTCAATGTATAATTTCAGTTGCATCACACTATAAAACTTTGCTACAAATTCTGTGTTTTGCGATGTTATACTCCACAACTACCTAATGAAGGAGCAATGCTCCAAAAGCTAGTGCTTCCAAACAAACCTATTGGACTATAACCTAGTGTTATGTGATTTCTAACTTTGTACACCCTAGTCCAACTCCGGCTCCTACAAATCATGAGTTCAACATAAGTGGAGTGCTGGGAAGATTTTCACCTTCCTGGAGGTGCTAGGGAAAGTGGTGTGAAGAGCAAATAATTGCTCTGTTAACACCAGGGATGCACATGTACCCATTCACATTACCCAACATTACACCACGATAAGGTCCACCCTCTTTCTGTCCATTCCCTGTAGGAGATCATATGGTTGTTCATTGCCAGTAACACTTCCACTTTTATAACCTTGAGGTTTTCCTCATTACCACCTTCACAATGCCTCTTCTAAATCCGCGCTCCCTCCAGCCTTTACTCTCCCACCCCTTTTGACAGAGATCCCAACACCTACACCACACCCACCCGCTTCCCCACAGCTGTTCTGACAGATCCAACTTGCATCCTCCTTAACAACTAATTGATAGCCTGCCACCATTGTATCCACTTCAGAATTCTGACCGACTTCAACAAGCAGCCACTGGACGTGACTTACCAGACTGAGTACTACCTTTGTAGCTCCCTGACTGATGATACACGATTCCCTGACTGCTGATAGTGGCCTCACAAAATGGACCATTGCTCACCCACCTGACTGTCATCAGACATATACCCTATCGACCAAGAGGACGAGAGACTATGGTCATACCCCTGGACGATGTGCTGATTGTGTTCCTGACTGATGATGCTGGGACCCCTAACCTACAGTGGTCCATTCCCTTGGACTCTCCTGTGGAATAGCTTCCCCTTAATTTCCAACATGACTATTTGATTGAATGCACATGCACCGTGTTAAGCACACAGGCAGCTGGCACCTGCTTCAGGTGTTAAACTGGTGTGTTGGTGGCCTGTACATCAAGATGGCCCTCCGTAGGACAGATTCCATCTATAAGGCATGACAAGCTGCCTGTCAGTGTGCCAGCAAGTACAGCAGCACTGTTAGCCTTGTGCTCTGACTGAAGTGTCAACATACTAACAGGCTTGGCACAGCGCAGCAAACAAAGCAAGGCATGAATACTGTAAGCGTGTAAGTAGGTACTAAGTGAGTGAGCGTTAACAGAGCAAGCAGCCCTCTGTTGTCTCCATAAGCTGGGTGTCTGTTCCTACACACAAAGTTGTCAGTGTGGCCTGGAATGGAAGTCTGTGATTCCTCGGTGGTCTGCCAGTGGATTGAAGAGGTGCCACAATGGTCGTGAGGAGTTAGTAAGTGTTCGATGCCAGTAGATGAGGGGTATATGTGGATGGTAGCTGTGGATCATGCCCTGAGGTGCTGTTTGGGGCTAATCAATGCGGAGGCTCCTCCCAGGCAGTGGTCAACTGAAGTCACCAGGTACCCCTCTCATTTCATGCCAAGAATTCTTGACATCAAGCTTGTTTGGTGCTTTCAGTAAGATAGAAATTTGAAAATTAGTGAAGTGGTTTGGGACATTAACAAGGTATTTAATAAGCAAAAATACCCCTTAATTGACAATTTTCTGCTGCCTATTGAGAAATTCATCTCCACTCTGCAAAATCATAAAGGTTAGAGTTGCACCTGGTATTGAGATAGGCCTCACAAGACTTCTCATTCAATTCCATCACAAATCTCATCATAGCCCATGCTGCTCAGGTCCCTGTAAGATTGTGCTCATAGTCACTGAGGCAGTGCAAGAGTAGCCTGGGAAACAAATAGAGTGGAGCACACAACATGGAGGAAGGTTTTACTTGCCAGTGGGGTTGGGGATGACTGGAGTTTAATCAATATTGAGTTAGGGAAAGTTCTGGTTCATCCAACATGATATTAGACATAAAAATAGCCCACATGGAAACATTTCCTTGTTAGTCAACTGGCAGAAAGCTGTAACACCTCAAAAATATTTTTCAAACATTTTTTAAAAACAAAAATGTAAAAAGAAAAGTGCAAGAAAATTACACTGATGACAAGATTGCTTTTAACACCCATGGGTTCTTGGTACATCTTCCATACGGTTTCCAAGTGCAAGTAGAAAAAGTTAAAAAAAATGACATTTTAAATACTAAAGAAAATGTTTAAATTATATGCATGGTGTTCTGAGTTATCATTTTATCTATGACTTGGCAGACTTAGTTAAAATGCTACGACTTTCAGATAATGATTGTCAAATCATATGTATCCTCTGCACACTTATTTCAATTTGATTTATTGTAATTTGGCAAAAGCCACGAGAAAAGCAAAATCAAGATTGGATTCTTTGAAATTATTTTTCAGTGTGATTTTGCAATTATTTGATTTGGAACAGTAGAGTTTAGGTGGCATGCATATAGTAGCAAGACTGAAGAATGTTAATTTGATAGAAAGGAATAAATGATGGATTTTTCACTATCAGGGGTTTGGCAAAGATTGTTGTCAGGTCTGGTCATCTTTACCATATTGCAAGTAGCTTGGAGGCACCAACTAGCTGTCCCACTGCAGATCACTTGCTCTGTGAATGCTGCAATATCCCACTCCACTTGACCCCACAAAATTAATTCTTATCTTATATTTTCATTGCCCCTTCATCTGTACCTCCTAGTTCTTAGCCAAAAGACAAAAAGGATTCTTCAAATGTTGTAAAATACTGATTTTTGCAATAAAAGGTCAGGCAAATGCTCTGGCCACCTTGTGGAAGGCTCCATTGAAAATGTTGGAGTGCTTTGGCTTAAATGGAGTCTGCTCTGCGGCCATGTTTTAACCTACTAGTCATGTTAAAATGAAATACTATTAGTTATCTAAAGTAACACATTCAGAAAATGAAACAAACCTCACCTGACTCTTGTACTTACTAATGGAAGCTTTAGTCCCCCTTGGTACTAAAGTATTCTGGGGTCAGCTGATGCATAGAATATACTAAATTTGCCTGTTGTCTTATTAGTGACTGAGAAGAGGGTGGGGGTTTTAACAATTCAAAGATGCATTTTACACCAAAGGAACTCTCAAGTAAAACTTGGTTGAGGAGCACAGGTCAGTGAAGTTGTGGGCTGGCCAATTATTGGGTGATTGAAATATCTTGCAAACTTTACCCTTATCTTCATACTGTGCTGTCAAGCCATGTCTGAAATGCAATCGAACAGTTTTGCAAAAATAGGTTGAGCTACTTAAACAATTTTGCAAGGATTCTGCCAGTGGCTGAATACATAGATGTACCACGTAGTGTAGCATTCAGTCCTACTAATAACTATCCTTTCAACTTCCTATGCCCTGCTCCTCGGATTTCCTTCCCTAAATATCTCTGCTTCTCCCAGCTCACTATCCTCAACTTACTGTTTAGAATCTTTTTAGCCAATGGTTCTCTGTCCCAGTAAAAAGAGAAAATGCTG
This sequence comes from Chiloscyllium plagiosum, assembly GCF_004010195.1. NCBI lineage: Eukaryota > Metazoa > Chordata > Chondrichthyes > Orectolobiformes > Hemiscylliidae > Chiloscyllium > Chiloscyllium plagiosum. Next base: position 24,354,985 of record NC_057741.1, on the reverse strand, counting down.
GAGAAACTCAGCAGGTTTGGCATCTGTGAGAGAGAGAGAGAGACACAGGATGGATACTTCAAGTCCAAAGCCTCTTTTTTGGAACTAGTTTGTTTTTATTCTTCCTTGGAATGTGGGTGTCACTGCCATTAGTAAATCATCACCTTCCCTTGTTTGGTGTCTATAAATATGACAATAGGTGAGTGGAAATTAGGCCTCCCCAATACTTTTGAGGAAGACAATAAAAAAAAGAAGATATTCCTCACTGAGCTTTCATTGCTTTCTCTCCCCATCCCTCATGCCCCTCTCTTGCTAATAACCTATGGGGTGATTTTGAATAAATAGCACAGGAGAATAAAACCGGCCTTTTCCATTGTAGGAAACAAAGTAGGTTTCCATAATGTCCACCTGGATTGCAAATGCAAGGTTATACTGCAGCAATCAGTTGGAAACAACATCATTCTATCTGCTTGAAGGCTGAGTCGGAGAGCACAAAGTAATGTGGGGAACTATAATTTTACAGAGGTGGAAGAAAGTGATTGTGGGCAAGGAATGTCAAGTCAGGGAGAGAACTGTATACCCTGTGACTACTTCTGAGGTGCCAAAGAGTGGAGGTGATGAAAGTAAGACCTGAGGTACATACGCGCTGCTGGGAGACAATGAGATGTTAATTGACAGAATTATTGAAGCTGCACTTATGGTTTATATGAGAATTTATTTTTCAAATCAGGAAATCAGATCAGACAGTTGAAAAACGTCATTCTGCTAATTGTTTCAAAATTGATCTCATAGTATTTTAATTCTGAATCTTTTGAATATGAACTATTTTCCAAATTAAAACATGATGTTTTACCAAGTCAAAATGTTTACCAAGGCAAAATTATTCTGCCTGCAGTTATAGTATAAATATTACAAGAAGTAGAAAGGACTTCTATCAATTTGATGTGTGTATCATTCCAGTATGTAACCATTGTGAAGACAATTTTATTCCTCTCTCTATAAATCCACTCATGATGCAGAGAAAGGTTTAGAAGTTACAGCCCAGTTGATATTATTTTTTGATTCCAAGTAAGAATATTGTTGATTTAAGCTGCACTCCAGGACCTAAGTAGAAAATAAAAGGTTGATATCCAAGTGCAGTAATGACCGGGTGCTGCACTATTGGAGTTGCTGTCTTTTGGATGAGATGTTAAGTTAGCATCCTGCCTGTCATCTCAGAGGAACATAAATCCCTTTTTTACATTCATTCTTGGGATGTAGACTTTGCTGGCTGGGCCAGCATTTATTGTTAATCCCTAGTTGCCTTCAAGACGGTGCTAGTCAGCTGCCTTCTTGAAGTTATATGGTCCATTTTCTGTAGGTACACACAATGCTGTTAGGGAAGCAGTTCCATGATTTTGACCAGCATCACTGAAGGAATATAACATATTTTAAGGATGGCGAGTGGCTTGGAGGGGAACTTGCAGGTGATGGAGTTTCTATGTATCAGCTGCCCTTGTTCTTCCAGATGCAATTGATTGTGACTGTGGAAGGTGCTGTCTAAGAAGTCTTGGCAATTTCTGCATGTCGCGCTCTTTAAAACAATAATGGGGATAATCTTGATGTCCTGGCCAATATTTGTCATTTAGTGAACATTACTAAAATAAAGGATGATCTGGCCATTATCACTCTGCCATTTAAAGGAATTTCCTGAACCAGGGAATAGGTCAGGACTGCTGGAGGAGTTGAGCTGAAGGCTCATCCCTGGGGCAAGGCAAGATGAATCCAGGATTGGATGGCATAGCCTTGTGGTATCGGATGGGTGAAATTCCTATCCTGGCAAATTGGGTTTCTAAGAAGTGTTCAACAAACCAAGGGAATCTTGACCAGGGATTCATGGGGTTGATATCCACTAACTCAGCATGTACAAAGATCACTATGAGGTGATGATATCCTAATGGTACTGTTGCGAAGTGATTAATCCAGAGCCCCAGTTAAAGTTCTAGGGACTTGGATTCAAATCCTGCTGTGGTAGATGGTGCAATTTGAATTCAATTAACATTTGGAATCATGGGAACAGTTGGGGAAAAAGCCCATCTGATTCACTAATGCTCTTTAGGAAAGGAAATCACTTACCTACATATGACTCCAGACCTGCAGCAATGTTGTTGACTCTTAACTGTCCCCTGAGCCATTAGGGATGGATAATAGGAATTGTCCTAGCCAGTGATGTCCATATCCTGTGAATGCATTAGCAATATGTGATAACTTCCTCATCCTCATGACTAAGCAGGACTACTCTTTAGAGTTGCAGTGACATTTCATTTTCAAAGGAATGAACATGCAGGAGGGCAAACTCATTTGTAGAAAATATCTTCTCCTCTCTAGAACATACGACTCACATCTTCCACAAGATTACTGCAGTATTTATCATAAAAATAACAAATAAGCGAAAGCAGTGGCCTAGAGATTATATTGCATGGGGCTTGTTTGTCAGGAAGGAAGAAGGTCCAATTAGAACCTAGAACATAGAACATAGCGGCACGGTGGCACAGTGGTTAGCACTGCTGCCTCACAGCGCCAGAGACCTGGGTTCAATTTGTGTGTAAGTAAAATTGTTGTCGTGAGTCATATCTGATTAAGCTTTGCTGTTAGAACATAGAACAATACAGCACAGGACAGGCCCTTCGGCCCACGATGTTGTGCCGAACATTTGTCCTAGCTTAAGCACCCATCCATGTACCTATCCAATTGCCACTTAAAGTTCGCCAATGATTCTGACTCTGCCACTCCCACAGGCAGCGCATTCCATGCCCCCACCACTCTCTGGGTAAAGAACCTACCCCTGACATCTCCTCTGTACCTTCCACCCTTCACCTTAAATTTATGTCCCCTTGTAACAACCTGTTGGAAATTCAGTGAATTGTTCAATAAAACCCACTGCATGTGTCTTGCCAATGGAACACATTGCAGAAGTGAAACAAAGCACATTAAATCTAATGGATACTGAATGCTATTTGGAACTTGCACACTTGTTGACTGCCAAAGGATCCAAAACAGTTCATGGAGTGTGTGCCCATATCACGCTCCAGGTCTCTGCTGCTTGATTAATTGATTTATTGTTGTCCTGTGAACCAATATACAGTAAAAAGTGTTGTTTTACATGCTATACAGGCAGATCATGCCATACAAAGTGCATCAAGGTAGCAGAACATAGTGCAGAATATAGTGCTGCAGCCGCAGAGAAGGTGCAGAGAGGGACATAAGAATTAACATTGAGAGGTCTGTTCAAAACTCTGATAACAGTGGGGAAGGAGCTGATCTTCAATTTATGATTTTCACTTATTTGAATGTGGAGCCACGAAGAGTGGCAGGGCAGACTTGCCTCCTTATACATCCATGTGAACATCTGAATTAGGACCAAGGGTAAACTCCTCAAGCTTGCCCCACCATTGCTCCACCTATGCCGCCCATGCCGTCTATGCCAAATATCCTGTCACCCCCTTGCTTATTGAGAATTTATCTTTCTTGGCCTTAGAAATAATCAAAGATTCGGCTACCACCCTCTTTTGAAGAAGAGGATTTTAGCAACTCACGATCCTCTATTGGAAAGGTTTCTGCTCATCTCTGCCTTAAATGGGCAACCCTTATTTTAAAACTGTAACATCTGGTACTCAATTTTTAGACCCGTAAGGACCTTATATGTTTCAATCCCAGTTGCTTCTTATTCTTCTAAACTTCAATAGATACGTCTGATCAACCTGCTCATCCAGGTTTTAGACTAGTAAATGTGCTCAGAACTGTTTCCACTGCATTTGCATCCTTCCTTAAATATGGGTGCTGGTATTGCATGCAGTATTCCAGAAGTGGAATATTGTGTGAAGTTTTGGGACCCATATCTCAGGAAGGATGGACTGAGCATGCTCAAAGGAGGTTCATGAGAATGGTCCCAGGAATGAAAAACTTAACATACAAAGAACCTGTGAGGACTCTGGATCTATACTGAATGGAGTTTAGGAGGATGAGGTGGGGATCTAATTGAAATATACAGAATACCGAATGGCCTAGACAAAGTAGATATTGGGAAGATGTTTCCAATGGTGGGAGAGACTAGGACTTGAGGGCACAGCTTTAGAGTAAAGGGAAGACATTTTAGAACAGAGATAAGGAGAAACCTCTTCAGCCAGAGAGTAGAATCTATGGAATTCATCATCACAGAAAGCTGTGGAGGCCAGGTCACTGAGTATATTTAAGACTGAAGCAGATAGGTTCTTAAGTGTCAAGGGGGTTAAGAGCTATGGGGAGAAAGCAAGAGAATGGGGTTGAGAAACTTATCAGCCATGATTGAATGGTGGAGCAGACTCGATGGGCTGAATGGCTTAATGTCTGCTCCTATGTTTTATGGTCTTATGATCCAATGGTCTCATGTAATTTCATCAGTGCCCTATACTGCTGAAAGGTAATCTCCCTACTTCTGTATCCAATTTTCCTTCCAATAAATGGTAAGAATTGATTCTGGTCTCCCTGCTAAAGGAAGGATGCTGTGAAATTTGAAATGGTTTAGAAAAGATTTGCAAGAATGTTGCCAGCATTGGAAGGTTTGAGCTATACAGAGAAGCTGAATAGGCGGGGCGGCTTTCCCTGGAACATCAGAGGCTGAGGGATGACTTTCTAGAGGTTTATATAATCATGAGGGGCATGAATAGAGTAAGTAGACAAGGTATTTTCCCTGGGGTGGGTGAGTCCAAAACTAGAGGGGTGTATGTTTAAGGTGACAGGGGTAAGATTTAAAAGGGACCTAAAGGGCAACTTTTTCACACAGAGGATGGTGCATGTATAGAATGAAAGGCCAGAAGAAGTGGTGGAGGCTGGTATAATTCCAACATTTTTAAAGGCACCCAAAAGGGTAGATGACTAGGAAGGATTCAGAGGGATATGGATCAAATGCTGGCAAATGCGACCAGATTTATTTAGGATATTTGGTCAGCATGGACATTGGACTGAAGGGTCTGTTTCCATGCCGTACATCTCTATGACTCTAATTCTATTCACTTTCTAAATTACTTGCCGTCATTGTATCCTAAACTTTTGAGATTTATGTACGAGAACACTCAAATCCCTCTGCATTTCAGATCTCTGCAGTCTCTCAGAGGTTAGATCAAATGCTTCTTTACTTTCTCTGACAGAATGAATAATTTCATAAGATCCCACAGTATACTCCATCTGCCAGATTTTTGTTCATTCTGCAATGTAATGTGAGTGAATTATTTATATTTTAATATAATATATTTTAGCATTTAGATTTTGAACTGGCAGAATGTTCATTTTGTTTCGGTAAAGAAAGGGATTTATGATAAACTTCTAAGTATTTCTGTAGCCGTGGTGATTTGTTTTAAAACACAGTGTGTGAAAGATTGTTCCTGGAGATCAATAAGGCTTTATTTTCCTTGGTGAGTTTTACAAATAAACAGGTAAACAGTTATGCATTAGATTTCAGGACCAAAAAGGTTCCAGAGTGGTTTTTTTTTTCTGGGGAGAGAACACCCTTTGTTTGAAAAATGTCCTTCTGGTTTTAGGTTTGCAGAAATCTCGGCTGAAGCTGGACATGTAAGGCAACTTCTCCGAAAGAAGTGAGATAATGTGGAACTGCTAAGAAATACATTACCTGAATGTAAGAAGTCCAATTTTCAAGTTTGAGACCGAAAGTTTTGTTTATAACCTTGAAGAAATCATTTGAAGTTGAGAAATTCTAAGATGAGTTCTTTGAACACTCATCAGATTCTCATGACTGGGATTTGAAGCCCCTGTTAAACTAAGCCCTATAGATGTGATAAAGAAGGGAGTTCTCTTTGGTTGTAGCACTGTAAAGGAATGCTGTTGGGACTAATAGGATTATATTTTGCCATGTGTTTTGAAATCTTTAAACTTGTGTTATATGTAAATAGTTTAATTTAATCTGTTTTATCTTTTTTTTTGCATAATAACCTTCTGTTCTATTGATAAAACCAAATCTGCACAGGTGTGTGTTTCAGACTATCTTATTAAAGCAAAAAAAAGGCAAAGTATGTACTATCAATTCAGATTTGGTCCAGGATCTGACTTGACCAGTTACAACATTAGCTGGGATTATAAAAAAAACATTTAACCTATCCCTTTTTAGCCTCCTTATATCTCCTTCACAATTAACTTTCCAACCTATCTTGTGTCACCAACACACTTAGCAACTTCAGCTTTTGTCCCTTTATCCGAGTCATGCGTATAAATTGTAAACAATCAAGGTCCTAGCACTGGCCTCAGTGCATACTACTAGTTACATCTTGCCAACCATTTATGCCTATGCTCTATTTCCTGTTAACTAGCCAATCTCCCATCAATGTTAATATGCTACCCCCGCACCATGAGCTTTATTTTCTACAATAACTTTAAAGTGGCACTTTATCAAATGCTTTCTGTAAACCTAACTGCAGAACATACATTTTTGCCCTTAATCCATGGTACATGTTAGATGTCCAGCATGGAAATAGTCAGCTTTGGTCCAACTCATCCATGCTGACCAGATATCATAAATTAATCTAATTCCATTTGCCAGCACTCGACCCATATCCCTCTAAACCCTTCCTATTCATATACCCATCCAGGTGCCTTTTAAATGTTGTAATTGTACCAGCCTCTACCACTTCCTCTGGCAGTTTGTTCCATATGCACACCACCCTCTGCATAAAAAGTTGACCCTTAGGTCCCTATTAAATCTTTCCCCTCTCACCTTAAAGCTATGCCCTCTAGTTCTGGACTCCTCCACCTCAGGAAAAAAAATCTTGTCTATTTACCCTATCCATGACCTTAAGATTTTATAAACCTCTATAAAATCACCCCTCAGCCTCTGATCCTCCAGGAAAAACAGCCCCAGTCCATTCAGTCTCAGCCTTTTGTTCAAACCCTCCAGCCCTGACAACATCCTTGTAAATTTTTTATGAACTCTTTCAAGTTTCACAACATCTTTCCTGTAGAAGGGAGACCAGAATTGCACACAATATTCTAAAAGTGGCCTAAGCAATGTCATGTACAGCTGCAACATGACTTCCCAACTCCTATACTCAATGCTCTGACCAATGGAGTTTCTTCAAGTAATTCCAATAAATTTCCTCTTCATAAATACACCTTTACTTTGCCTGATCATCTTGATTTTATTTTCCACCTGCCTTCCTATAATGTCTTTAGTAATAGCTTTTAACATCTTTGCTATGGTGAATGTTAAGTCAATTGTCCTGTAGTTTTCTGCTGTCTCCATAATTTTTTAAATAAGTAAGTCATATTCACGAGTCCCCAATTTACTGGCATCTCCCCTAACATTAATCAACTTTGGAAAGTTTAAACCATCACATCAATTATCCCACTCGCACTTCTTTTCAGCCCCTTATTAATCTTTTCGTCATTCTTAGTCTTTAGTGCAGTTTTCATCTTTTCTTTAATGTTTTATAGTTCTGTAATTTAACTATCTTTAACTTTTTAGTTAACCACAGCTCCTTCTGTTGAAATTTTTCTTTCTTGTTGGGATGTATCTTTTTGTGTATTTTGAAATATCCTTTTGATGTCAGCCATTGCATCACTGTTGATCTTTCCCTCAACCTAATTTGTTAATTAACTGTAGTTAGCTCTGCTTTCATATCATAGCAATTGCCCTTGTTGTTTTTGAGCCCACTCATCTCTCCCTCAAACTGAATGTAAAATTCAATTACAGTATGTGAAATGGCCCTTCACAACTAGGTAATTAATCAATCATATCGCATTGTTTGATACTAGGTTGAATATATCTGTCTGGGACTAGAACACCTTGTTCAAAGAAACTATTCGAAAAATACTTTAAGAAATCTTCATTGAGGCTGCCTTTACCAATGTAGATTGGAATATAATATTTACAATAATTATTATCCTAATAATTATTGCCACATCTTTCCAACAAGATCCCATCATTTCTTTCTTTACACTTTATTTCACTGTGTGGTTACTGTTAGGGGGCCTGTACATCACTTATATACTTTGGGCCTTTATGATTTCTCATCTTGATCTAAAATGCTTCTATATCCTAATTTCTTGAATTCGAATCATCCTCTCTACTCTGCTGACATCATCACTAATTAACAGAGCTTTATTCCTAAATGTACATTTCAATATTCAGGTCCCATTCTTTGCCACCCTGAAGCCATGACTCTGGCTGTCATATCTTGCTTATTTATGTCTATCTGTGCTATCAGTTCATCTGGGGTTGGTTAGCTCAGGTGGTTGGATGGTTGGTTCGCAATGCAGGGGGGACACTAACTATACATTCAATTCTCATACTGGCTGAGGTTGTCCCTTGCCTGAGGTATGGTGGCTCTCAGGTTAATCCACCACAATCATCTCTCGCTGACAAGAGAATAGGACTGTGGTGACTTTCCTTTACTCTGGTTTGAATACTGTATTTATTCCAATAAAGATCCTTCCTTTTTATCCTTGCATTTCTTTTATATCCTCTAGTACTATCTGTTCATTTATTTGTAGATTTGTAGTTTCTATCTCTTCTGCCATGGTTTGTTTACCATTTCCCATATTACTACCTTTCTCCCTTGACTTGCCTCTAAGTCTTTGGTTTATCACACCTTTCCAAATTTAAACTTAAAACTTTCTCTAATTCACAATTACATAGCATGCTAGAGCTCTGTTTCCAACACATTTCAGGTCTAGCCTGCCTCAAGGTCAGTCCCTACTTTGCTACAAACTGGTGCCAGTGCCTCATGAACTGGTATCCACATCTACAACACCAATCTTTGAACTATGCATTCATTTCTCTAAGCCTATTTGCCCTATACCAGTTTGCATGTGTCTCAAGTAATAGAGGAGAAAATGAGGACTGCAGATGCTGGAGATCAGAGTCAAAAAGTGTGGTGCTGGAAGAGCATAGCCGGTCAGGCAGCATCCCCAGATGCCTGATGCTGCCCCGGATGCTGCCTGACTAACTTTACTTTTCCAGCATCACACTTTTTGACTCTCAGGTAATAGTGCAGAGATTGTTACTTTTGATGTTATGCCTTTTTGGCTTAGCACCTCACTCCTCAGACTCACTGTGAAGCTCCTTTATCAATGTCCTTCTTAATTTCTTGGTATTCTACAAACTGCAACAATTGCATTCTCTGCAGTTTTTACAGTTAAATTCTCAATCAATAATGTTTAATAGTTCCTCCATCTATAACAAGAGGGAAAGTCATGCAAAACACAGGGAAAATGACACCCCATTATGTAAAAGAGAATTTGTTGCACACAGACCAGCCTTAATTGCAATTTTTAATTTGGAACAGGATCTAATATTTACAATATTCATCTTAACATAAGTAGAAGGCTGTACAGGACGTTGGTTTGGCCAGTTTTGGAATATTGTGTGCAACTCTGGTCTCCTTCATATCGGAAGAATGTTGTGAAACTTGAAAGTATTCTGAAAAGATTTACAAGGATGTTGCCAGGGTTGGAGGATTTGAGCAATAGCGAGAGGCTGATGGGCTGGGGCTGTTTTCCCTGGAGCATCGAAGGCTGAGGGATGACCTCATAAAGGTTTATAAAATCATGAGGGGCATGGATTGGGTAAATAGACAAAGTCTTTTCCCTGAGGTGGGGGAGTCCAGATCTAGAGGGCGTAGGTTTGGGGCGAGAGGGGAAAGATATAAAAGAGACCTAAGTGGCAACTTTTTCATGCAGAGGGTGGTGCATGTATGGAATAAGCTGCCAGAGGAAGCGGTGGAACCTGGCACAATTACAACATTTAAAAGACATCTGGATAGGTATATGAATAGGTAGTATTTACAGGGATATGGACCAAGTGCTGGCAAATGGGACTAGATTAGGTTAGGATCTCTGGTCGGCATGGACGATTTGGACCAAAGGGTTAGTTTCTGTGCTGTACATCTCTATGACTCTCTGACTATAAATGGCAGAGCAGTTTCAAGGGGCTGAATCGCCTACTCCTGCTCTTCAGTCTTATGTTTTTATGACAAGTGAGATTAGATTAGATTCCCTACAGTTTGGAAACAGGCCCTTCAGCCCAACAAGTCCATACCAACACTCCGAAGGGTAACTCCAGTAATTTCAACAATTATAAACCTGAGGAGAGTCCACTGACGTTGACCTTTGTTGTATTCTTGCTTGTGATATTAGCATTTGTTGCATATCCCTAACTGGCTCTCTCAGTCATTTCATAAGACAATTTAGAGTCAACCATATACCTGTGCACCTGGAGTCACATGTAGACCAGATGAGGTGAGGATGGTAGGTTTCCATTCCAAAGTCAACTTTAGTGAATTAATTGAGTTTTTGTGATAATTGAGACTAGATTAGCTTTTCATAGCAGATTTCATCAAATACAAATTCCACTACTTGCCAAGGTAGGATTCAAACCCATGAACCTAAAACCTTACCTTGAAGCTCTGGATTACCCATTATGCCTCCATCTCCCCTCACGTTAATGCAACTCAACAGCATGACAACAGCAGGCAATGCTTATCCTCCTTGTAACCATTTTGATGTGCCCAAACATGACTTAGATTTAAGTTTATTGCAACATGAAACAGTGGCGGAGTGAGTAAGTTGGCACAGGAACACTGAGAAAGCTGGCATGGAATGATGTCCATTATTTGGAGCCATAATAAACTTGCGCAGTTAGTGATGATTCAATTTTTGTTTATTTGTTCATTCCTGGGATGCCGGCAGCATTGGCTAGATTGCCGATCCTTAATTATCCTTAAGAAGGTGGACAGCTTGCTCAGGATTCAGCCGACAGGAACGAATACTGCACAATCACAGCTGGAATCACATTGTCATAGTTTATCGTAGCCTGAGGGCCGGTATTAGGAAGGAAAGTGTCAGCAATTTAAGACATCTGGTCAAGGGCCTCTGGTTTGCACCCACTTACAGAGGTCATCAGTTTATACTTATTAGTTGTAATCTGATGGTTTTATTGTCCCAGACCATATCCTCCTCTCACTGCACCCCATCCTGCAACACGCCTTAAAGTAATTTCAATTCCATTAGCTGTCCTCTCAAGCAAACAAACAAGTAGGCAGTGGTTTGTTTCAAAGTTTTAGCACCCCTGCCATAAGGAAACATAACAGTCCCACTCTTTTTAAAGGGTTATCTTTTAACTGTAATCCCTTTCTCAGCCTTAATGGGAATGATATGTTTTGTGTTAGTATGAGGGGACAGAAATTGCAGCTTTAAAGAAAAGCCATTGCTTTTGTCCACATCTCTAACTATTTGAGTCCACTTATGTTGCAAAATCTCTTAAATTTGCAATTAAACACAATTGCAACAGAAACATATATACCTGATTAGCTACATACAAAGTTCCTGATGCTACACTATTGTTGCTGAGTTAAGGAAGGGATAGTAAGGAAGACCATAACCAAGTGTATTTTAATCTGGAAGTTAAAGAATACTGGAGTTCAATTTATATAGTGCAGGAACTGAACTGCTGCAAGTCATCTGCCATCTGTTCTAACTGCATGCTTCAGGAATCATCAAACATTTAGTCAATAGCAATTAATGTGAACCCAAAATATTTATTCCTTGTAGTTGGTCTCTCGAGCTAAGCCCTTTGAGAATAAAACAAGTGACTCAGGTTTAAGTTAGCCATGTCATTCAGTCCAGAGGGAGGATGAAGGGAATTATTTTTATGCAGTGAGTTGTTATGATCTGAAGTGTATTGCCTGAAAGGGTGATGGAATCAGATTCAGTAGTAATTTTCAAAAAGAGGATTGGATATAAATTTGAAGAGGAAAAGTCTACAGGGATTTGGGACAAGGGCAGTTTGGGATTACATGGATATCTCTTTTAAAAAAGGTAGCAATGGAATTGTTGGCATGGTAATATTGCACAATTCATTTGAAGGAGCTTTATGACTTAGAATACACTGCAAGATCTCTGTTTCCTCACATCCTAATAAAATGAACTAAAGTAATGTTGTTTTGTTCAAAAACACTGCTGCGTTTCTATTTTATTCGAATGGTTGAAATACTTCCATTCATCTGAAACTTGTCAAATCTTGATACGGAGTCATTTGTGTCTCTTTAGCTCTGAGGCAGAACAAATTTCAAAACAAGTTGAAAGATTTATTGGGTTCCAAGAGGGATTATACAATGCAAGCGAGGATTACAGAGTTACTGCAAATCCCTCTTTCTGTAAGGCAGCTATCTCATTAGCTACCACACGCTGAGTTCCACAATTCTGTGGTTTACCGTTGTTGTCATTAAAAGGAACTATTGCTGATGCTCTCGAAAATTACTGAGTGTTATAATCTTACCAGCATTGCTTGATTCTTCCCCTCAGAATTTCATCCTAAAATCCAATTAGTGGTAATGCCACTGGTTGCAATATTATTCCTGTCCTTGCTCATTATTTACGGCAATAATAAAGACACACCTAAAACTCTGGATAATTTTATACAGTTTTACACAGAACAGCTGGTGATAGCTGTGGAATTCTGTTAAACATCACTGAATGATAGTTCTGCAACTTTCTCATGTGGCAAGGGTCTAATTTTAGAGAGTCTTTTTTACCCAGTATAGGCTCAAGGCTACAGTATTTGGGAAAAGTGTTCCTATCCAGTATTTGTGAGCCAGTGTCCGAGCACTCTGTGTAAAGCCAGAGTGCTAGGACAACCCACTGAGTCACTTGTACATAAATACTGTATTTGTGTTCAATCACAATTGGCAGAGCTCCTGTGGTGTTGAAGCAATGAGTTGGGAAAACTCTATTTATGTACACAGCAATTCTTAACCATCTAATAGCATAAACTGAACTCCCAATGGTATAATAACTCTAAGCCTAACCACCTCCCCCAATACATACACACACACATCTGCTGTTCTATAAGGATTACTTCTGAAAAAGTTAATGCTGAAAAGTGCATTAAACTTTGCAGAATATGATGATGTCACGCAGACTTGCATGGCAAATTGGGATCTTGAAGGATTTAGATCTGCATTGAAGTCTCCCTCATAATCCCAGTATGTCTATCATACCAATGTAACCTGAACATTATTGATAATGTGTAGTAAACGGATCTTGTTTCAGACAAAAGCCTCTTCTTGTCAGTGTATGAAGTACTTTTCCTTTGCCACACTAGACCAACTGGTGATCCAATAGATCCCAACCTAGAAAGGAAGCCGGTGCTAAGAAATCCAGTTGATGGTAATTACTCGTCTAGATAGCTCATACAACATGATGGCCAAGTGATTCATCATACACATCAGGGAACTCTTGGAACCTGGGAATTCTCAGAGTTGTACCCTTAGCTTGGTTCAGTCTACAGCTATCTGTGAACTGTGCATTAAAACTATGATCAAAGGGTTTGTTCCGTGCAGTATGAGTCAATCACTATTGTGGCACATGGCTCTGGAAATCCATGGTACAGTGGTGGTGTCTATTTTACCCTACCTCTGAGTCAGAACATCTGAGTTCAAGTCCTACATCTGTTATAATATGATCAATACTATACTAATGTCTTCTTTCTTTGGCTAGTGAGAACTGTTTTTCCATGAGAACAGTCCTGTGAAGTACCTTTGGAAATTTTGCTGTCTTAAAATGCAATATTATTAACTGTTGTTTTTAGTGTACTTTTGTGACTTGGAGCTGAATTTAATGTGGGGTTTGGCAGTATTGCTGATTCCTCTTTCCCCATCGTAAAAGTTTGTCACACACTGGTTGACTTAAAAGAAAGGCCATCCTGCAGCAACACTGTGGTGCTGTTGGCCTAAGCAAGCAGAGAGTGGATCTCTTGGCAACTCCAGCATTCCCATCAGTACCAGAATGTAGTGATGAATGCTGCTGGGATGATGAGGATTCTTAGGAATGAAGAGACAATGGCCACCAGAGAGAAGGTAACTCTGAAGTTTTGAAAGGAGACGGATTAAGGAAGCTAGGGAGGGAGTAAAAGAGGGTGGACCTGTGTGTTTTGAAGGTCGGGGGGAGGCATTAAGGCAGCGGTGGGTGGTAACAGCTTGGAAGTATGCCCTGATGTCCACGTGGCACTCCCAAATTGTGTGCTCCCCGTTCCTCCCTGCCTTTTCATCATATCTACTAAAAATTGGTCTTCCCACTCTTTCTTGCATATCCATCCCCACTGCTTTATAGCATTGATTATCTTTTATTTGGTTCGATTGCCCTTTTTGTTTCAAAATGGTGGCGTGTGTGGAGGGGAGTCTTATTTAATAATGCTCCTTTCAAGTACCTAAGAACAATTTATTACCTAGAAGGTCCTATCTAAATTGACGTAGTGGTTGTTATAGTAGGGTCTGGCTATACATTTATGACTCTAGAACTTGTTAATAATAGGAATATGAGAAATCAGAAATAATACCTACTTACTGAAGAGGTAGTCTGAGTTCAGAGGGAGAGTTTGGAGCACAAGAGATAAAGGAAAGCTTTGTGAGAGGGGGCTGCTTTGACCTCAGTGGGAGGAGCAACTGAGTGAGGTGGGCACAACTATCAACATGCTCAGAGTCTAGATTAGAGTGGTGCTGGAAAAGTACAGCCAGTCAGTCAGCATCCGAGGAGCAGGAAAATCGACGTTTCGGGCAAAAGACCTTCATCAGAACTGAAGGCAGCGAGCCTCCAGGGTGGAGAAATAAGTGGAAGGGAGTGGGGCTGGGAAGAAGGTAGCAAAGAGTACAATAGGTCTGGTGAAGTCCACATTGATGCCCTGGGGTTGAAGTGTTCCGAGGCAGAAGATGAGGCGTTCTTCCTCCAGGCGTCTGGTGGTGAGGAAGTGGTGATGGAGGAGGCCCAGGACCTGCATGTCCTTGGCAGGGTGGGAGAGGGAGTTGAAATGTTGGGCCACAGGGCGGTGGGGTTGATTGGTGCGGGTGTCCTGGAGATATTCCTTAAAGCACTCTGTGAGAAGGAGATAACATGCTCACTAGAGTTTAGAAGAATGAGAGGAGGTTTAATTGAGGTATATAAGTTACTAAAGGGAATTGACAAAGTAGATGTAGAGTGGATGGTTCCTCTTGTGCAGCAATCTAGGAAGAAACATCATAGTTTTAATCTAAAGTTGGCAGATTTAAAACAGAGATGAGGAGGAATTACTTCTCTCAAAGGATTGTGAATCTGTGGAACTTGTTTGCCCAGATTATGGTGGATGCTGAGATACTGAATACATTTAGGGTGGAGATAGATTTTTAATTAGTAACAGGCTAAAAGATAATGTGCAGCAGGCAGGAAAGTAGAGTTGAGGCCAAGCTGAGATCAGCCATGATTGTATTAAATGGTGGAGCAGACTTGAGGAGTTGAATTGCCTTCTCCTGTTCCTGGTTCTTATGTTCTTAAGTTCTTGCTGGAAATAGATGCATTGGAGAGGAGACATTGGGGAAATGGAAGCTAAGGAGAAAGGATGAAATTACTGAAGGGAATGCAGCTGAGAACAAGGTACAAAGACAATGGATGAATTGAAGAAAATAAAACAGAAAACAAATGCAAGGACGAATTATTTAGGGGCAGCTGAAGTTCAAATAAACCTTCAAAGTTCAGTGAAAGTCTCGTCTCACAAACCTTGGTTGCATTTGCCTTGTTATTAACTTAAAACTTAAAAGAACAATCCAGGTTGCTTGTATTATATATATTTTAAATTCTAGTATGTAATTAAATTGAATCAATACTCTTTTCTCCCAAATACATCTCATAGCCTTTGGCCTTTTCAACATTATGTTTCATTTTTCTTTTAATGATTGTTAAGAAAAGGTTTCAAGGTGTATAAGAGAAGAAAGTAATTCCTTTGCTTTCAAGAAATGTCTTACAGTCCAGGAGCAGTTGAAGGCATTGAGTTTAATTTCAGGATGAAATTGGCCAACTCCAAAAGCTTACCCATTCATTCAGCTCAAATATCAAGGATTCAAGTATAAATGCTAAATGTTAAAAGAAAATCTTGAGTTGCACTTGCTTGGTTATTATTTTATGAAGACTGGCCAGAAATTAGGAGGAATAGTTGAAAAATTGTAAGAAAAAATGTTGATTAACAGGTGATCTAATTGAGGTTGGTGATGTGATTAAAATATTTGATAAGGGCGAGAGAGATTCTATTTTTATTGTTGGCACATTTCAGAACAAAAAGAAGGTCTTAAAAGTTGGAGTTAGATTATGTAGAGGGTGATGTCGAGAAGCTGGTCTCCTTACACTGGCTCGTGGAAATCTGCAACTCCTACCCACAGAAAGCTGAAGTTCAATTGAAGCTTTCATAACTGAGATTGACAGGAACTTTTTAGGGCAATAGTATTAAGTATTATTGAAACAAGGTGGGCAGAAGGAGTTAAGATACAGATCAGTCATGATCTAATTGAATTCTAGAAGAAGCTTGAGGCGTTGCACATCTTAAGGTTCGTGTGGTGTTTCTACAGTAAATGCTTTGATATTTACTGGGCAGGGTTTCTAAGCAGTGGAAGATGATTTCTGATAGCTAGAAGCCCAAGGTTCTTCTAATTTCAGGGGTTATGAACTTGTTTCCCAACTGGAAGTTAACTCATTTGATCAACTTAGCTTCATGTATGGCAAGGTAGATTTTCTGCCACTGGGGTAAAGCAGGTGTTAGGTCAATACGGACAGGATGATTGCATGGAAATGGAGAGAGACAGGAAGCAGAAATAGGATGTGTTTGTGCTCATATTGTAGGAGATTGGTGATCCAAGGGGAAGATGAACAATGTGGATAAATTTCCATTGCTCTTCACTGCAAACTCTGCCTCTTTCCTTCACAAAGTCACCAAGGCTCCTTAGATAGTGTTTCAAACCTGTAGCCACTACCATTTGGAAGGCAAGGGCAACAGATACATTGGAATATCACCAAACATAACATCCCCTCTAAGCCACTCACCATGCTGACTTGGAAATGTATCGTTGTTTCTTCAGGGTCACTGAGTAAAATTCCTGGAACGTCCTCCCTAACAGTACTGTGGTCTACCTACACTAAATGAGTTGCAGTCATTCAGAAAGGCAGCTCATCACTACTGTCTTCTCAAAGGCAATAGTTGACGGGCCCAATCAACGAAGGCTGCATCCCATGAATGAATAAAAAAGGAATTCAGGCCATTTTTCTCTTGCTCCTGCTTTGCACCTCCACTTGGTTTCTACTTTTATTCATTACCTTTTACCTCTGCATTTTTGTCACCTCTCCACTTATTCATCCCCTGTCCTCCTTCATTTCTTACCTTATCCTTCACTTCTCATTTTGTCAGATCAAGAAGCACCCAACCTGCTTGGATAGACGAATGAACAGGCAGGCTGGGCAGTGTGACACAGGGTAAGCTGGGAACCTTCCTCCAAACTTGAATAGTGATTCAGCACCTTGATTCCAAATCTACTTATTTATGAACGTAAATGCAACTAATTGGTCCTCTTGGGATGTTGCCTCAAAATATTTCAAGTGGCACATCCATCCACATAACAATTTTCTTGATTTGGACAGCTTCATACATGTCATTGGTCCATTCTCAGTTGTTTAGAAATGAAAGGCTGTTGTACATCTGTGATAGGACAAGCATGCAAAATCTAGATTGGCAGCATGTCAATGAGTGCAATCTTTACTTTATTGATACCTTCAGATTTTCTTTTATTCATTTATGGTGTTGCTGCCTAGTCCAGCAATCATTGCCCATCCCTAATTGCACAGAGAGCAATTAAGAGTCATACAGGGTCTGGAGTCACATGTCGGCCAGACCATGTAGAGAGGCAAATTTCTTGCCTCAAAGGGTACTAGTGAAGCACATAAACTTTTATGACAATGAACAGTATCTACATGATTACCACAAGACCAGCATTACATTGAAGTCAAATTTCTCCATCTGCCATGATGGGATTTGATCACATAAAATGTTTATTTCTTCCAGTTCTCTGATCGTTTTCTCTCTGCCTTTTGAAAGCACTGAGTCATGCTGGAATGAAACTCCCTTAGTGGCAACAGACATCCATGAACATGCTATTTTCTCTGTGTAAATAGTATATTTACATTTGTCAGTAGCAGTGAGCCAAAACGAATGTGGAATAAAAGTTGGGCAAAAATGTACATTCCAGTCTTCTTTTCTGAATCCACAAAATATAGTGGATTTGCAGACTTTTAAAAAAATCTCAAACATGTTTGTATTTCTGAACACATTTTGTGTAAAACTTGAAATGTAGCTGATATCCATCTCAACAAACTGCTCCCCCAATTTTTAAGGTCCTGCTTCATGACAACACTGTTGTAAAATGTTCCCTTGGCATTTAGAGAAATATAAATACATGATATACATGACATATAAATGCATTTAAAGCAATTATTTATACATAATACCAACTAATAGACAAATGACCCAAGTGGGAACATTGAATGTATTCCCTTGGAGCATTTCAATCCATGCAGGAAGAAGTCAAGCAAAGCTAAACTTTGGACTAAACAGAGAAGATAGAAATAGAATTCTGAGTTCTGAGGAAGGTACACTGGACACAAAACGTTAACTCTAATTTCTCTTCACAGATGCTGCCAGACCTGCTGAGCTTTTCTGGCAATTTCTGTTCTAAATGTTGTTGTAGAAATGGAATTTGTCTGATATTCATTGATTATTTTTGTTTGGTCTGTTAGAAGGAACAGATGGGATTTAAATGCCACCTTTCATTTGTCAACTTATGGGGAAAGTCTAGTTGAAAAATTAGAACTTTTACAAAAAGCATCCATCCAGACAGGAAAGCCAAGTCAGAGCAACATAGCTCAATAACATACACTATGATGCATGCAACTTATGCAAGAGTGGCTTGCTTCCACACTCCGGGAATTCTGTGATTCTATTCTAAATCCTTGAACTAAACAAGGAAACAGTCAATGTGAAATTGCTTTAATTAATATTTTGTGTGAAAATGAAGTTATTCACACCACCTAATGATTGTATTTTCTCTTAAAATGAAAATCCTTAGTTTTTGATTTGAAG
This sequence comes from Chiloscyllium plagiosum, assembly GCF_004010195.1. Lineage (NCBI taxonomy): Eukaryota > Metazoa > Chordata > Chondrichthyes > Orectolobiformes > Hemiscylliidae > Chiloscyllium > Chiloscyllium plagiosum. The sequence continues at coordinate 24,336,057 of NC_057741.1, read as the reverse complement.
AGAAGGCATCTTGGAGGTTTTTCTCCCTTGACCAAATCTCATCTATTTAAATTTATAGCAACTCCAGAGTTATTTTTTTAAAATTTATTCTTTTGTGGGATGCAGGCATTTCAGGCTAGGACAGCATTAGTTGCTTGCCCCTATTTGCCCTCAAATGGAGTGGCTTGCTAGGCCATTTGCTTGTGTACACACATTATAGAGTCATAGAGATGTACAGCATGAAGACCAACCCTTCAGTCCAACCTGTCCATGCAGACCAGATATCCCAACCCAATCTAGTCCCACCTGCCAGCACCCGGCCCATATCCCTCTAAACCCTTCCTATTCATATACCCATCCAAATGCTCTTAAATGTTTCAATTGTACCAGCCTCCACCACTTCCTCTGGCAGCTCATTCCATACATGTACCACCCTCTGCGTGAAAACGTTTCCCCGTAGGTGTCTTTTATATCTTTCCCCTCTCACCCTAAAATTATGCCCTCTAGTTCTGGACTCCCTGACCCCAGGGAAAATACTTTGCCTATTTACCCTATTCATGCCCCTCATAATTCTGTAAACCTCTATGAGGTCACCCCTCAGCCTCCGACGCTCCAGGGAAAACAGCCCCAGCCTGTTCAGCCTCGCCCAAATCCTCCAACCCTGGCAACATCCTTGTAAATCTTTTCTGAACCCTTTCAAGTTTCACAACATCTTTCCGATAGGAAGGAGACCAGAATTGCACGCAATATTCCAACAGTGGCCTTACCAATGTCCTTCCAGTCCATTATTAGCACCTTTACGGAGGTGTATGAGAGCATGTATCTCACTTTGAATATCCGTGAGACACAAGTCCTTCATCAATCTGAACCGACGTTGTGGAGTAAACCCCCGATCATTAAGGTCCACAGGGAGGCTTAGAGAATGTCTTTTGACCAGCATTACATTGAAGTCAAATTTCTCCTTTTGCCATGAAGGGATTTGATCACATAAATCATTTATTTCTTCCAATTCTCTAATCGTTTTCTCTCTGCCTTTTGAAAGCACTGAGTCATGCTGGAATGAAACTCCTTTAGTGGCAGCAGACATCCATGAACATGCTATTTTCTCTTTGTAAATAGTATATTTACATTTGTCAGCAGCAATGAGCCAAAACGATTGTGGAATAAAAGTTGGGTAAAAATACCTCAGAGGTGTCCTGTCGGCCAAAGCAACTATTGATGAAGAGATCCAACATCGCTTCCAGTGTGCTAGCACAGCCTTCAGTCGGCTGAGGAAAAGGGTGTGTGAGAACGACATCAGATCCCTCAACATGATCATGGTTACAGAGCTGTGGTGGTTCCTATAAGACTCTGAAATGTGGACTGTCTACAGCAGACACCTCTGGGCACTCGAGCAGTACCACCAATGCTGCCTGCGCAAGATCCTGCGAATCTACTGGGAAGAAAGATGCACCAACACTAGCATCTTCAATCAGGCCAACATCCCCAGCATCAAGGCACTGACTGCCCCCTTGATCAGCTACAATGGCCTGGGCATGTCGTCCACATGACTGACACGACACTACACTCAAGGCCTCACTGGCAGAGTGCAACATTCCCACAGACATCTGGGAATCACTGGCCCTAGACCGTCCAAAGTGGAGGAGGAACATCTGGAAGGCATTGAATGCCTTGAGACTTGCCATCGGGAATAAAATGGAAGCCAGGTGAAATCAGTGAAAGGAGTGCCCTGCCACAGCAATGTCCCACTCCCATAACCACCATCCACCCCTAGTGTAACAGAGCCCATAGTATCAGTCTGTCCAGCCACCTACAGACTCACTCTGAGAGTGGAAGAGTCATCCTCATCTACGAGGGATTACCAATGATGATGACACCATGTAAGGATGGCAGATTTCCTTCCCTCAAAGATTTTAATGAAACCAATGGATTTTTACAACAAACAATGGTCACCTTTACCGAGACTAACTTTATGCTCCATATTTATTATTCAAATTGATAACCTACCAACTTGTGTTGGCGGGATTTGATCCCGAGCCCCCAGAGGTTTTGCATTGTCTAATAATAAAGTGACATTATTAGGTATGTCGCTGTTGTCAAATTGATCATAACATGCAAACCAATACAATCAACCAGAAAGGAATGCAGGGTCATTGTTTATAGTTCTCCTTGATGGAATTATTGACTACCTCTTGTTGTCCAAAAAACATTCAAATTGATATTAAGGTTTTAAAAATCCACTGTAAATTTAAATTTTACAGCCAACTAAGAATTGTTTCTCTATGATAATGTGTTCAGGCAGCACATTTTTAAACAAACTATTGGAGATACAGACTAAACAGTAAAATAGAAAGAAGAAAACAAGATAATTATTCTCCCCTGATGCTGTTGAAGTTCAGCAGTTACATTTACAAAAAGGGTTACCAAAAGGAAAAGAAATCATGATCAAACTAAAAGACAACAAACTAAATCACTCTGCTGGAGTTTTCTTTTCCATTAATAGATTGTGCATTTTACTCTCCATCATTATCATCTTTTGCACAACCTAATTATTTTTTGATTAGTGTGGAATTCTTTAAATGAAGAGGATTTTGGTTCCATTACCGAAGGAATCTTATCCATTTTCTTTCAAGTTCCTCTTTACACTTAAGTAAATTATATGATGCAGCTATTCTTTAATTAACATGGAAATTCTGCCTACGCCTGCCCTGACAGTCTGCAGGCTGGGAGTGTTCTAATTGATGCTCCTTTGAAGTATACCAGAAACCTATTTCTTGCCAGTTTTCTTCTGTATTATTGGGTAAGATTCCACAAATTGGCAGCACCTTATCAAAGCGAAGAGACAAAGACTTGCATTTATCATATATGGATGGCACAGTATTTTTCTTTCACTAACGAGACGTGGGTATTTCTGGATGGGGCAACAGTTATTGCCCATCCTTAGTTGCCATTGAGAGAGTGGGTGGTGAGCTGCCTTCTTGAACTGCTGCAGTCCCTCCCTAATGGCATTGTGGGTTTACCTACACCACATGGGGTGCAACAGTTCAAGAAGACAGCTCACTTCCTTTTCAAGGGCAACTAGGGACGCAGCATAAATGCTAGCACAGCCAGTCCCATTCGTGAATAAAAAAAATTGAACCTATATTGAATGAGCACAAGCCCTCCTGATGTGATGCTGCAAGTCAGGAGTACTTCCATTGTGTACTGTTACGATATTGAATTCACAATCCTCTGACTCCGAAATGAAAGTTTATCAGTGAGACTTTCATGTCAGAGCAGAGATATTGACAGGACAATCTGCACTCCATGACTTTTACCCACCAGGAGGGGACATTGAAGCTGGTCACAGGACTCATGTTTTCAATTCAGGCAGGGAGGTCAATAACCCCTACAGGATTTCCCGTCAGTTAAAATTAAAGGATGGAAAATCTGGTATGGCCAGCTGATATCTTGTGAAGTATGCCTTGGTATTGACAGGCTTTTCTCCCAGAAGAGCAACACCCAATTCTGCCTAAAGCCTATACACAGCATCTTCTTGTTAGGGTGTCTAGATAATGGTCAGGAGCAGGCATACTTGCTGATTATTCTTCTCAACTAGCCCAGGCACGTAAAACCCTGGATGGAATCTCATATTCTCCACTTCCTGTGACGCACCTTTGGATTTGAACCCAATCCTTCTGGCCCAATGGTAAAGACACTGCCACAACACTGTAAAATCCCTTAAAACAGTGAATGTGCAGATATCTGTCAGACAGAAACTGGTTGCAGTTGTGCCAACCTGAGCAAGAAGTCTTTGTGTGTTGATAATGATAACAGTTCACTGGGTGTATGATGTTCGTAAGGATATTGATGGGGTAAAAGGAATAGTATGAGATGAAACCCTTCCCTGGTGTTTGTAATGAAATCTTCCCAACCTTTTTTCAGTAACTGACCACCACAATTAAAGATAACAAGGCTAGGGCTTTAGTAGCCAGGTTTCATCCTGGGATCTGAGTTGTCTTATGAGCTGGGATTGGAATACTACTAGCTAACTGTTCCCTCCTCTGTACATACATTTTAAGTTCATGAAATTATACCAATTAATTTTATTTTACAACTGTTGGCATTTTTGTGTGTACTCATGGACAACTTTAAGATTGAGGTGTTCAAAAATATGTTTTAAATGTACAATCCTCATTGAAACATTGTGGTTCAGAATCTGCAGGAGCATGCCTTTACACGTTTTGCTGTTTCAATTTTTGACATAGCAAATTTTGAAAGTGCGGTGATGATGGTGTGGTAAGGCGTATAGTGCATCTGGGACATGAATAAACAGAAAATAAACTGTGTATCACATTAACCAATGTAACAGAAGGTACGAGAGACAAAGGACTTTTTTTTGTGTTTTCTAATTAATCTGTTCAGTCATGTTATTACACATCGCCGTAGGAGGGTGAGAATTGAACCCTGATCTCCTGGTTTAGAGGTCAGGACACTACCATTACGCCGCAAGAATCTTTACGATATGGGACTGACAAGAAAATGTAAATTAGATTAGGTACATTCAATATCATAACCACAGAACTAAAAATAAATAAAGAGAGGTAGATAAGGATTGGAGAGAAGAAGACAGAACAAAAACAAATTTTAAGTTTAAAACCTGGCATTTCGAAAATCTCCAACAGCAATTAAAAGCTAAAGGACTGAGTCTTATCACTTGTAATATTTAATTTTCAGTTCCAAGGAAGTTGTCTGACAAAGTTTAATGCTTTAGGTATCATAAAGGGTTCTTCGACTGAAACAGATAAGATAACTTTATTCTGTGTTGTAAGCTCATATATACTGTGTGAATGCAACAAATTACACCCTTTAATACATTTCAATATAGGGATACAATAAGATGTGTTTTAGTCATGTGGATAGCAGTAGGACAAAAATAAGGAAACAAATTTGGACATTTGAGTTTAACAGGAAACTGCTCCATGTCTGAAGTTTCTGTAATACTTAGACATAAATAAAGTTGAGATAAAGTTGTCTCCAATTGCTTTGAAAGGAAGATTTGGGTGAATGCTTTTTCCTTGGTTCCAGTGAAACATTTATTAATACAGCAGATTAAATCAAATGTCAAAAAAATGACCTTTGCTCAGAAGAATGTACTTAATAGTTTGTAACAGAAGAAGGCAGGATTTCCATTTATATAGCAGCTTTCATGACCTCAAGACATCACCAAATGGTTTTCAGACGGTGAAGTATTTTAAAATGTAGTCACTGTTGAAATGCAGGAAATGCAGCAGCCAATTTGTGCGCAGCGAGCTCTCATAGATTGAAAATGAAAATAACTGACCAGAAAGTCTGTTTTGTAAGAAGTTGACCTATTTAAAGATATTTCTAAAATTGTCAGTCTATTAATTCAGTTAAAAAAAAGCTACTGAATTCTTTTCCTCTCATTAAGCTGGTAGTAAAAGGCATTTTTCCCGCCAATAGATAAAATTACACTATTTCACAATGCAGCAAGTCCTCATACAGTTAACAAAACCACAATCGCCTGGAAATTGTGTAATTCAGCCTGATGTTAATTGTTGTAATGTACAAAGGGCACATCACTCAAATCAAAAGGCATTAACCGTGGCGGCGTCTGCATTATATTTCAATAATAGCACAAATCATCACTCCTTGACCTCCAGGCTCCATTTTAATAAACAAAGCAACTGCTATATTTTGAGCCAGAATCTAATTACTGTGAAGCAGACTTTATTCTTTAATTTATTCTGACATCAAACACAGCATAAGTGCAGCTGTAAAGGCATTTAGCATTTGGGGACATCAATGAAGCTAATACTAAAAGAAAAGTGAAGCTAAGAGCTTTTGAAGAAACCTACGCTGTTCACAGTTCTTGAGTAAGAATAGAATTTGTTTTCTTGCAGCATGTTAATTATAGAAGTTTAACTCAGCTTGTGTTCAAATTCCAGACTGCAATTCCTACATTGACTACACTCAGTTGCTGCTCACATTCAAAGATTCCACTTAATACAGATATAACGAGGGTGGAAGTGTGGGGGTCAATTTGCCTGGGGTTTCTCTTGCTTTTCAAACATAACACTGTTTATGCTGTTTTTCCGGTATTTTGGACATTTTCACCAAGATTATTGGATGCAAGGGAGAAAGTAGAAGTTCACTTCCTATGGCCTAAGTAAAACATGTCTGTAAGATAGTACTATTGGTGTGGAATCTTGCTAGATAGACAAGTAGATCAGACAAGGAGATCTTGTGACGGCAACTGGTCACTATCTCCAAGGCAGCAAACAGGTTTACATCCTGCTTTGATGACCAAGGATGGTAAGTATGTGTAGTGGCCAAATAAGTTGGTAACCAGCTCTCAAATCTTTCCAACATTCCCAATGCAGGTGAGTAAGAGTGGGAAAGTCTCCTGTAGTAGCTGAGGATAGTGCCTTCTCTATGTTCAAAGATCCTGTGTACAGGCTGTATTCTGTGACAAACTTCCTCTTGGCTTCAAAGCACGACTACGAGGTCAAAAAGTGGAGGCTTTTGTTTTATTTGAGTGAAATTAATTTGAACAGTATAACCTGTACGACAGTGTAGTGCCTGGTAGTGATAGAGTTATGGCACAAAGTAGGACCCCATCAGCAATGGATGGTAAATGGGAATCACACCCAGAAATACCACAGCATTACTAATTACCACAGCATTACAATAGACTCCTCAAGTGAATGTAATAGGCAGTGCTGATCTGTGAATAGAACAAAAGTATTAGCTTTCAACCATGGGAGCTTTACCCTGCAGTTAGCTATACATGTCTTAGCTAGGAATTCTTGATGCTGAGATCTGGGTAGAGTGGAAGGGTTTGAGTTTCCATGGAGAATCACCTGCTTGTCTACTTCATACATGAAAGGACCCGTGGAATCTTTAGAAAACAATATAAGTTAATTTTCAAATCCCACAGCACTCCAGAGATTCCTAATTTTAGTGAGTTTTCGATCTTTTCTACCTCTTTTTCCTCATACTCACACAGTCCTGGCCTTTTGGGGCTTCATTTACCCACCAATCTCACTTTACCCATTACTGACACATTGTCCAAAGATATTTACGGGTTCTCAGTAACATATTCCATTTTTCTTTATAGTAGAAGACAGTACTTAACTCCAAGCACCAGTCCAGAGCTGGAGGACAAATTAGTTGTCTATGAAACAGTTGGGATGCCATGATTTCATGAAAGTTGTTTTTTTAATGCCACCTCTTTCTTTCTAATTAGAGGGGCTATATGCTAAGCCAACCTTTTGCCCATTTCCCACATTTGCCTACCCACCTTAGGTTTCATTTTGCTTTGGACAGCTGTTTAACTGGATCTCAAAGGGCCATAGCGAGTGACTCTTTGATCACAGCCACCCAGCCCCACCCCATCTTGAATATGACATGATATAGAGCAGAAAGGGTTTCTTGCTGGGATCTCTTTCTTAATGATTTTGATGTTGAGAAAAAAAAACAGAATAGAACAAAGGAGGGAGAGTGCCTCAAACAAAGATGATAGCAGCCAGTAAGGATTTAAAAAGTATATATTTCATATAATATGGGCGAGCACTTTTGCTGCTTATCCCTAATCATCCTTGAACTGACTAGCTTCCTGGGCCATTGCAGAGGAGAACTAAGAGTCAACTATATTGGTATGGGTGGAAGTCACATGTAGACTCGACCTACGAAGGACCACAGGTTTCCTTTCCTAAAGGACACTCGTGAACCAGATTGTTTTTAAGGACCTACCAGCAGTAGTTATTTGACATTATTACTAAAAATAAATGTATATTTCAGATTTACTCATAATATTTAAATTCTATTAACTGCTATGGCAGCAATTGAATCCCAAGTCCTGGAGCACTAGCCTGGGCCTCAGGTTATTAGGCTAGGGACATTACCACAACACGTCATCACTTTCTCTTAAAATCATACTGGCCCTAGTAATCATGGCAAAGACTAAATGGCTTATGCATTTGAAATTCATTGACAAAGTCCTGGACAAACTATCCCAGCTCCTGTATGATGCCCTGTAATCCAAATCCTGATTTACCAAGTCCATGTAGAAAATAAAGTAAAGCATTCTCCTAACTATGCATTGATAGTTCTTCTACATTAAGGAGGTAAACATTGATCTTCATCATCTGCTCATTACCTCGGTTGGGTGCATTGACTGACCTTCATAGAACCTATGAATTAATCTCAAAAACCCCAGATCTCCCCAGGACTCTAAAATGGAAATGTGTAATGCTCTCCAGTTCTACTATCATTCATATTGATAGTAGAACTGTCAATATGAATGATAGTTTACGAAGTACAATTGAATATACACAGCCATACAATCTACTAAATGGTGTTTCCAGTTTAAACCTGAGCATCCTAATTTTAGAGTTCTCAATCTTGTGAATTCTCTGCACTTCTTTCTCCTCATACTCACCCAGTCATGACCTTTACAAGCTTCACATACTCAAAACCCACTCATAATCATTCCAGTGAAATAATTGACTTGACAATCCAGTTTTATAAAGACCTGGAGAACCATCCAGCCACATGAACACCCATGGGATAAGGATGGAAAATCTCACCCAATTTATTTTTCTATAGAAATAGAAAACATGCCATGTAAGAAAATTTCCAGTTCTACATCTTGTCAAGTTCTATTTATTTAACTTCCTTTTGTAAAACAAATATATCTAAAAGTATGTAATGTAGTTAGCATTACAGATTGAGTGTCATCCTGTCAAACACACCCTTACTTAATACCAACTAAATAGCCTCCAGGTAGCAAGGTTTGTTATAAAATTAGTGTGTGAAGCAATGGTTACTAATTGTTTGGAAACTCAAAGGTTATGAGGAAACTAATTTCTCAATCTATATTGACTTATTATTTTAATTTTGACTAATTATTTTATTTTGCAATATTAATACTCTCTTACTGGCAAAAGCAACTAAACCTGTTCATGGTCAAAAGAAAGAAATTACTTAACAATAATCAAGGAAAACTCTCAGATTGCACTCAAGTTTATTGAAATGTTTCTTTTAGAATAATGGCTGAACATAAAGTCTATTAATTTTTCAGATTCATTAAATTCTTACTATTTCCACATTAGGCCCATAATTCACCATAACGCACAGAGTCTCTGTTTGCGTCCTAGGTCTGTATTGTGTCAACTAATCAGAGCAGTGGGGATATGTCAGTGGATCTCAGTGTTGCTAGTCTATTGTAGAGAAAAATCCACTAGGATTGCAATCCTGGTCAATAACCCATGGTCACTGAAAGAAGTACAGTATATGTTTACCTTTTTTTAAGTGAGTACAGAGTGAAGGGAACCTGTTTCTGGTGACAGCATTCAGCTTAAATGTCACAAACAGCTATGTGGGAGGGTTACTAGAGGGCTGTTTCTGCCCAAAGAACTGAATGTGAACATGAATCATTGCCATTAGAGCAGGAGGGATAAGAGGAGAAAACCACAAAGGAAATTGCAAAATTTAAAGAATAACATGGAAGGACTCCTGGAGGCTACGTCATCTGTCAGCGACCTATCACCTCATCATGGATGGGATCCTGCAAAATGTGCACAGGTTGCTGTTAAATGAGTAGTGAAGGCAGATAGAAGAGTTGCAAAAAGACAAAACTTGCATTTATGTAGTGCCACTCATGAACTCAGAGCATGTGCCCCAACGCTTCACAGACAATGAAGTACTTTTCTCCTGAAGTGCAGTCGCTGTTGCAATTTAATGGATCATAACACATTCAGCAAGAACGCATTTCTAAAGGAATTGAAATCCTTGATGAGCTATTTCTGTGGATGGTTAGTTGGAACTAAGCAGTGGAAAACACACAGCTAATTGATTTCCTAGAACGATATCAGAAAAGAACTGTTATAGTTATGGAGAAAGCCCAAATATTTGGGACTTTTTTTCCAGTAAATGACATAGCTCAAAGAAAAGCTCTCCAGCAGTTTTATGTAAGGCAGCCAGCAGGAGGGAAGAGTATGACCTTCAGAAGCTCCAAAATTGATTATGAACTCCTTTGTACCCATGAGCAGGAGTTATAGTCTTCTTGTCAGCAACCCAACTATTCTGTTTACATCAAGTCGAATCACTATGTGTTAGTTTTTAATATTGACAGTAAGATAATATTTAAGTACTCCATTGAAAAATAACCCACAGTTAGATCTCATTTATCCCTTCTCTGTTATTGGAATAAATGTGTTTTAGGATGCAGAGAGCACAGTGGTGCTGAATATCTGTTTGTATCTTTGCATATAAGGTACTGGGTTCATATTACCCAATATGTTCTTAGTTCCTGGATCATAAAATTAACAAGGTGTTGCAATAAAATCTATGTAAGAATACAATAGAATGAGGGAGCATTAGAATAATAAAGTACTGGGTTGCAACAGTACAAGCTAGACAATGAGAAATCAAACTGGGAAATAAAGCAGACTACTCAGAAGTGGCAGTCACTGTATTTATAAATAAAACTTGTGCGACCATAGAAACCACCTTCAAATTATTATTTTCTTATACATTTGCTGCCTAATGAGCTGATTTTCAGGTTCAATTGATATTTCAGTCTATATTTTACTGACTTCCAGAAAACAGATGACAGGATCGCACTGCTTTATTTTCTTCCTCTTTATATATACTTGCAGCATATTATTGCCAATCTGTGTGACCAAACCATGATTAACATTCCAAGGTTGTAATTCATTTAACCATTGGCAATCAAGAGTTTTGTTGACATCAGGTGATAATTGTGTTATGGAGACGCACTGACCAATCATTGCAGTCAACGTCTGGGTGTGTGCAACAATGGACCACAGGAATGCTGAAAAGAGTGGTGTCACAGAGCAGACCGTTTAAAAAAGACCTCTGCCTAATATCGGAGGGCAGAAAATTACAAAAATAGCACTCAGATCGATGATCATAGTAATAACACAATCATGCTTGACCTTTATAAACATTACCAGTCATGAAGGACTAATTATAGTCCCACATTTTGCTTAGGCTAGTAATGAGCACTTCAGAACCAGTAATGATCGTAATGGCTTCCAAAACAATGCTATTGAACATTTTATCATGCTTGTGATTTATCTTAGGTTCTGGCTCACAGATCAGAATTGGTACTTGGTTTATTCAAAGCCAGTGGAATAATCAAGCATTTAAAGTTGAGACCAATTTAGGACAGGAAATATTCCTAATGTTGCAGACATAGCAAAGACAATATCCTCTAGAAATAGAATATAATTCTATTCAGTTAATCATCCCAATTTGTTTAGAAAGTTGTTAATATGAGGCTATAAATTTGAGCAGTTAAAGTACTTCTATTAGCCTTTTTCTCTTTGCTATTTGAATAGGTGTGACAATCCTTTACATTGTAAATGTTCTGATATTCGATGTGAGCATGTTAACTATTTATAGGATAACATAGCTGATGGAAATTTTCTTCATGTGTAGGAGCTATTAACATAACAATTGTCAACTGGGCTGTTTAGACAGCTAGGATAGTGACATTTTGTTTGTTGTTGTTCTTATAATAATTGTTATCTTTGTCCTTATTATATATAGAATCTCAGGCATTGATTTTCACCTATAGACATTATATCAACCATCCCTTCCAACAGTGCAAATTTAAATTCCATTTTGTATCTGGGCCTCATTGAAATGGAACTGGAGATCTCCCTGCTCCAAGCAGCTGGTTGCAGATGTTGGAGACAGTGGATTTTGGGGGGAAGGATGGGCAGGAAACTCTGCAGGAGCAACTCTTTCTCCAGGACACTGATTGTTCATTAAAGCTAATTAGTAGTGCACACTTTCAGATCTGGCATAAAATGGCAATTGTATCATTAAGAAGGAGATGCCACCTTAAATAAACAGTCACAATGGATGCTCATATCTATAAAAGTGCCCGTGTGGCCAGAGTAGCTATATTGAAGAGTTAGTGCCTTAGAATTGTGACCTCCACTATCACCTGATGAAGGAGTGGCGCTCCGAAAGCTAGTGTGCTTCCAATTAAACCTGTTGGACTATAACCTGGTGTTGTGTGATTTTTAACTTAGTATGTTGAAGGCTGTAATGACGTGTTAATATAACATTGTTAGTCGATAGAGACTTTGGAAAACATAGTGAAGAAACACTGGCCTTTATTTACTGACAATTAACTGTCAAGTATTATTGGTAAAATAAAATAATTGCTTCCCAATGATTTACCCTTTGGTGTGGATGTTGCTGTGAAATCAACATGATGAGACCTCATTAAATAATGGCTACATTAAGCTTGTCAGTGGCAGGAAGAACAGAGCAAAATAAAACCGTTTTTCCTTATGATATTTCACAGTATAAAAATATAAATATATGAAAATAATGGATAAGTTGGGTTAATACGCTAATGTCTTAGGTGTTACTTAATTACAATGGAAAATTGAAAAACATCCACATATCATACATATAGACAGAGGTAGAGTATCAGCTCCTGAAATAACAACTTAAGAATCATAAGATTAAATCCCATCCATCATAAAATGTGAAAGTGCATTCCATTAACTGGTAATTTATGTGCAATATGAGATTTAAACACATGGAGAGTCCAAAGATCATGAAGCAGTGATTTTTTATTCCATAGTCATCAGGTTATTAAAAACATGACAGGAAATTAAGGCTACAAAAGGTATTTACAGGATTTACAACAAATGAAGTCTATTGGTCAGAGACATCTTTTGTCCATTCTCTCCTTCTTCCCACGAGGTGGTCTTCTCACAAAATGACCCTTTTTTCCACAGAGGATCCACTTGACTCCTCCAGTTGCCCTCCTTCACTGTTGACACCTGCTGATGAAGGTACCTACACAACTGCTCAAGCCCCAAACTCAGCACCATCCCTCACCATTGCCAACAGCTGCTGGAGTTTTCAATACATATACATAACTGTGTAAAGGCTTCGGGATCTTAGAGAAACCTTGCAATGTCATTGACATTTATTCACAAAACTTAAAGCAAGGAACAAACAAACAAACAGGAACTGTATTTACCTTTTGGAACAGATAGGAGCTGCTTACCTTTGGAGCAACAACAATTTTGCAGCCAATACGGAACGTCGGAGGCTGAGAGGAGGTGACCTTAGAGAGAATTACAAAATCATGGGGGGCACGGACAGGATAAATAGACAAAGTCTTTTCCCTGGGGTGGGGGAGTACAGAACTGGAGTCCAGAACTATAAGGGATAGGTTTAGGGTGAGAGGGGAATGATATAAAAAAGACCTGAGGGGCAACCTGAGGGTATGTATGGAATGAGCTGCCAGAGGAAGTGGTGGAGGCCAGTACAATTGCAACATTTAAGTGGCATTTGGATGGGTATATGAATAGGAAGGGTTTGGAGGGATAAGGGCTGGGTGCCAGAAGGTGGGCTTAGATTGTGTTGGAATATGTGGTCAGCATGGCTGGGTTGGACCATGCTGGATATCTCTATGACTCTATGCCTGCACCCAGCTTTCCTTTAATGAAAACTGGTGTCAACCTGACTTGTTTCTGCTTTCTCAAATAGAAGGTGATATTCTTCCTGCTCAATATCTTCATTCTCCCCCTTCTCACTCTCCTAGCTCTTCAGACTCCATCACCTATCGTCTCTGCTTGCCCCAGTTGAGCAGAGCACTGCTGGCTAGGACTATATTGCACTTTGTCTGGAGTGCACTGCAAGGCACCCCTGATCTAGCGCTGTATTTATGCTCAAGCTTGGTCAGGATGTTTCACAACAACATTGTCAGCCATGGTCACAAAAGGTAGCCCTTGTCATCCAGCAACAATCCTTCCAAACATATTTAACCCTTTGAAGTCAAACAGGAACATGAGAGTTCTTAAGAGGATAGACATTGTAGTAGCTCCCAGGGGACCTGACACAATGTTCTAAGATGCAGGACTGATGACCACAGATGACTTATACTTTGATGGAATGGAACCTTTTTTTCTGATCAAGTCTGCTATGTTATGATGCGTGTCTAGTCTATAGCATCCTGCACTGCACAGCAGCTATATTGGCAAAGCCTACAGTCCGTACTGCAGCAATGACCTCATTGGGAAATGAGATCTGGTAGAAACTTCATGGAGGAAACCGCCTTAAAACATTTGTAGGTCGAGGGTTGTGAAATCCCACACAGGTTCCCAGTGGCTTCTTGGAAGCAGTCAGTTGCACAAATGATTAACACAGCTGTCACCATGATGGCTTCTGGGACATGATGTCCTTCATGTTGCAGGACATACTCCAGCATAGGCACAGTTCAGTGCAGTATTCCCTCTAATTTCCTATCCAGGCACGGGCCTCTGAGACTTGTGTGAGGCAATGACCTCTGGAACAGAAGTCAATACTGGGTTCAGTGTGCCATCACCATTTGAGATGTGTAGAACCTTGCAGCTACTGCACACATACACAGCCGCATACCTTAGAGGGAGCATTGGTTCTATGCCAGCATCCCTGACATCCTTGGTCTGTGACAGAAATATGTCTCATTCATCTGGAGGATATGGTCTTATGGAACATAGTCGCCATACCTCCTCTACATCTTGAGAGGACCTTCAGCTGCCATCTCTTCACATTGGGACTGGTCGACAGCCACTGGAAATTGCTGTTGGTGTTTCCATGATTTGGAGATGCCGGTGTTGGACTGGGGTGTACAAAGTCAAAAATCACAACCACCTGATGAAGGAGCAGCGCTCTGAAAGCTAGTGCTTCCAAATAAAATTGTTGGACTATAGCCTGGTGTTATGAGATTTTTTAACTTGGTGTATCCATTGCTCCTCAGATTCTCTATATCTTCATAGCACCATGGCAACAGCGACAATTATCCTTACCTGTGACTGGATGCATTGGTCACGTTTCCACTGAACCTGTGTGGAGAATATCAGAAATAGAGCAGGTCCGTAGCATTGTGAGTTGTCAGCATTTGCATCACTCACAAATGAGAGTTTAACATTGTCCTCAATACAATGGGACAAGGAGCACTCAAAGACAGAGGGCCATGGAATGCTTCTACTTGGACCTTTGACTAGGACTTTCTTATGATTAATGTAGCCGAGCTATGTTGTGCAGATGTAATGGGAAATTGGAAGTGCTGTATTGTTATTGATTCCTTGTCCCCCAGCCTCACATCATCCAAGAAATGCAGCAGTGTAGCGAAGAGCATGTTGGTGAATATGAGTAGCTGAAAGTGAGGAGAAATCACCCTGTGTACCTTGTGCGGCTTGTGAGAACTTGAATTGTCTTTGTAAGTTGTGGCCTAAAGGTTACAGTTTAGAGTTTGTGATGACTTCTGTTTCATAGAGATGTGTATGATCAGTCTGTAATGATCAATGATTTGGTCAAGGTTGCTGTGACTCCACACTGTGGGACACTGTGTGAATTAGCAAGCAATGTACTATGACTACAGATGGCTTCAGTCTGTAAAAGTGCCTGATTAATGCAGTTGCTCCTTGAAGGACCTCACATTGATCACAAGTAGAGTTTGTGCTCAAATAGAAGAAAACACTCTTAAAGTTTTCTTTCACATCTTAAAGTTTTCTCAAATTGAAATAGTGTTGCAAGGTAACCCGTTTTTGTTTAAATATTTCATTTATTTACCTTCAAGGGAAACAGCAATGACTTCTTTTGTGCATTGAAACTACTGACACTCTAATTTATTTGATTCTCAGAACCTCTTCGAATTTCTGTTAAATATTTTAGAATACTAAATCATGTGAATCTTCATATAATTCATTTTAAAAATGTATCCGGGCTTAATGGTTTTGAAATGCCTGATTATCACGGTCGAGAGTGTGGTGCTGGAAAAGGACAGCAGGTCAGGCAGCATCCAAGGAGCAGGACAATTGATGTTTCAGTCTAAAGCCCTTCATCAGGAATTCCTGATAAAAGACTGTGGCCCGAAACGTCGATTTTCCTGCTCCTCGGATGCTGCCTGACCTGCTGTGCTTTTCCAGCACCATACTCTTGACTCTAATCTCCAGCATCTGCAGTCCTCACTTTCGCCTGCCTGATTATCATGGTGTAATGTTTTTACCATAATCCTCCTGTTCTCAAGCACATTATTAATAAATGGCTTGGGTGTATTTGTCCATCACTTTGCTATGATGTCGAAAGTCTACAGACAGGTTCAGAGCTTCTTGAAGCTGCTGGAAAACTTACTGCATCCACAGTTATTGAAAAACAAAAATAAGCTTCATCCTTCCGATTTCAGGCAGAATGGGTTAATTCATCATTGACAATTCAGAAACTAAAAAACTGACGAAAGTTTGGCATTCTGTATTCTAAAAGCTGTGCGGTCAACTTAAAACTGGAGTTAATTCTCTGCTGATTCAAAAGCGGCAGAATAAAAGTTCTTAGATGTAATTACATCATCACTCCCTCTTTCATTGAAAGAGAAAAGCCATGTGTGTATTTTCTTTCCCAGAACAATGGAAAAGCTATCATCCCTCTGTTGGATTTTACTTTTTTTGTTTCAAACTCTTTGATAATGGCTTTCTCAGATTTCAAAACATATCTTCAGTTAATTTTCATTCAAAAAATTCACTCTTCAATTTTTCAAAATGTCAAGTTTTTTTCATTATCCCTACAGTACCAATTCACATCAATAAGCATTTAATGTGAATAAACCTAAATATCTGGATTAAAGGTTCAGCCATGTATTAAGATAATATTTGGAAATTCACTCTGGCCAACAAATGAAATTCCAAATCTGAGAATTAAACCTGAAATTTCTGAATAACTATTTATCTGAAACATTTCCCCTGAACTAAATACAAACAGACAGTCCAGCATAGAATAACTTGTGTGTTATCTTCATTCTTCTTTATTCAATTTGCTTTTAAATGACTGCATTTAAAACTAAAAGATAAATTCTCACACACTGAATTCAAACAAAAATCTCAGTAATTTTTTTAATGCAATCATTAATAGCTCTTTAAAATGACCGAACATTATGATCTCAATCATTTAATTACTTTGCATTCAATTCTCTTCTTTTATCTAGTTAAAAATCACACAACATCAGATTATAGTCCAACAGGCTTAGTTGGAAGCACTAGCTTTCAGAGCGCTGCTCCTTCATCAGGTGGTTCTTTTCCCTAGTACGTAACACAATGAAATCCCAAAAATAAATGCTTCACTTAGATCCTCAGCTTAACATTGCATGTTTCTAAATTGACAAAGGCATACACAGCAATCACATTCACACTTTAATACCTCCCCAGAAGTATGAATCCCTATAAAATATAAACTCAAAGTGGGAAACATATTCCCAGATTTTGAGCTCCTGTGGGAGCACAATAAAATGAAGTCCTCAACCTCTTTTACAAGGGTCTTTATTTTTATTTTGCAATGATTCCTTTATCAAGTTCTTAGTCACCGATAAATGTGGTTTAACAAGTTGAAAGGATAGGTGTTTTTCCCCAAATGACATGTCTCCCTCCTTGCTTTTTTTTTAAGTACGGAAAGTATAGGTTCTTGATTTGTAAGGGGATCAAAGGTTGCAGGGAGAAGGCAGGATATTGGCGTTGTGAAACCTATCAGGCATAATCAGGTGTAGTGGACTCAGTGGGCTGATTGATCTGGTTCTGCGTCTACATCTAATGGTCTTGTGGTATTATTTTTCTATGCCTACCAATGAGGTCTCCTCTCCTTTCTTTTTCAGCTTTGTTGGCAGCTCCCATTGTTCAGGGCTGTTTTCATCCAATAATGGCAGGAGTAGACTCGTGCTCCTTGTCCAAGTGATGGGGTCTCTGTCACCCTCCCCACTCTCAATGTGCACCAGAGCATCATGTTTTGATTCCCTCTATAGGCACCAAGAGGTCTTGCCCCACAATCCGCAGTCCAAGCGTAACTACAATAATCTAGTTCATTTCACCGTTTCACTGGTTTTATTCAAGCATATGCAGGGGAGAACACACCTCAGTAAGCTCGAAATACAATCTCTCCAATTTGATTACAAACTAAAGGCCCATACTTCATTCTTATCATAACCAATAACGTTGATTACATTACCGGTTGCTCTGCTTTGGCAGCCATCCTGTTGAAATCCTGTGCACTGATCATGATCACTGAATAATTCTTTCAGGGTCCATTTTGATTACATCGAACCGTGCCATTGACACTTTAGGGATGTATTAAGTTCATCAGTTTTAACAGTGTTGTATTGCAAATTCTCCCAGGGGTCAATTGAACACTGTCCCTTTATACCAGATAAACCTAGCTCCCTACCAAGCTCCAGAGAATGACAGTGAAAGCTGTCAATCTTTTGTAAGTACCCAAACTGTTTCAGTAATGGCCTACAGGGAAGGGAATCTTGCTGCCTGTTGACTCTAAATGTCTTCAGGACAAATTAAGGCAAAAAATAAACACTGTTTTTACCCAGTGTCAACCACATCTCCAGAACAATGTATGGTTAGTGCTGTGATATGGTGGACTTATTCACAAAAAAAACCTGACAATCATAAGTGGGTTAGACTTAGCCTCATGAGCTGAAACAGAGGGACACTTTGCCTTTCATGAGGAAATTGTAAAGGACTATAAAGTATGCATTTAAAATTTCATCACAAAAGAAGAACTATACAAATCCATCTATATCGATTGAATTTTAAAGATTTGTTTGCACAGTCCAAAATATCAAGTGGTAGCATCAAATTTCTTGAATTGCACATATCGTTGAAAATGCACCACAATTTATAGTGTCCGACGACAGGAGAGTTGACGTTTCGGGCAAAAGCCCTTCTTGGAAAGCTGTGGCATAAATGTGCTTTTTTGTCTGAAGGAATATGCATTATCCTGGTTTGACGGTGTGAATCGTGGCGAAGGTGAGGCCTGCAGATGCTGGAGATCAGAATCGAGAGTGTGGTGCTGGAGAAGTTCAGGCAGCATCCGAGAACCAAGAGAGTTGACATTTCGGGCAAAGGTCCTGAAGGGGACTCTCCTGCTCCTCGGATGCCTCCTGACCTGCTGTGCTTTTCCAGCACCACACTCTTGACTCTGATCTCCAGCATCTGCAGTCCTCACTTTCTCCACAACTTACAGTGTCAAACCAGGATAATGCATATATCTTCAGACAAAAAGGCTCATTTGTGCCACATCTTTCCAAGAAGTTTCAGTCTAGTACACTTAAATCCTATGAGCTTATCGTCTTGACAGCAGGGAGCACAGAAATATGAAGGCTAATTTCACAATTCCACACTCTCAGCGGTAAACTGCATTAACAGGATCAAGAGGATGACTTTGCAGTCTTGGCTCTAATTTTCCTTTATGTAGAACATTACTGCTTGGAGCATAACAGCTAGGATTTATCTCCATGACCTTTAACAAAGTGAAGTTTCATCCCAATTATTATAAACAAAGCGGATAATATGAAATATTCAATGTGATTCGTATCTCATTAATGACAGGGCGGCACGGTGGCACAGTGGTTAGCACTGCTGCCTCACAGCACCTGAGACCCGGGTTCAATTCCCGCCTCAGGCGACCCACTGTGTGGAGTTTGCACATTCTCCCCGTGTCTGCGTGGGTTTCCTCCGGGTGCTCCGGTTTCCTCCCACAGTCCAAAGATGTGCAGGTCAGGTGAATTGGCCATGCTAAATTGTCCATAGTGTTAGGTAAGGGGTAAATGTAGGGGTATGGGTGGGTTGCGCTTCGGCGGGTCGGTGTGGACTTGTTGGGCCGAAGGGCCTGTTTCCACACTGTAATGTAATCTAATAAATCTAATATATACACTGATTACGCCCACGTCTCATAATGATGTTCTCCATTTATATCATACAGAAGATGAGCAATTATGTTTAAAGTATATGTCACTGTCTTGAATTGGACTTGAACTTGGACTAATAACTAAGAAGTTACAAGTTCAAACAACACTCATGGCAAATAATCAAATTGAAGGCAATAAATCTTTCATTTGCGTAATAGACCCAGAAAGAGTTAACATATCAACCTCCTCACTGTGAATCACACTGAGGTCTCTGATGAAGGAACACTGAGCAGATGTTTGAAGTTTTGAGAAGACCTTTGCTTGAAGGCAGTGTTTTATTGGTGATGTTGTGAAAATGCTGGCACCACCATCCACTTTCTCTGAACATTAAAAAGAAATCCACATAAAAGTTACAAATTTCCCAAGAGATCCAATTCAAAATGTGGCTTTGCAACAGGCTGCACACTTTGTTCAAAGGCCAAGTAGTGAGAAACTACCTACACAAAGTGATCACACAACTCTTCATTGTGTCTGGTGTGAGATCGCTTCCTGAATTCTGAGTTGCACGACCATTCCAATGTCAATGGCGTGAGCAAACACCATTTCACACCAACATAAAAGCCATAATATATTGGGAGTCACTAAGTATTATTTTTATCTAAATCCCATCTCTTCTCATTAGTTCAGAAAATATTTCACGGAGAAGAATGTTACTTTGAGCAAAAGGGAGAGCCGGTGGCAGTCATTATTAGTTAGAGGAGAAAACAGAGGAGGAGATGCTGTTAGTTGTCATCAGTTCAAGGAGCAAAGGAAAGAAGGACTTGGATGCAGTTAGCATTAGTTTGAAAAGTGAGTGAAAGGAACATGTGGTGACTGTTAGTATCCATTTGAAGACACAGCATGTCAAATGGCCAATGGAACACATTATGTTAAATCTGTCTTTAAAATAAGAAAAAGTTATGGTCTCGGTTACCTTCTTAAAATATTTTGTGCGGTTCTGGTCTGGTCCACAACAAATTGTATTCAGCTCTGTGGGATTGGAATGTCCCAGTACCTGCTGGAAATGTACAACAGTATGCTCTGTCATTCCTGATGAAGGACTTATGCCTGAAACATCGACTCTCCTGCTCCTCGGATGCTGCCTGACTGGGTGTGTTTTTCTATTCCCATACTTTTCAACTCTGACTCTCCAGCAACTGCAGTCCTCACTTCCTCCTTGCTTCTGGCAGGCAGCGTGTACAAATCCATGAGGAAAAGTATCATCACCCTCATGTACAAGCAAACGGGGAGATGGAGGAAATTAGAAATTGGCACCCAATTTCATTGCTGAATGCAGATTACAAAATCCTTTTTAAGGTCATTGTCAACTGGGTCAGGTCTGCTCTGGGATTGGTGATTCACCCCGACCAACCCTGTGCTGGGCAGAATGGTCATTCCGGGCAGAGAGCCTCGTGCTACAATCAGGGATATGCAAATACCAAGTGTACTGACGTTTTATCTATCCCCAGTGTTGTGAAGAATGGGTCTGGCCTCGACACTACAGAATGCTCCAAGTAGTTGGGCCATTCTGTATCACCGGTCCTTTGTGAAAAGATTTGTAAAGCAAAGCACTTTTGACTATAAGTCCATCAGGAGGTGGTCAGCACATAGCGTCCTCAGGACCCTGTGGGAAAAGGGGAGGGTGGATCCTGTTAGGTTGTTCCCTGAGCAGACTATCAAAGTCATTTGTCAGAATGCCTCATCATCAGAACTTCCCAACAAGCACAGAACTATTGACCGGTGAGCCTGACGTCAGTGGTGGGCAAGTTGTTGGAAGGAATCTTGAGGGATAGGATTTACATGCATTTGGAAAGGCAAGGCTGATTAGGGATAGTCAGCATGGCTTTGTGTGTGGGAAATCATTTCTCACAAACTTGATTGAATTTTTTGAAGAAGTAACAAAGAGCATTGATGAGGGCAGAGCAGTCGACGTGATCTGTGTGGACTTTAGTAAGGTGTTCGACATGGTTCCTCATGGGATATTGGTTAACAAGGTTAAATCTTATGGAATACAGGAAGAGCCAGCCATTTGGATACAGAACTGGCTCAAAGGTAGAGGACAGAGGGTTATGGTAGAGGATTGCTTTTCAGATTGGAGGCCTGTGGCCAGTGGTGTGCCACAAGGATCGGTGCTGGGTCCTTTACTTTTCCTCGTTTATATAAATGATTTGGATGTGAACATAGGAGGCATAGTTAATAAGTTTGCAGATGACACCAAAATTCAAGATGTAGTGGACGGCGAAGAAGGTTACCTCAGAGTACAACAGGATCTTGACCAGATGGGCCAATGGGCTGAGGAGTGGCAGATGGTGTTTAATTTAGATAAATGCGAGGTGCTGCATTTTGGAAAAGCAAATCAGAGCAGGATTTATACACTTAATGGTAAGGTCCTGGGGAGTGTTGCTGAATAAAGATACCTTGAAGTACAGATTCATAGCTCCTTGAAAGTAGAGTTACAGGTAGATAAGATAGTTAAGAAGGCATTTGTTATGCTTGCCTTTATTGGTCAGAGTATTGAGTACACGAGCTGGGAGGTCATGTTGCGGCTGTACAGGACATTGGTTAGGCCACTGTTGGAATATTGTGTGCAATTCTGGTCTCCTTCCTATCGGAAAGATGTTGTGAAACTTGAAATGGTTCAGAAAAGATTTACAAGGATGTTGCCAGGGTTGAAGGATTTGAGCTATAGGGAGAGGCTGAACAGGCTGGGGCTGTTTTCTCTAGAGCGTCGGAGGCTGAGGGGTGACCTTATAGGGGTTTATAAAATCATGGGGGGGCATGGATACGGTAAATAGACAAAGTCTTTTCCCTGGGGTGGAGGAGTCCAGAATTAAAGGGCATAGTTTCAGGGTGAGAGGGAAAAGATATAAAGGAATCCGAGGGACAGCTTTTTCGTGCAGAAGGTGGTGAGTGTATGGAATGAGCAGCCAGAGGAAGTGGTGGAGGCTGGTACAATTATAGCATTTAACAGGCATCTGGATGGGTATATGAATAGGAAGGGTTTAGAGGGACATGGGCCAAGTGCTGGTAAATGGAACTAAATTAGGTTAGGATATCTGGTCGGCATGCATGAGTTGGACTGTAGGGTCTGTTTCCGTGCTGTACCTCTCTATGATTGTATGACTCTATGACCAAGATGTAGCTTGGCTGGTGGTAAGATGGGCACTGCCCATCAGATCCTTCATGCACGCCCAGTCTCTGTGCACAACCGCACACTGCCCTTGAAGTGGCTGCGGTTGGAGGGGGTGGAGAGACTGTCATACATTTCCTTCCTTGCATGGAAGTTCTGAAGAGTGATGTAGTGGTTTTTGTTCAGGTTCATGCCAAGCAACTCCCCATGCCAAGCAGGACTCTGCTCTACAGGCTGCTCCCTGGCATACACGTCAAGACAAACATCGACTGCACCTGGAGGACCATCAACTCGGTGAAAGGTGCTCTTTGATCTGCCCGAAACGTTTGGTCTTCCAGTTGAAGAGTTGATCTCAATCGAGTGTTGCAAATTGGCACAACCCAAGGTCCAGGACTGGATGCTAAGGGATGGACTAAAGCTTGGGGCAGCTGCCACAAAGGCGCAGTGGGGAAAGTCTACCACCTAAGATCTTTCTGCCGAAATTTAGTGAGAATTTGTTCAGTTATTGGATATTAAACCCCAGAAGCCCCAGGGTAATAAAGAACAAAAGTTGGAGCTGTAATTGGGGAGACCTGATATAGCTCTGTGCAACTTCACTCTCTATGCCTGGTGAACTATCACAAAGGAGGGGAAGATCAACCCTTTGTTGTGTATTTTAATATAAGTTGCTAATCTCACTTAGATTTCTAATTGTGCAATGAGGCTTAAGACCTACCACTTGATTTTTTTTAAATTGAGATCACCTTTTTGAATTGAGATCACCCAAAATTCTGCCAAAATTCATACCAAGTCCCATTCACTCATTAACCTCATTAACATTCCAGTGAAATGACAGCTTGATTTTAAAATTCTCATCCTCATTTTCAAATCTCCCCAAGGCCTGTTTGTGTAATGTCCTCTAGACACTAAACCCTTTTGAAATATCAATATTCCCCTAAATCTGGCTTCTTGAGTACTTTTGTTTTTAATAGCTCCACCGTTGGTGGCCGTGCCTTCAGCTGCCCCAAGGCCTTAAGCTCTGGAACTCCCTTCCCGAGACTCTGCCCTTCTCTATCTTCCTTTTATCCTTTTAAGATGCTGATTGAAAACTTCTGGACGTATGGTTCTGGTCGCACTGCTAAAGGAAGAATATTATTAAATTAGAAAGGGTGCAGAAAAGATTTACCAGGATGTTACCAGGACTGGAGGGTTTGAGTTAGAAGGAGGATCTGGATAGGCTGAAACAATTGAGGTGACCTTATGGATAGAGTGAATTGCAAAGGTCTTTTCCCCAAGGTAAGGGAGCTCAGAACGATAGGCATAACTTTGAGGTGAGAGGAGAAAGATTTAAAAGGCACCTGAGGGACAACATTTTCACACAGAGGGTAGTTCATGTATGGAATGAAATGGTAGACAAAGTGATAGATGCAGGCACAATTACAACAGTTAAAAGACATTTGGACAGACATATGAATAGGAAAGATTTAGAGGGATATGGGCACAAGCAAGTGAAACTAGATTAGTTTGGGAAACCTGGTTGGCATGGATGAGTTGGACTGAAAGGTCTGGTTCCGTGCAGTATGATTCTATGACATTATGACCTTCTAACAATTTGATGAGATAATTAAGCAAGCTAATTGAATTCTGCAATATTTTGTTTCAGCACTGAGTTATAAATCTATTGAGACTGCCACTGAGGCTACACAATGGACTAGTCAGACCACACTTTAAACACTCTGTACTCTTCTGGTGATCACACAATTAAAGAAACTACAAACATTAGAACATTTGTATAGAACAACAACAGAAATTATTACCAGTGTGGAATTGTTGGGCCAAAAGGCCTATTTCCACACTGTAATGAATCTAATCTAAATCCAATCTAAATACAAAGGAGAAAAGATGTAAAAACACAACCTCTAAAGCCTGAATAAAAGTCAATTAAAAAATCTCTTAGTAACACTATCTAAGGCAAGTTCAAAAAACAACTTTAATACAATGAATGCAGAATTTAACTTTGAAAGTAAAGCCAAATAGTCTTCCATACAGATTTATTTCATTCATTCACAGAATGTGGGTACTGTTGGCCACATTTATTATTTATTGCTCATTTGTAATTGCCCTTAACTGAATGGCTGCTTGGGCATTTCAAAGGGCAGTTAAGAGTCAACTGCAGTGCTCTGGTGCTGGAGTCACATAGACCAAGTAAGGACAATTTTCCCTCTCCAGATAAGAATCGTGAATTCGACAGAATTCTCTAACAATCTGAAAGTTATATCGTCATCGTGACTGACGCTCAATGTTCCTGTTAAGCAACGTAACTTGTGCAGTCATTCAGCAAGTTGGCAGGCACTGCACAGCACAGGTCACTCACACATTATCCCCTGCATCTGTGCACAGCTTTGCAAAAACTAAATTCAAAAATAATATGTATTGAAATGAACAGGTTGCAAACAGCCAAGAAAATTTAGAGGCAGTGTGTCTGCCAATAGCTTTTTTTATAACATTCTAGATTTATTTATTAATAAACCGTAAATCCCCAAATACTGTCACACAGCTGGGCTTGAGCCCATATTTTCTGGATCATAAATTCAGGTCTCTGAATTAATAATCCAGTAATACAATTATCATATTACTGTCAAATTCACCTTAAATCAAGTATTTAAATCTGAGGTTAGTTGGCTGTTAGACGGCGTGTGTTAGGAGATTGGAGAGATGAGCTTCAAAGGACTGAATGCCGTTTTCCTGGCCTTGTTTTCTCCCTGAGTAACTGTAAAAAATACCAGAAAGCCTGTTCCACCAGGGAATGGAGTGGATTTGAAGCCTCATTAAATCAGAAATGGGATGGAATTGCTGCAAAACGAGGTTTACCCTATTTTCAGTTCCTCAGCTGGAGACCCCTCACATAACACTGACTGGAATTTCAAGACCTTAGTTTCTTTCTCAAATAAGAATCAACTCTTTTAAGATGTTATCTATCAATTATTTTAGAATTAGCGCATTGAACTGTAGGAATCTCAGCATGAAAGCTGGTTCAGTGGTTAGCACTGCTGCCTCATAGCATCAGGCTCCCAATTTTAATTCCAGTCTCGGGCGACTATCTGTGTGGAGTTTGCACATTCTCCCCGCGTCTGCGTGGGTTTCCTCTGGGTGCTCCGGTTTCCTCCCATAATCCAAAGATGTGCAGATTAGGTGGATTGGCCATGCTAAATTTCCCATTGTGTCCAGGAGTGTGTAGGCTAGCTGGATTAGACATCGAAAATGCAGGGTTACAGGGTGGGGGTCTGGGTGGGATACTCTTCAGAGTCCCTGATGGGCCAATAGCCCACTTCCACACTGTAGGGATTCTATGAAGTGAACATAGCTTTCCAGCAGGCAGTAGTAATGAACCAGTAGCTGATTTCTCAATGAGGACACTGAGGAAAGGAAAGCTGATCTGCAAAGGCCAAAATCTCAAAATACCTACCAAACATGAATGCTACTGGTATCACCCAACATAATGGTATTGGAGAAGTGAAAGTGGGTACTGAAGATGCTGGAGATTAGAGTCAAGATTAGAGTAGTGCTGGAAAAGCACAGCAGGTCAGGCAGCATCCGAGGAGCAGGAAAATCGACGTTTCAGGCAAAAGCCCTTCTTCATTATTATATGATTGTATGACTCTACGACCAAGATGTAGCTTGGCTGTTGGAGAGATGGGCACTGTATGGTATACAGTGAGAAAGGTATAAAGATTCAATGAGATGATCTCTATATCTCCGAATATCTACCCTGATTCTGTCAATGCATTTTGCCATATCCCATCTCATTAGAACCTAAAAAGATTCCATCCTAAGAGCTCACTCTTTGTTTAACACAGGAAAGCCTGATTGAATTTACTTCTTCTTAAACATAAACTCATTTGGGGCTGAGAGGAAGGTATTCCTAACAGACAGGGTGCTTTCTCATGAACCTTGTTGTGACTGACCAAGTGAGAGGATGAACAAAGGACAGCCAGTTCATTTCTCCTTACCTTACAGCACAATAATTTGTGGTATCCTGTCTGGAACTGGAGAATCTCACTCAGGGACTGGTCATAACAACATCTTGTTCTCTATGTGGCTCAGCTAAGAAAAGCATTTAATGAGTGGGCCATCAAAAAGATCTGAATTCCAAACTCTCTAATAGGTAAATAAACATGATGATTGAGGCCAATTAAATTTCAGTTTGTTAATGTCTGTCATACCAGATCTGATTCAGCTGCCTCTGTAAAACATTGTGATTATATATTTTTTGAGATCCATACCACTTGTAAGTTGAGACTTGTGAATTGACTTTTTATTGACATAGACAGTAAGGATTCAATTTGCATCCTCCACTAATGTGAATTGTATCCCTCTGCTCTGAATTATAGCACATTTAGCCACTGCATACCAGCAATGATAATTTGTAGCAGAGAACAGTAATTTCAAGGCTGGTGCATGTGTGCGTGCAGTCGCAGAATGATGTCATGTGCAAAACTGCACCATGACATTTTGAGTACAAGACAATAAACAGCTTGGCCAACTCCAGTGGACTACTGGATGAGTAATTGGAATCAGAAGGGCAGGGCTTTTCACTAACACGCTGGCGAAGTTATATTAATAGGAAACCACTAGTTCTAAAGCTAGAGGTGAGATTTATTTTTACACTTCTCTCTGCAGGAGGATGGGCCACACACCTTCATTCATTGCTCACAGTCACAACTAAGTTTAAAAGTGCATTGATTTTGGAATGGTCATACATTAAACATCACTGGTATGTAAATGGAACTTTTCTTATTAAGGAATGCACAGCCCATCACAATTCTGAAGAGGGGTCACTGGACTCAAAATGTTAACTTTGCTTTCTCTCCACAGATAGTGCCATACTTGTTGAGCTTCTCCTGCAATTTCTGTTTTTGTTTCAGCTCTTCAGCCTTCGCAGTCCTTTGTTTTATTATACAAGATCAATCCGGTAGTTTTGAGCTTTGACCTGAACAGAGAGATAGCTCTGGCCTCTCGTGCTGTAGTCAATAAGGTATTAATAAAAATCTTTCACCATGTGATCCTGAAACATAAAAGGTGCCTTTTCAGCTGTAAACTGGCCAATTGGAAACAAATGCCAAACCTTATTTGAAATAGAGTCATAGAGCCATAGAGATGTACAGCATGGAAACAGACCCTTCGGTCCAACCCATCCGTGCCGACCAGATATCCCACCCAATCTAGTCCCACCTGCCAGCACCCGGCCCATGTCCCTCCAAACCCTTCCTTTTCATATACCCATCCACTTTCTCTGGCAGCTCATTCCATACACATACCACCCTCTGTGTGAAAAAGCTGCCCCTTAGGTCTCTTTTATATCTTTCCCCTCTCACCCTAAACCTATGACCTCTAGTTCTAGTCTCCCTGACCCCGGGGAAAAGACTTTGCCTATTTATCCATGCCCCTCATAATTTTGTTATCCTCTATAAGGTCACCCCCTCAGCCTCCGACGCTCCAGGGAAAACAGCCCCAGCCTGTTCAACCTGTTGGACAGTGATCAGTTGCTATAGATTACACCCATGTTGCATGGTGCCATACAGCCCTTGCTCTCCTCCAGGTCCTCTTTCCAACTCACTGCCAACTTAGAACTCGCTCTCAACCAGGATGACAGGTAAGGAAAGAAATAACATGCATTTGTATGCTGCCTTTCATAACCACAAGATGTTGCAAAACAATTTATAGCCAATTACATTCTTTTGAGGTGTAGTCAGTGTGGTACCTCAGGAAATAGTATAGCCAACTATGTGACTAGTGCGACTCCATAACCTTAAGCAACGTTGACAGCAAATTTATGTAGAGCCTTCAACAGAATTAAATATCTTCAAAGGAATGTTAACTAGCAAAATGTGACACTGAGCTGCATGCGTTAGATAGGTGACAACAGTTTTGGTCTTTTGTTACAGACTAAGAGTTTCCTTTAGAATCTGTTGGTTAATGTCAGAAACAGTATATTCTATGTGGTTTTAAATTGTATCTTTTTTCTCTGTCAAAAGACGTACATTTTCAAAACTCCTCCATCATATTACAAACAGGGGAATTGTAGATGATAGAGACACTCAAGCAAAAGGATCAAACAATATTTGATGCCCGTTTCCTTGTACTAGGTGAGACAGTCACTTGAGTCAGCACTGCATGTGTTAACAGCACATTGATCCCACCTCCTGATGCAGACTGATGCTTGCTCGAGCCGTAACTTGTTCATTCTCTTGTTCTTGCCTTTTACACAATAGCATCCAGAAGTAATTGCAAATGGTTCACTTCTCAAGAAGCATAAGCAACTGAGGTTTCTTCCATACTAATCATGACTAATTATGATGCAATTAATCTTATTTAAAATTAATTATGATGCTAAATATTGTAAATATGGCAGAATCCCTCTGCCATGTTTTGTAAAATACCTTACACAATGTCCAACTTGATTGTTGATTATTTAATGAACTGCAGGAAAACCTCAATGAGCACCCATTGTGTAAGATTGAGAACCACAGATTCTAGAAGGGAATTCAAAAGCATGAAGCCTGCACAGATGAAGAGGGTTGGGGGGTGCATTAGTTGGTGAGGTGGTGGAGGTCAGTTAGCTCATTTGGCTGGACAGCTGATTTATGATGCAGAGTGATACCAAAAGCAAGGGTTGAATTCTCACACAAGCTGAGATTACTATAAAGGATTCTCCTTCTCAACCTCTCCCTTCACCCAAGCCATTGTGATCCACAGGTAAAGTCACCACCAGTTGTCTCTCTCTCTCTCTCTCTGTGGTGTGGTAAAACTGTGCCAACTTTGCTTTTATAGTTGAAGGCATGAGTGTCACTAGTGGGGTGGTTTAAAATCAGGGATTTTCAAGGGACAGTAACTGGAATGGAAGAGATATCTTGAAGGACTGTAGGGCTGTCGAAAATGATACAAATGTTAAAGAGATGTTGGGATTTGGAAATGAGACGATTGAGGAATTTGAAAACAGCAATGAGAATTTTAAGTCGAGATATTACTTAACTGAATTGAATTGAATTGAATGAATTAGGTTTATGTCACAAGTCCTCACATAAGACCATACGACACATGAGAAATTAGGCCATTCAGCCCATCGGGTCTACTCCACCATTCAATCATGGCTGATAAGTTTCTCAACCCCATTCTCCCGCTCGGTCCGGATTAACCCTTGAACTCCTTGGCATTCAACAACCTATCTCACTCAGTCTTAAATACACTCAATGACCTGGCCTCCACAGCCTTCTGTGCCAATGAATTCCATAGATTCACCAATCTCTGGCTGAAGACGTTTCTCCTTATCTCTATTCTGAAAGGTCTTCCCTTTACTCTTCGGTTCTCGGATCCTAGTCTCTCTGACCAATGGAAGTATCTTGCCAACATCCACTCTGTCCAGGCCATTCAGTATTTTGTATGCTTCAGTTAGATCCCCCTCATCCTTCTAAACCCCATCGAGTATAAACCCAGCACCCCCAAATGTTCCTCATATGTTAAGCTTTTCATTTCTGGGACCATTCTTGTGAACCTCCTCTGAATACGCTCCAGGGCCAGCACATTCTTCCAGAGATATCGGGCCCGAAACTGCGCAGAATACTCCAAATGTGATCTGACCATGTTATAGAGCCTCAGGTGTACATCCCTGCTTTGATATTCAAGTCCTCCCACCATAAATGCCATCATTGCATTTGCCTTCCTAACTAGGGCTTTTGCCCGAAACGTCGATTTCGCTACTCGTTGGATGCTGCCTGAACTGCTGTGCTCTTCCAGCACCACTGATCCAGAATCTGGTTTCCCGCATCTGCAGTCATTGTTTTTACCTTACTGATTCAACCTGCAAGTTTACCTTGAGAGAATCCTGGATGAGAATTCTCAAGTCTCTTTGCACTTCTGACTTCTGAATTTCTTCCCCATTTAGAAAATAGTCCATGCCTCTGTTCTTCCCACAAAGTTCATGATCTCACACTTTCCCACATTGTCTTCCATTTGCCATTTCTCTGCCCATTGTCCTGACCTATCCAATTCCTTCTGCAGCCTCCCACCTCCTCAATGCCACCTGACCCTCTACCTATTTTTATATCATCTGCAAACATAGCCAGAATGCCCTCAGTTCCTTCATCTACATTGTTAATGTATAAAGTGAAAATTGTGGTCCCAACACTGAGCCTTGTGGAACACCATTTGTCACCAGCTCCCATTCTGAGAAGGACCCTTTTATCCCCATTCTCTGCTCTCTGCTAGACAGCCAAGCTTTTATCCATGCTAGCACTTTGCCTTTGACATCATGGGCCCTTATCTTACTCAATAGCCTCCTGTGCGGCACCTTGTCAAAGACCTTCTTGACGTCCAGATAGATAATATTCATTGGTTTGCCTTGGTGTAACCTGCCCATTACTTCCTCAAAGAATTCTAGCAGATTTGTCAGGTATGACCTTCCCTTGATGAAACCATACTATACACTTCCAATTATTCAGAAATCTCATGCTTCACAATGGATTCCAGGATCTTACCAAAACTGAGGTAAGGCTAATCGGTGTGTAATTTTCCATCTTTTGCGTTACTCCATTTTTAAACAGGGAGTCACGTTAGTGATTTTCCTCTGAACGTCCCTGATTCTAGTGATTCCTAAAAGGTCACCACTAACACCTCCACTATCTCTTCAGCTGTCTCCCTTAGAACTCTGGGGTGTAGTCCATCTGGATCTGGTCCAGGTGATTAATCCACTTTCAGGCCATTTAGTTTTTCTAGCACCTTCTCCTTGGTGATGGCCACTCAACTCAGCTCTGCCCTCACGCTCTCTTGAATTATTGGGTTATTACTCTTACCCATGAAGACTAATGCAAAGTATTTATTCAGTTCCTCAGCCATTTCCTTGTTCCCCACTACTATCTCTCCAGTGTCATTTTCCAGCTGCCCAATGTCCACTTTTGCCTCTCTTTTGTCTTTTATGCATCTAAAAAATTTCTTACAGTCTTCTTCTTTATTACTGGATAGCTTACCCTCATATTTTATCTTCTCCCTCCTTATTTCTTTTTCTGTTGGTCTTTGTAAGCTTCCCAATCCTCTGGTTTCCCACTGCCCTTCACCACATTATATACTTTCTCTTTTGCTTTTATATAATCCCTGACTTCCTGAGTCAGCCACGGTTGCCCCATTCTCCCTGTACTATACTTCTTTTTCCTCAGGATGTACCCCTCCTATGTCTCCTGATTTATTCTCAGAAACTCCTGCCATTGCTGTTCCACTGTCTTTCCTGTTAGGCTCTTCCCCCAGTCAATTCTCCCCAGCTCCTTCCGCATGCTTCTGTAGTTGCCTTTATTCAGCTGTAATACCGTTACCTCTGATTCTATCTTCTCCCTCTCAAACTACAGAGTAAATGCAATCATATTATGATCACTGCCTCCCAAGGGTTCCTTCACCTTAAGCTCTCTTATCAAGTCGGCCTCATTGCACAACATTAAATCCAGTATTACCTGTTCCCTAGTGGGCTCCAGCACAAGCTGCTCCAAAAAGCCATTTTATAGACATTCCACAAATTCCTTTTCTTGCCATCCACTACCAACCTGATTTTCCCAGTCCATCTGCATATTTGAAATCCTCCAGGAACGCCGTAACTTTGCCTTTCCTACTCATCTTTCCTATCTCTCGGTGTATTTTGCGCCCCAGCTCCTGACTACTGTTTGGAGGCCTGTGAGTAATTCCAACTCGGTTTTTTTTTACTTTGGCGGTTCCTCAACTCTACCCACACAGATTCTACACCATCTGACACTATCTCATTTCTTACTATTGATTTAATTTCATTTCTTACTAACAAGGCAACCCCATCCCCTCTGCCCACCTGCTTATCTTTTCAACAGGATATATACTCTTGAATATTCAGCTCCCAATCCTGATGCCCTTGCAGCCCCATCTCTGTGATGCCCACCACATCATACCTGCTAATTTTGATCTGTGCCACAAGCTCATTTACCTTATTCCTTATACTGTGTGCATTCAGATATAACACCTTCAGTCCTGTATTAACCGTCCCTCTACTCATTGTCATTTGGTTGTCCAGTCTACATGAGTACAGAGGAACCTCGATTATCTGAATGACATGGGCGGGGAGTATTTTGTTCAGATAATTGCATGTTCTGATAATTGAATACTGGATAACACAGTTTAGCCAAGCACCAAGACCTTGCGATCTTGTCCAGATAATCCAAAATTCTGATAATCAAATGTCGGATAATCAAGGTTTCTCTGTCCAGTAAAAAGTTTATAGGTTGCCATTTGTGGCGCCATTTTAGGTTGAAAGGTAGCTAGATACAGAATCTTGGTATAAAGCAGAAAAATAAAGAAAACAAAGTTAAAAAGTTAAACATTATAGTCTGTCTTAATAAAATGTAGAACTGGGAGATGATATAGGTCAGTGAGACAGAAATGATGTGTAAATAGTTGGATGGAAGTGAGGGCATAGGCAGCAGAATTCTGGATGACCCCAAAATTACAGCAGATGGAAAGTTGGAGGCAAACCCAAGCTGAATTGGATAGTCACGTTTATAGGTAAGAAAGGCATAAATAATGACTAAATTATCCATTTTAGTAGGATTGGTTGAAGACTGAGTACTGATTAGGGTTATTTCAGAGAGGAACTGGGCCATATTGTAGAGGTCTTTGCTAAAGAGCCGAAAGGCTCAAGTGATTTGCTTCTCTTTAGGCCTTTATAGCAAGAAGATTTTAGTTCAGAAGTACACATGCTTTACTGCAGTTATACAGGGTCTTGGTGAGACCATACCTGGAGAATTCCGTGTAGTTTTTCTCTGCGTAAGAGAGGATATTTTTGCCATAGAGAGAGTATAAGGTTCATGAGGTTAGTACCTGGGACAGAAGGACTGAAGAGAGATTGGCTTGACTGGGCCTCTAACTTAGAAGAATAAGAGGAGGTCTGATTTAAATGGACAAAATTTTAATGGGGTTAGAGAGTCTAAAAGCAGGGAGGAGGTTTTGCCCTGGATCCGGAGTCTAGAACCAGAATTCACAGTCTTGGTATAGAGGGTAGGCCATTTAGGACTGAGATGAGGAAATATTTCTTCACTTAGTAGGCGAGTGGAATTCAGTTGTGGAACTTGCTATCACAGAGGAATGTGAAGGCTGGATCACTAAGTAAATTCGTGCAAGAGATTAAATTTTTTTAGATGTTAAAAGCATCAAGGAGTACAGAGAGGAAGCAGGAATATGGCATTGAGATCGAGGATGAGTCATGATTGTATCAAATGATGGAGGAGGCTCAAAGGGCCGTATGGCCTATTCCTGCTCCTAGTTCCTCTATTACATATGAGTGCTACACACTGAGCAGACTATGGCAGACTAAGTTGGAAGACAGAACATAACGAATGACAATTTCCCACTACAAATCCAGTCCAGTGTTTCAGACTGTTTTCAAAGTACCTGCCAGCATTGATGAAATGGTAAATATCTGTGAATTTGCCAGCTGTTCAATGCCAGGGGGAAGTAACATTCAGTATTCATTCATTACATGTATCAACTGTTTCTCAATACCAGGAAGGATTAGTAATCTGAGGGTTCTAAAGCAATGCCCTTTCTAATTGAATTTCCATTGTTCATGACAGTTCAGTGCCAAGAATAAGTTGTTATGCAATATATAGTTCTGCTATCAGTAATTAATCTGTCTAACCGGTTCTAATTAAATAAAATGAAGCTCTCTGGCAATGGTTTGTCATTTACATCTACCAATTCATTGATGTACCATTGGCAGTACTAATTTAATCATTATAAAACAGTAAGTTTCCATCAGAAAATTAAAAGTTAATTAGTGTCTCAGCCAAAGGTTCTTATAACGAATATTTTCATTGACCAGATGCTCATTAACAAATACGGACCATATTGTAATAATCACATTTTACTTAACAACTACACTTGTGCTTGGCTCTGAAATCTAAACCAAAAATAATCATCATATCCAACAAATGATAAATTCACTACCTCTTCGAAGACATGTAGGTGTTTTGGACAATCGTCTAGTTGAGAAATAACATATTGAAAGCTGATCACCTTTCCCAGTTTTAAACAGCAGAGAAGTATAACAGGTGATGGCTGCCATTGTAGGCATTTTACATTTCATATGAACATATCAATTAGCAGCCGAAACAGGCCATTTGGCCCATCAAACTTAATTCAACATTCAATATGATCATGACGGGTCTGTTTGTGTTTTGAATTCCACATTCCTATTTACGTCAAATAACCTTTGATTCTACTGCATAGTAAGAAATTATCTATTTCTTCCTTAACAATATTCAATGACCCCCAACTCTACTGATTCTGAGATAGCAAATTCCATAGTAGCACAATCCTCTCAGAAAAAAAAGTGTCTCCTAGTCCTGGACTCTCCACCAGAAGAAACATCCTATCTCCATTCACATTGTGAAGATCATTCAGTATCTGCACACTTCAAAAAGTCGCCCTTCACTCTTCTAAACCCCAATGGAAATAATCCCATTCTATTCAACCTTCACGAATAAGACAATCTGCTTATTCCTGTCATTAATCTAGTGAACCACCTGTAAACTGCCTTGAAAGTATTTACATCTTTTTTTATTTTCATATGTTCAACTTCACTCATATTTAAGGATAGCATTCATCAGCCATTTTTATTTCTTGTTGTACCTGTGTAAATCAGAATAACTCAGGTACAAGAACACATAGATCTCCCTATACCTTGGAATTCTGCATTCTCCTTTTATACAATGATTTTTTAAAATTCTTCTTGCCTAAGTGACAAACTTTACATTTTTCCACATTATACTGCATCTGTTAGATTTTTTTGTCCAGTCACACAACCTATGACTCTATCTATACCTCTCTACACCTTTCTTACATTTTCTTCGCAACGTATCTATCTTTGTGTTATCTGCAAATTTAATTACAATACCTTCACTCCACTCATCTAAGTCACTGACGAAAATGGTAAAAAGCTGAGGCCCCAACAAATTTGCCTGTAGCACTTGACTTGTCCCACTCTGCTAATCAGAAAATGACTCAGTTATATATATATTTTGTTTCCTTCCAATCAGACAATCTTATACCCCTGCTACCGTGTTACTTCCTATTCATGAGCGTCTAGTTTACGCAATATCCTTTTATGTGACATCTTTTCAAACATTTTCTGGAATTCAAAATATGCTATATCTACAGGTTCCCCAATCATCTGATCTGACATTGCGCCATAACATTTTCCTTTCTTAAATTTGATGCTTTTCTTTAAATCTTTCATTCACTCAGCTGGTGGGTTCTCTCCTTTTTCTTTATAGTAAGAATATACTTCATCTAAATATTCTGAAACATCCCCCTGAATGTCGCTTTTGATCTATTGCCGAGCCTAGTATCCAGTTTACATCAGCGAGCTTAGCTTTCATGCCACATAATTACCTTTAATAAAGTTTGAAATATTAGTCTTAGATCCATGCTTCTCCCTTTCAAACTAAATGTGAAATTCAATGACATGTTGGTCATTGCCTTTACTAGGTGGTCATTCATTAATTCTGTTAGATTACAAGTCTATTATAACCTGTTTTCTGGTGGTTCCTGAATGTACTGCTCTAAGAAACTGTCTGAAAAAATTCTGTGAACTCTTTGTCCAACCTACCATTGCCAAGCTGAATTTTCCAGTTTGTATATAAATCCACTTCATGATTATTGCCTTCCCTTTATCTAAATCACCTATTTGTGTATCTTACATTATAGTTACTATTAATGGCCAATAGACCACTTCTTTCCTTACTATTCACCCTCTCCATCAACACCAATTCTACGTTTGGATCTCCCAAAGGTTATTCTTAAGAATAGCCTTATTGATTAACAGCTCTATCCTTCCACCTTTACATAGCTTCCTATCATTCTTGAGTATTATATCTCCCCAATATTCCGCACCTAGTCCTTGTCATCCTGAAGTCACATCTCCAGAGTGGCTATCAGATCATTTTCTTTTATTCACTCATGAAATTCGAGGGTCGCTAGCCAGATCATTTATTATTCCTCCCTAAATGCTCTTGAGAAGGTGGTGGTGAGCTGCCTTCTCAAACTGGCTCAGTCCATATGGAATTCCAAGATTTTGTCTGAACCACGGTGATATATTTCCAAGTCAGGATGGTGAACAGAGGAGAACTTGCAAGTAGTGACGTTCCTCATGCATCTGCTGCCCTGCTCTTTCTAAATGCTAGGAATTGTGGATTTGGTAGGTGCTGTCGAAAAATCTTTAGTGAATTTCAGTGTTATACCTTATAAATGGTACACAAGGCCACTGCTGAGTGTATTGGATGGATTGAGTGGTGGCGGTGCCAATCAAACTGGCCAGTTTGTTCTGGATGGTGTGAAGCTTCTTGAGCGTTGTTGGACCTACAGTCACCCAGACCAGACAAGTGGATTTTAAATTTAATTTATTTCAATGTGTGCCATCAATGCTTTTCACTTTGTTATGAATGCTATATCATGCATCCAGACACAGAGCATTTAGTTTTGAATTTTTGCTATCTTTGTAGCACCTCACCTTGTGTCATGATTTGGAGATACCAGTGTTGGACTGGGGTGTACAAAGTTCAGACTATAACCTAGTGTTGTGTGACTTTTAACTCAGCTTGAGTGTCGGTGTATTCTTAGTTTTATTCTCTCAGTCCCTTCCTGCCATTCCCTGAGAAACATTTTCCATATTACTATTTTGCTGTCCTGCCTTTACTCTACCCCATAGTTTTTACCCTGACTGAAGCTTGATCCCTCATTCCACATTGTTCGTTTTAAAGCGTTCTCTACTTCTCTCGTCATATGGTTTGTTGGAACTCTGCTCCTTGTCACAGATCAGGTGAAGATTATCCCAACAGCACAGCACTCATTTTCCCAGGACTGATGCCAGTTCTGCACAATAGGAAACTTCTTCTCCCACATCAGTCTTTAACCCATGTATTTATTTCACTTTATTCAATGTACCATCTGCCAATTGCATTTGGCTCGGCTAGGAATCTAGAGATTATTAAACGTGAGGTTCTGCTCTTCAGTTTAGTGCCGAGGTCCTCTAACTGGCTAACCAAAATCTCTTTCCCTACCCTGCTTATGTCATTCTGATCTACCTGGACATGAAAACTAGATCCTCTCCCTCCAGATTCTTGCTCAGTCTATGGAGATGTCCTGAATGCCAGAACCTGTTAGGCAACACAACTTCTGGACTCATGCTCTTTGCAGCACAGAGACGTTTCAACTCCCTTTCCCTTACTAGCGATATATTCCTTCCTGCTGCCCAGATTTGAACGGCTTCCTGTACCCCAGTCCCATGGATCTATTGGTTCATTCACCCTGCAGCCCTTGTTCTCTCGACAGAAATAACCTCAATCCTGTTACACTATTGAAAAGGTGAGGCTCTTGAGCTCCTGCCTTCTGGGTCCACCTACCTGCCTTAATTACAGTCACATCTTCCTTCCCTTGACAACTGTCCAAATCTGAAGAACCTATCTGAAGGGATGTGATGGTCCCTGGTACAATATATCCGAATAACATCCCCCTCACGGCAGTGCCAAAGTGGGTGCAGTTTGGTCTCTAGATTTTTGACTCTGAGCGAAAACTGCTCAATCTTTAAAAACAACTTTACTGCACACATGTATGCACTGGATCATACTGGCATTTAGGATCTCCCATATACTGCAGCCTTGACACATCTCCCATCAGCCATTTTTAATGTACTTCCTTAGATAACTATTTTTAAAAATTAATTTAGTTATTTGTTTCCTTTTTTTGACATTAGCTCCAAATTTAAATCTTAGAAAAAAAAGCATTGTCTTTAACTCCTTACCAGATGCTCACCAAAAAACTAGCTTCTTCTCCTGCAGTAGAGTAAGAAACAGTAACAAACAGCCAGCACTTTGCCTCCAGGTTCCCCTTTTGGTTGTTCTTATTGATACTGTCTGCCACCATGTTTCTTTTGCTTATTCTTCTAACTCTTTACTTAAAAACTTTTTAATATACTGCGTTCACAAGAAAACATCTTTATCTATTTTCACAGGTACTAAAGCAGTTCTGTACAGTCTTTGCGTATCAGGAAATAAAACCATTGGAATTTGATATTCTGTACACTTGCAAAACAGAAGACATTTATTACTCGTGCAGCACTCTATTTACATAATTTGGCGGTGCCGGTGTTGGACTGTGGTGGACAAAGTTAAAAATCACACAACACCAGGTTGTAGTCCAACAGGTTTATTTGGAAGCACTAGCTTTCGGAGTGTCACCCCTTCATCAGCTGGTTCACCACATGATTAAGGAACAGCACTCTGAAAGCTAGTGCTTCCAAATAAACCTGTTGGACTATAATTTGGTGTTGTGTGATTTTTAACTCTATACACTGAGGCAATGAGAGGCAGAATGCTTGTGCTCCCATTTGCAGCAAGCACCAAGCTACTATGGAAACAAATGGAAGGGGCTTGACGACATCTGGCATCTCATTTTCCTTCCAACTGGTTGGGTGTCTGTGTCACCTGAAGGGACACACTGAAGAAATGGATCAGGGCTAGGTGCGTATGTTTGGCTATTCAGTAAGTAATTGTCTTCCTCTGTAAGGCCAGCTGATTTGGAGGTATCCAGAAAAAAAGTAAACAATAGAGTTGATTGCTGCTGCTACAGTTTCTGTTCCAGTTTCCAAGCACAAGACCTCATTGAATACAGGCTATATCATTCCAATTTTGATGCCCTTAAACTCGTAAAAATAGTCAGGCTAAAGCCTGGTCAGGTGGAGTGAACTTAGGGTGCCCCTTATCTGCCTATCATACAGGCTGTTAGAAAGAGAAGGAACATCTGGAACTGGCACTTTTCTCCTAGGTTGATTTGCGAATCTTTCTTTTAAATTCTCTTCTCTTCAATTTGCATTTTGCCTTTGCACTATTTCCCCAAATTGTAACTACTTCTTTAAGTAATTCAAAGGCTCTTCATTGCATTCTTTGCTATCAACTGCACATCCCAATCTTATTGCTGGCTGCAAATGTAAAAATCTTACATCTGGTCTCAGTATGCAAATGGCAAAAAGATAGTGGTGCAAGGAATGATCCCTGTGCGACTTCATTGAACTCTACCCCACCACCACACACCTCTCCTTGCCACATCCCTCTGCCCCCAACCCAGTCCACCAGCACGTCAGCGATTCCTGCTTTTAACCTTAAACAACTTTGTATTTAGTGCCTGGATTCCCATGCTTTGATTTTAATGTGAAGTATTACCTTTGCAATCGAGACAAAAAGCCGATACAGTCAGATACAGTTTAGGTAATACTCGCAAAGAAGAAAAAGGGGTTTGTCAGGTATGACCTTCCTTTTAGCCATTGCTCATCTATGAGGCTCATTTCAGTCATGTCCTTTTAAAATGGTTCCTTTATTTTGGCAAACACTCCAACTTCTTGGGGTGAATAGTCATTCATCACCAACATCCAACAATGAGCTTCCATCATTTCACTAAGTTTCCATAGCAATTATAGTGGAAGATATATTTTCAGCAGGAACATCATGTTATAAAATCAAGTTATTAATGGCTTGGACAGCTTAAATTTTGAGAACGGATGTGGTGATCTATTTAATAATTTTGCCATATGCTGCAAACGTTTCCAATCAAAGTTTCTGAGCTTTGCCAATTCTGTTTATCAAGTGGTTTGAATTTTCTGACTGACAGTGATTATCAAGGCAGAAGATTTCTGTCGGTTTTTCTGCTGTAACAGTTTCCAAAGTGTGGTAAAGAACAGGATATACAAGCCTATATCTTTCATAAAAAGTCCTCAAGTATAAAACTTGGCCAGTCCCACCTATGCCCTCAAGATAATTAGGTCTGGGTTTTCCTTTTTATACAAAGAAAGGTCTTCTAACATTACCCAATGCTATCATGAGCCCATCCTTGTTTCCTAGCCCATTATGAACGAATGCTGAGACTGAAAAGATTCCCACCAGCAAATAATTTAGGGAAAGTTCTGCTGGTCCTGAAGCTCCACTATGTAGATTAAGAGTTCATAGAAAATGTGTGTTGCTGCTGGGACTGGTATTTATTGTTAATTCCTAATTGCTCTGGAGAAAGTGGTGATGATATAGCTTCTTGAACAGCTACAGTTCTTAGGCTGTAAGTACACCCACAGTTAGGTGTTTCAGAACTTTGGCCCAGCATCAGTGAAGGAAGAGCAATATGGTTCCAAGTCTGGATAGTAAGTGGGAGGGAATTTTCACATGAAGATGCTCCTATACATCTGTTCCCCTTGTCCCTTTCGGTAATAATCTAATGTCCCAGTCTATTCCTGAGTCTGGGCCTCGTCTACTCTGTCTACTTTTCTTTTCTGTCTTTTCTCATTTCTTTTCTTCTTTTAACTTACCTCTTGTGAAGTGCTCCGTCACAGCGACAGCAGCAGCAGTGGCGAGGTGACCCCAGTGTGGACTTGTGGCAGAGGCAACAAAGGCAGGTTTGGGTTCCTCCCGGACCCATGCTTCAATGAGGTGGGCCCAGTGCCGGCTCGTGCTTCCTGCAGCGGGCACGAGTTTGGATTCCCTGAGGTACCTGCATCCAGCACAGACTCAAGGAGGCAGTTGTGGAGATCGGTTTGGGCTGGTGTGGGACCTGACAGCATTGGTGAACACTCATGGTGGTGGCAGCATCGATGGAGGCAAGATGGCAGCGGAAATTCTTTTTCTGCATCGAGGAGACTCATGGCTGGCCATTCCTGGCTGAACACTTAACAAGAAGGTTAAGCTGAATAAAGCTGAACTTTATTTCTTTATTTCTTTTTACTTTTCTGCCATTATATTCCATGTTTTGATTTATTTTTCTGTGTTTCAAGATGGAGTCGGGGGGTGGCAACATTGTACAACACTTCTCACTGTATTTTGTAACAAAATACACAGGACAATAAACAAATCAAATCAAAATTATCTCCTCTTCCAAGGTTTACTCTTGATTCCCTAGCCCTCTCCACTCTGTTAAACTGATGCAACAGCAAGAATGCTATCTAGGTCCTATCAAGTCACCTCTACACTGGTATCCTCTTGGTC
This sequence comes from Chiloscyllium plagiosum, assembly GCF_004010195.1. Classification (NCBI taxonomy): domain Eukaryota; kingdom Metazoa; phylum Chordata; class Chondrichthyes; order Orectolobiformes; family Hemiscylliidae; genus Chiloscyllium; species Chiloscyllium plagiosum. The sequence continues at coordinate 24,294,125 of NC_057741.1, read as the reverse complement.
CACACGGCAATTTAGCATGGCCAATCCACCGAACCTGCACATCTTTACACTGTGGGAGGAAGCCCAAGCCGACAAAGGGAGAACATGAAAGCTCCACACTGACAGTTGCCCAAGGCTGAAATCAAACCCAGTCTCTGGTGCTGTGGGGGAGCAGCATAGCACGGTGGCTCAGAGGTTAGCACTGCTGTCTCACAGCACCAGGGTCCAGGTTCGATTCCAGCCTTGACTGACTGTCTGTGTGGGGTTTGTATATTCTCCCTGTGTCTGCATGGATTTCTTCTGGGTGCTCTGGTTTTCGCCCACAGTCCAAAGATGTGCAGGTCAGGTGAATTGGTCGTGCTAAATTGCCCATAGTGTTAGGTGCATTCGTCAGAGGGAAATGGGTCTGGGTGGATTACTCTCTGGAGCACTAGTTGGGCTGGATGACCTGTTTCCACACTGTAGGGAATCTAATCTAATCAGTGCTAACCACTGAGCCACCATGTCCTTTGATGCATATGCAAAACCCTGTTAACTACAGCTTCTCCATATTGATAACAAACTTTCAGTGAACTGTGTGAAGTATCATCTGAGTCTTTTTCTTTCTCAACCTCCCTGTATATTCTTCTTACAAAATGGCAAGTATATGTTTGGTCCTAACAACATGCGAAGCATTATATTAGCAAGTTTTGAGAAGATTTATATTATATTTATCGATTTTTTATTCCTGCTGCTGTAAGTGCTCCATCATGCTGGATGGCACTGCCATCTTGTGAAATGAGATAGATTATGATTAGATATACCAGTTCAAAACTTGGCATCCATGAAGCACTGTGGGCCAGCATGCCGTGAAAGAATTGTTTAAAAAGTAATTCGTTCCAGTGCATGATGCAAATGGGAATCCTGAACCTCACATTGAATGTCAGGCAGGTCAGAGCTTGGAAATGGCCCTTGGCAGCAGAAATATTGTCTGTGCTCTGTTTCACTTGTGGACAGGTTACAAGTCCAGATGTACTAGCTGAGATAAAAAAGCAGATATTGGCTTCTGTAAAGAATAACTGATTGCACGTAAAGGCTGCTGACCATGTGAGTCTTGAGCCCTATTATGTCACCAATAGTTACATTAACCATGCAAAATGTAGCATCTAAGCACAAGGACATCCATAAGCCTCTTGTTTCATCTCACCAGAAGCTTGGCAGGACAGGATAGGTAGTAATATCAATTCATTGAAAACAATACATAGTTCTTTCCAATGATGACAGGAATTGTCCGACTAAAATTACTACAAAAAACTCAAAAAGATTATTTGATCTACTCAGTTTTCAAAGTGGAAAATACTGCAGATGCTGGAAATCTGAAACAAGAAACAAAATAAAACTGAAAAACATACAAAGTAGGTCAGTTTAGCTATGTTAACCTATCTTGGGCTTTCTTCAAGAAATGCTTCTCCTAACCGATGTATCACAGGCTGATGCTTAGGAATGTGGTCTTGAGTTGCTATTGTATCCAGTTTGCTGTATAAACACACTGAGCTAACGTCCAGGACTTCCCTATAGGAATAAAGCATAACATCAAAGGAAACAATATCTGCACTCAAGATTAGTGCGTCTCCCATTGGTAAAATTCAGCATGGTACTGGTAGAGGCCTGTGTGAAAGTCTCCTAACTACAGATGATGTGCAACAGAACAATAGCCTTAATAAGGGAAGGAGAGAAGATATCTGATATACAGATAAAGGCATGTGCTCGTCCACCATTTTAATGACATACACATCCTAATTGCAATCTTTTTAGCCTGCACTATATGTTTGCACTTAGTGGTCATGTTCAAGCCGTAAAAATTTACCCATTTTGTCTGGTATATTTTGTTGGTCTCTGAAAATCTGCACAGGAGCTCATAAGTAACCCAACATAGTAACCATAATTTTTAAAGAACAATTAATCACCATTTATATTAGAGGGGGCACATGTTTCATTTTGAAAAGACATTGAAAATATTTGCAGTATCTATTAACTCAGATTACAAAAGGCTTTTTAAATAATAAAGGCACATTATGTGACACAAAATAACTGCAATTTTATAGTTAGAATACATCGCCTGAAGACTATGAAATCTGCTCTGGAGTTCCCACGATTTCTTTAAATTGTTTTCTGAATTTTTTTTCAGTAACAATATTTCTCAGTAACCTAAATTTTGTATATTCAAATATGGCCTCAAATAAATCTATAGAATGTAAAAGTTGACATTCTCCGCAGGGGATATCTAGATAGAAAATAAGAAGTCGAATAGGTCATTCAGCCCTTGGAGCCTGCTCCGTCACTCAATTAGCTGATCTTGGCTGATCTTCTACTCTCAATGCTATGTTCTAGCTTTCTTCCCATACAATGTAGGCCCTTACTATCTAAAAATGTATCCACCTTTCTCTTTAATATACTCTGTGACTTTCTGCTGTACAGCCTTCTGTAAGCAGAAAATCCCTCTGGTTGACCAACCTCTGAGTGAATAAATATTTCCTCATCTCAGTCTGAAATGGGCCACCGCATATCCTGTGACGGTTCTGGTCTCCTGTCCCAGGAGAAATATCCTCCCTTCATCCAGTCTGTCTTTATGCTTCTGGAGTTTGTTTATGTTCCTGTGGAGATTTGATGTGTGAGGATGAATTAAAATGACATATTCTACAATAACTGTTGCTCTTGTCTTCTGTTGTTTCAGGAAATATATCAAGGCCAAGAGGGAGACAGTGAGAGGCATGAATCAAAGAGAAAGTGAGATCATCAATAATATCTCAGTTGTTAACAAAATGAGCCATTTGACTTTGAAACTAACTAACTTGAGCTTCTGTGGATAATATAGAATTTATAGCACAGGAACAGGCAATTTGATCCAACATGTCTACATCAGTGTTCATGTTCTACACATTTTGTCCCCTATTAGTACCGCCTTCTATTCTTTCTCCTCCATAATAAACTTAAATAGTTTCCCTTTGAACACATCAATGCAATTCACCCCAAATACTCTAGAACATTTCATATTCTAATCACTTTTTGAGTAAAGAAGTTTATTTTGAATTCTTTTTTGGATTTATTAGTGACTACCTTTTATACCTGGCCTTGTTTTTCAACTCTTGACAGGAGTAGAAAAGATTTCTCTAGAAATCTAGCAAAAGACTTGTAAAAAACTATTGTCACAATAGTTTGATGTGAAGTGTGTACTAGTAATCAAGTCTCACCATTTCATGAGCCATCACAAAAAGGTAAACACCAGCTGAATCATCAAGGTAGTTAATTTGCCTGAATTTGACCCATGCCTAGGACGAAAGAAACTCAGAGGCAGTTTCATTAATAAACAGTACTATATTATAAACAACTCTATTCTGTTACAAGTGGCAAAAAATAATTATTAACGACAGCTATGTAGACTTAAACTATGTCCACTTTAAACCTAAACACAGAATCATAGAGCTGTACAGCACGGAAATAGACCCTTCAGTCCAACTCGTCCATGCTGACAAGATAGCCTAAATTAATCAAGTCCCATTTTCCAGCATTTGAGCCATATCTCTCTAAACCTTTCCTATTCATATAGTCATCCAGATGCCTTTCAAATGTTTAATTGGATCAGCCTCCAGCACTTCCTCTGGCAACTCATTTCATACACGCACCACCCTCTGCATGAAAATGCTCCTCAGGTCCCATTTGAAACTTTCCCCTCTCACCTTAAACTTATACCATCTAGTTTTGGACTCCCCTATCTTGGGAAAAAGACCTTGTCTGTTCACCCTATCCATGCCCCTCATGATTTTATAATCCTCAAAAAGGTCACCTCTCAACTTCCAACACTCAGGGAAAACAACCCCGACCGATTTAGACTCTCTCTCTAACTCAAACCCTCCAACCTTGGCAACATTCTTGCAAATCCTTTCTGCACCCTTTCAAGTTTAACAATATCTTTTCTATAACAGGGAAAACAGAATGGAATGCTGTTGAAGAAATTCTTCTGACTCAGACCTTGAGCATTGACAAATTTTGTTGCATGACATCATGGGGAGTACACCATTCCTTAGTACAGTCCAGTGCATCTACAAAGCACTTTGCAATCACTGCAGATTTATATAGTACAATAAATGCCAAGCTGACAGTTTCTCAATCAGACACAGAACCATAAGATAGTCAGTAGATGGTCTATGTGAGCATACACCAGGCAGAGTCTGAGACTGTACATAACAAACTATTGTTCTCAGACCTTCAGTCAATGCACACTCCAGATACTACATTCCCAGTGATAACGTTTGGCTAAGTTACGCTTTCTACACGTAAACAGTTCATGAGTTATATGGCAAAAGCAAAAGTTATGTGGTTGTTACAGAATGTTCTAGCAGGCTAGGGCCACCCAGGGCAAGGGGCCAAGTCAGGTGAGAGCAACGCCACGACTGACTGAAATTTCTGCAAACAAGCAGTCCAGCAAAAACAGCTTCCACAAATGCAATATTCCAATAGTGGCCTAACCAATGTCCTGTACAGCAGCAACATGACATCCTAATTCCTATACTCAATGCACTAACCAATAAAGGCATGTGTGCCAAATGCCTTCTTCACTACCCTGTCTACCTGTTACTCCACCTTCAAGGAATAATGAACCTATACCCCAAGGTCTCTTCGTTAGGCAACACTCCACAGGACCCTACTATTAGTGTATAAGTCATGCCCTGATTTGCCTTACCAAATGTAGCACCTCACCTTTATCTAAATTAAACTCCATCTGCCTCTCCTCGTCCAATCAACCCACCTATCAAGGTCCTGTTGTATTCTGAGATAACCTCCTTCACTGTCCATCAATTTTGGTTGCATACATTCATTCACCAATAGAAAAGCAAAGACAGAGAGCTTTGCATAAATATCACAAATAGAAAACTCAGAGATTTCTGCAAACAAATTCTGTGAATCAAAAGAACAAATTCTGTGAATCAAGTTTTTAAACCACAAAGGTGAAGTGATTTTTTTTCACTATTCTTTTGGTTTTGGGAATGATATCACGTTGCTGTTGACTGCGTGATGATAGAAGAGCCACAAATCTATAGATAATTTAATTGTTACTAGGCCAATTTTTAACATAAAGGCACCCGGTGCCGCTCGTCTCACAGAAGTATCAAATCCAGCTTCTTCAAGAATCACATGATCTTCTGTAACCAATAAGTGAACACGGCCCGGTCCCCCTTGACCTTCAGGTTACAAAATGAAAATGAAAAACACACCTGGCCCATTTTCTGAAACATAGCATTGTCCGATCTTTCGTTGTTCCACATTTATGTTCCAAAAAAATGTAGTCTTCGCGTTATCAAGATACTTTTCAACCTTCGCTTTGCTTGAGAAATGAGAATTGTTGCAATTGCGAAAAAGTTAATGCTAGGCACAGACAGCTTAGAGCATTATCAGTGATTCTAATTTCTTACACAATTGGGAGAAAGAGAAGAAGCTTATTACAAAAATACCTGCGGTATGTTGGGAGAAAGGTTGACAGATATCTTTCCTTATTTTAATTTGATTTTTTTTAAAAGGATGAATTTTGAAGACATATGTAGCCTTGTTGAGAGAAGTAAATAAGGGGTCAGTTGGTGCGTGGGGAGAAAAAGACCTTGTTGAATTTGATGTTGTTATCCACTTTTGGGTGAAGAATATCAGAGCATGAAAAAAGGATGTAACATATTGCAGAATCAATGGAGTGCAATGGATGGAAGAGCTGAGTGGATCATAGAATACAGAACAATAGCACAAGAAAGGGCTCTTTGGCCCATGATGTTGTGCCAAACAAGACACCAAATTAATCTCTTCTACCTGCCCTTGGTCCATATCCCTCCATTCCTTGCATATTCATGTGCTTATCTAATAAGTCCCTTAAACACCCGTATCATATCTACCTTCACCACTACCCCTGACAGCATGTTCCAGACTCCTACCACTCTCTGTGTAAAACACTTGCCCCTCATATCTCCTTTGAACTTTCCTTCTCTCACTTTAAATGCTTGCCCCCAAGTATTAGACATTTGAAGTCTGGGAGAAAGATTCTCACCATCAACCCTATATATACATAATTTCATAGACCTCTATCTAGTCTCCCCTCAGCCTCCACCACTCTAGAGAGAACAACCGGTGTGTTTCTAACCTCTCCTTATATCTAATCCTGTGCAGCATCCTGGTAATCCTGGTAAACCAATTAAAAGCAAAAGAGGTAGAAATTGTGATTGAAAATAGAAGATACTGGGAAGAGCACTGGGAGAGAAGCAAAGATGGCTCTGAGAAAGAAACCGGGAAGAGAAAGAAACAAAAGCACAAAAAAGATGTTGCAAGCCATAAGCATAAGGGCATCAAAGACAGGTGAGAGAGTGACCATATTCTTCCCCCTTATGCGTGTATGACTTCAGGAGATCAACTACATCTAATGAAAGACAACTTGCTGCTCCAGAAATTTATATTCTTTCATATTTAGAATTTTTACATTTTAAAATTACCATATTATTGAATCTGAGTTTATAGATGATATCATGTGATGCTGCAACCATTCAATTAGTGTGAACAGCTCAGAGGTACGTATAACTAAATCACGTCATATTTCAAAGAACATCAATGAATGTTTGATATGTATACTTTCTTAAAAAGCAGCGAAACAAACAAATTAAATTTTGAAAGCAACCCTCTAAAGCTATCATATTACTGAGAATATAGTCATGTCATTTGATCTGTTTTTATAGTATGTTCACTAATATAACATAATGTGATTCATTGTAGCATAGCCTAACATAACCAAGATATGTATTTTGAATTGCTGTTGGCTTGCATAAAATCTCCATAGGGCACCAAACCCATTCTAAACAAGCCCAGTTCTGTATAGTGTGCTTTATGAGCAATTTTGGCTGATAAAATTGGTAACATATATGGGATAAGAGAAATGCATGCCAGATGTTTTCTGGGATTTGAAAGCAACTGGGATTCATAAATTACACATCCATATTTCCATTTGGGCATGAACATACAATTGAAGTAAAATAAGCGCTGAAAGTTCGGAAAATGAGAAAATCAGGAACATTGAGCAATAGATTCCAATGCAATTTGAAGGCTGGACAAAGTTGCTGATAGCAGCACTTAGTTGCAGATTCTACAAAAAGGAGAGCAATTTGGTTAAGCATTTGAGATCTCACTGGGAAGTAGTCAAATTCTTCATTAAAAATTTCCCAAAGTCAATGAGAATAAGAAAAGGCAGTCTGAATTTTTTGATACATGCTGCATCTTTTGCCAAGCTTATAATGCAGCTACTAAAATAGTTTCAAAGGAGAATTCAAACTGATTGACCATGAAAAAAACGTATAATTGTTTTTTTCTGCCAAGAAATGTTAGATCTTTCTGAAGAAAACAATTCAGACTGAGGAGCATTAGAATACTGGGTGCCATATCAGTTTCAAAAAGCATTTTTTAAAAATGTCATCAGGAAATTGCTGAAGCAAAGAAGTTAATAAACTAAATAAAGTGACTAATTCAGATGATTGCTATCGGACTTAAAGTTGGTAGTATGTGTGCTACAAGTAAAGCATGATCCATTTAGATTATCGGAAATCAAAATTCTGCCAGAATTTTGTAAAGTCCAGCACTTTAAAATAGAAAAGATGAAGATGAACTTTTGAAGATTAAATTGAAAGACGATCCACTTCAAACTCGATGTCAGCGAAACTCACATGTCTGTGGCATAAGCTGTACCTCCAGTTATAATTTCATTTTCTTGATCTTTTCAACTCATCAAAGTTAAAGCTTTGCCTGTTAGAACTACAGCTCTCCATTTTAAACCAAAGGGAGATGCAAACAATGTGAAGTGCGGGGGTGCTCCTGGGGGATTGACAGCAATGCCAGCCCAGGGGAGTTGGTGGGGAATCTGTCTCAATTCCAGGGCGCCCCTCATTAGAATGCAGTAGGCATACTGCCAATGCAAAATACACTTCTCACAAGCAACTCACTGATTAGGAGCAGGAAGTTGGGGGCTGCTGTGGATTCTTATGCCTAGCAGCATCTCAAAGGAGAGCAGAATCTTTGTTGTAGCCCAGTTAGAAAAAAAAGCATCATGGTGCTGAAGGAAATTTGGAGGTGTGAAGAGCAGGATAGATAGATTAATGGACGTTGGGATTTTAAAATGCAACTACAGAGATGCATGTGGCATAAAACTGTGGGGGCCAGGTTAGTCTTCTTTCCCACAGCTAGTCAGGGTGTGCCAGGGTCAGCTGGTGAATGAGCATTAAAGGTAAGGATGCAGTTTTTGAAGATTAGATGGAAAGATTGACTGGATGCACAAGGCATGCTGCAGAACTTGTTGGTGGTCCTTAGACAGCGCCCACAACTTCCACCTTAAAGGACAGTGCAGCAGACACATAGAAACGCAACCAAGTGCAGGTTCCCCTCCAAGCTACTCACCATCCTGACTTGGAAGTATATTATTATTCCTTCAGTGTCGTTGAATCAAAATCCCGAAATTCCCTCCCTAACAGAATAATGGCTCTACCTACAGCACGTGGACTGCAGCAGTTCAAGAAGGCAGTTCAATACCATCTTCTTAAGGGTGATAAATGCTGGTCTAGCCGGTGACACCCATATCCCAGGAATAAATAAAAGAAGGCATTTGCTTTTTTTTTATTGTTGTTGTGTGGTGTCTTAAAGGATGTGTAAGGTGCACCCTATGAAAGAAATGCAGGTAGATGCTTAAGACTTTTCAAAGTAATTCTTCATTTAGAATGTGTATATTCTAACTAAGCTCAAGGTTTAAGTTTCTCTCACTTGCATTTCTCTCATTTATTATTCCTCTTGGGAAGATTGTGACTTCACAGCTTACTTTTCTTCATGTGGCAAAAATGACAGTGCTGTAACGTTTCATTATGAACTGCGCTTTTCAATGTTGCCATCATAGTATGAGAGAGAGATATAGCTTACTACTACATTCTGGTTCCTGCTATCATTGTTTAGCAAATTTTGGACCAGAAAAAACCATTGAGGATTAATAATCTGCAATGATCATCAACTTAAACATATTCATGAAATATTTTGATTCTGAAGATGATTCCTTTACATTTTTTAAAAATGAACTTACGTTTGTGATTTGGTCATCGTTGGCTGGCCAGCATTTATTGCTCATCCATAATTATCCTTGAGAAGGCGATGGTGAGCTACCTTCTTGAACCATTGCAGTTCATGTGATATAGTGGACCCACAATGTCTAAGGGAGGGAATTCCAGGATATTTATCCAGCTATGTAAAAAAATGGTGATATGTTCCTAAGTCAGGATGATGGGTGGCTTAGAAGGGAAATTACAGGTGGTGGTATTCCCATGTACCTGTTTGCCTTGTCCTTCTAGATGAACGTGATCATGGGTTTGGAAGGTGCTGTCTAAGGATCTTTGGTGAATTTCTACTGTTCATCTTGCAGATAGTATACATTGCTGCTACTCAGCATTGATGGTGGAGGGTGTGGATGCTTGTGGATGTGGTGCCAATGCTTGTATTGGATATTGGTAAGTTCCTTGAGTATTGTTGGAGATTCACCCATCCAGGCAAGTGGGGAATATTACATCACAGTCCTGACTTGTGTCTTGCAGATGGTGGATAGACTTTGGGGAGTCAGGAGGTAAGTTATTCGCTGCAGTATTCCAAGCCTCTGACCTGCACTTGTAGCCATTGTATTTATTTTTAACTTTGCATTTAATTTTGTTCACCCCAGTCCAACACCAGCACCTCCACATCATGGCTTTATATGGTGAGTTCAGTTGAGTGTCTGACCAATGGTAATCCCCAAGATGTTAATATTGGGGGATTTAATGATGGTAACACCTTTGAATGTCAAGGGATGGTGGTCAGATTGTCTTTATTGGGGATGGTCATTGCCTGGCATTTGGGTAGCTTGAATGTTACTTTTCACATATCAGATCAAGCCTGGATATTGTCCAGGTCTTCTTGCACTTGAATGTGGGCAGCTTCAGTATCTGAGGAGTTGCAAATGATGCTGAACATTGTGCAATCATCAGTAAACATTCCCACTTTGACCTTATGATGGAGGGAAGGTCGTTGAATCAGCTGAAGATGATTGGCTCAGAACATCTGTTCATTGCTGCATTCATTCTTGGTTACAGTATGTGAAACAAATGTTATGAATTTCTCTTGATTGATTACTGTCCCAACGGGCATAGCTTGAAGTATCACACACTTGCTTCAGTTAATGCCTTTTGTTGTCATGAATGAGTACTGTATCATTATCAGGCTTCTGTCACATGCATCATAAGCATCTTGTGCTTTTGGCCATTACTATTTCTATTTCACATTGTTCTTCAACAACTCATGAAGTGGAGCTAATACCATAATAATATCAGGCAGAAATTGCCATATTATTGGGCCATGCCTGGTAAAAACCAAAGCTCCCATCATTTCTTCCTTTTTGCTCCATTGAAGCATGTCATTATTGTTACACCACTCTCATAAGTGACTTCTTGCCTTTGTCATTTCCTATCTTTGTTCAAAATATGTCCACATTCAAGCTTTATGAAGGTACAGCATCAACCTCTACTGTACTAATTCCATCTTAACTATCAGAGTCACAACTCTATTATTTTCCTGGCTTCCTCACCTTCCCTACTGTCCTTCATCCTTCAATATTCAGGTTCCCATCTATGTCATCTTAAATTAAAACAATGGAATCTATGCAGAACTACAATTAGTCACTTTAGAACATTGTTGAAAGGTTGCTATGGAGCCATACACAGATGGAACCAATGTCCCTCAGGAGAAGAAAGGACAAAAAGAGGAGCACATTGCAAAAAGTAAAAAGCAAGATAAGATGGATATTAGTAAAGGCATGAACCCACTGTCTTCCCATATGGGAAGTATGGCAGGCTTAGAGAGACCTAACAGATGAAGGAAATAAAAATAAACCAACCATGGCAAATTTCTCTTGTAACAAGAATAAAAGACAGAGATCACTGTTAGCAGATTTTAGCTGGTTACAGGAAGCCAAATTAAAGCTGGTCCCTATTAATTTAACTTAATTAAAGGGATGTTGTTCAGTAGGTATGGTTTGAAAATAGTTATTTTAAAAGTTGAAAAGGAACAGACTTTGGAAATACAGACAGGCAAAATAAATATTGTAACAGAAAACGCAAGCAACTTTAGACACAAATCAGACTGACAGGGGTGATTTTAGCTTAGCCCGCCATATAGAAAACATTGAGGAGTGGGTGCTTCAGTCTACTCTTCATTTTGGTGCTAATTTTAATCTTACTCATTGGCCAGAAATTCAGTGGAATTGGGTTTTAAATTAATTAATTTCCACTGGAGAATAAAATTGGGCATGATGTAAAGCACCCATGTTCCCATTCCTGTAGGTTAGGTTAACATTGCCCTCACAGTTCCAGACTTTTTTCCTTAAATGTCAAAACATGCAATGGACAATAGTGTGATATCAAGATAGCTATCTGTCATATGTTACAGAGGATTTATCCTTCCATTGATGCAAATCGAAAATAAGATGAGGTCTGTGATGAGTAAATAGTCACACCTAGTTCCAGCTGCTCTTGTAACCTCCCCCTGTATGTTTGCATATTTCACATCTAAGAACAACCATAATTCAAAGCAATTCTAGGTTAATTAGCAGATATATTTTTTCCCAAACAGGAATTATTTTGACATTGGCCATGATAAAATTTGTTTATGGTAAAAGTAAAAACTCAGAGCGGTACTTTTCCAAATTTTGGTAAAATCCTTGTTTAATAAACATTGCAAATAATAAAATTCTCTGTTCTTGTATTTAAATCCCTCATTATAGTTATAAACTCTACTAATTTTATAACTGAATGCACACATTGTGTATTTTAGCAAATTATTCTGTTTGGATATACTGAAACTAAGTATAAATTCTAATTATAAATGTTACATGTTCATAAACACATGTTTTACGCTGACTAGTTTTGGACAAAGTTACAGTGATGAGTGGAGTCATTACACTCTGGACTAAATGTTATGGCTGATTAGGCAACAGTTTTTTCCAAAAAAAAGTTGTTTTTCATGGAATCTTCAGAAGGTTCTCTAATGACACACTGGAAGCTTTCATGGAATATTCCTTTGCTGTAAAGTCAGGAAAAATCTCATCGACTTCACAAACTTTGCTGTGGCAGTCAGAACCATCAGTTCAGCACATTCTCTCATGAAAACTTCCATGCCATGTTACACTGCAGTGATGCCAGGAAAATCTCTATGATTTCATAAACTTTGCTGTGTGTTTCACAATCATCAGCTGACGATAGGGAAAAGAAATGCAAAAGAGAAATTGGGACCATGAGAACTACTGATAATTAAATTAGGAACAAGACAATGAGAGAAGATATGTCACTGTTATTTTTGAATAAAGGACTGAATACCCCTTTTACTCATAGAACGTCATCCCTGTCAATCAAAATGGCGGGTGACAGTAATTTTCCAATGAATGATTTTGATCAACTCAAATTCATTAATGGGAGAGACAGAGAGTTGACCAATCATGACACACCTGTAATAACATTCCTTTTACACTTCTCGAACAGCTAATGAGCCACTTGAGCAGTATAAATGAGAGAGAAAAAAATAATTCATTCAGCAGTGGCAGAAGCTTTCAGTAATGGCTCAGCATCAAAGTTGAAAAGTCTTTTTCATTCAGTCTGCAAAGGCAAAGACCTTAGCAGAACTTCACAGCAATAAGCTCGGGATCAATTATCAGGGTGAAACTGGAAGGGGATCTTTAAGAAATTAGGAACAGAAAAGGCCATTCAGCCCGATGAGCCAGTTGTATATTCAATAAGATCAGAGTCACTGTTTAGCTTCATTGCATTTACCCACCTTGGTTCTGTATCCATTAATAACTTAAGGCTAATCTTCAATGGACTTATCCTCAATGATTTGTGGAAGGTGGGGTGATAAAAGTTGCTGATTTCCATTATTCCATGTGTGAAGAATTGCTACCAGATATCACCCCCAAAGTTCCTCTTACAGTGTCTCTCCCCACCCCCATTTTGATTGGCAGGGATTACGTTCTACAAGAAAAGAGTATCATTAATGTTTTGTTCCAGATTGCCCCACCAAAGGCAATATTTTCCCTGGATCTACTAGTTCAAATCCTTTAATTAACTTAAAGAGCTAAATTAAAGTTGCATAATTTTAAAAGGAACATAAGGTGGGGTGAGAATATTAAACAGCTTTTCGATTCCCTGTAGTGCATTGCCATGTCATTAAATTATCTCAATGCACTCCATATACTGAATGTTTTTATGGGCAAATATGGCTTTGAAATTTACAATAGTTGTGAGGATAAACAGCAATAAGATGCATATACCATAAATGCTGGCACCTGATGGAGGAACAGCGCTCTGAAAGCTAGTGTTTTCAACTATTACTTGGACTATTACCTGATGTCTTGTGATTTTTGACCATTCTTTGGATACACCAAGTTACCAGGAGTACATGCAACAAAATAGCAAGAAAAGCTATCTATGGAAACAAAGCTAAGTTATTGGTGTTTTCAGATTTTTTTTGAAAAGTTGCATTTGCGACGAATTTCTGCTTGACAAATTATTCTGTCTTAACTCATACAACATATATGATTAAATGCAAAATGCACATGGAGTAGGGATGAAATTGAATTGGTGGCAGGCTGTCTCAGAAAATATACAACGTACAAGACTAAAGGTTATTGAATTATTAGGGATGGAGACTTTCAAAGGTGTTAGGTCTGACAATTGCTTAGGGTTTTGGAATAGATGTGAATAAAGAGAAGGATGTTCAAACCAAAATACTAATGTTTAAGGCCCAATAAACAAGCAGATTGGATAGTTCTCAAGAAAGAACAGGCCTAATCAGAAACTTTAATTTTTATGTTGTCAATCCCTTCCGATGCCTACTCACATTCTCCAGTCACATCATGGGAGACTAACTATTCTAAATATTTCTTTAAGATATGAATGAGATTTGTATGAATGTCATATGTGAAACCTCCCAGTGTTTCAAATTGGCTGCAACATCAGACATTAGCTGGGTTGGACTTTGACTAAGCTTTAGACCAAGACACATCAGAATATGGGGAACAAGTATTCCACTTACCCTAATATGTCACCATTTAATTAATGGACTCATAAATTTTCATCTGCTCTCAAGTGAGTGCCAACAAATAGTTGCACTGCAGAATTTTATTGCAGTAAGCAGCAGTGTACCAATATTTATCATTCAGACTTGAAAACAGGCATACATAATTCATGATGAAAAGTACATTTGGTAAAGTGCAGGACACTAATGATACAGGGCTAGCAAAACCACGAGTTGAAGAATGAATTAGAAAAATGACCTGCATTTGTGTCAGGATGATTGCACAAACTGGAGATTAGTTCTCATGATGTTACTGACTTGCCCTTGAGGGTAATAGATGCAAGATCGAGGCAGTGCAGAAGAAATAGTACATCCAGCATGTGATGGAGAGGGTGAATGTTTCACTATTTTCAACATAACAGACAGCCCACTTTCCTGGTGGAAATAAAATGAACACCGTGTGTGATCTTTCAAACAGTCATCTGCAGAATATTTATTTGAGCTTCATTTTAATATTACACGAAATGTTATTCGAATGAAAGTCAGTGCATATCTTGTGATTAGTTTTTTTCTCTCTACTTGTACTGCTGAAGCAAGCCATCTCTGAAGATTCTAACAGACAAGGCGCAAGATATTCCAATACTAGTTACATTTAAAATAAAAAACAAAATGATTGACATTGTTGGAAAAACAGGGGAAGTTCTGAGGAAGGGTTACCGAACCTGAAACATGAACTCTGATTTCTCTCCACAGATACTACCAGGCCTGCAGAGCTTTTCAAGCAATTTCTGTTTTTGTTTCTGCTTACACTTGATCCTGTCTAGGAACATTATTGAGAGCTCCTAAAAGATTGTGCAATTCAGTTCAAGGGTCAGTGAACAACAAGAGTTCAAATGTAAATTTTTGGTGTTCAATTAATGAGGAGCAGGGAAAGAGGTCATGTGCAGGAAAAGTCTGGCCATTCTCTGGTTCAGTTCCACTGGGGTTCAGGGAAGTCCATGGAGACTTACCAACTTAGTAGAGTTGAAAGAAATCTGCTGATCAGAGAAGGTGGTTGCAGGCAGCTAAAGTGCTTCTGTTAACCCTGAGGAGCTGTTGCCTCACTGAAATCCCAGGAACCATTTGGTGCAACTGAGAGTTAGAGCTCAAAGATGCAGAATTTATAGTTCACTGCAGTTTGGAGTCTGGAATTCAGTGAACATCAAAGTTAGTGAAGATTTATTGAGAAGCACATGGTGAGGTCATTGCAGGAAAGGGAGAGAGACAGAGAGAACCTGCACAGTTACTGCCTTTGATGTTTGAATTCATGTATCACTGGACATCAGAGTGCATCAGGGAAAATTACCAAACAGTGAAATTCACACCTGATCTTGGAGGAACTGTTGGGCAAAGTTCACAGCACAGAATCAGATAAGTTAATCGTTGTTTTAAGTGTGGCCTACAGAGAATCTGCAGTAGTGAGTAGAGTAGGTTCTTTCTTGATTATATGTTTTTGGAGATATATCTCTTGATTAAACTTAAAATATAAGCCATAACTATTAATTTAAGCTGGGGCAATGTTTGCAGAGGAATAAGACGGTGTTATTTTCTGGGTCTGTTAATTGTGAAGGAGCAAAAATGGCCTTTAATAGAGTGATATGTACTTCTTGTCAGATGTGGGAGTTTAAAGAGAGTTTAAGGGTTACTGCGGATTATATCTGCCATAAATACTGCTGGCTGCGAATCTTATCAGATTGAATGGATCGGTGGGAGAGACAGTTAGAAGCAATGAGGAATTTGCAACAGCAACAGAATATGATGGATGGCAGTTATAGGAAGGTGGGGGGTAAGTCTCAGAGGTAACATAGATGGGTTAACTTCAGGAAGGGTAAGAGAGGTAGGCAGCTACTGCAGGAGTCTTTTGTGGATATACCCATTTCAAACAGGCCTTTTTGTTTGGAAAATGTAGGGAGTAATGGATTCTCAGGGAAACGTAGCACCAACAGCCAAGTTTCTGGTATGCAGACTGGCTCCAATGCAAAGGGGAGGGGGGGTACGTCGGATTCCAAGAAATCAATTGCGTTAGCGGATTCTCTAGTTTGAGGTACAGAAAGACGCTTCTGTGGCCAGCAGCGAAAAAGCAGAATGGTGTTTTGCTTCCCTGGTGCCAGGATCAAGGATGTCTCAGAGAAAGTGCAGAATGTTCTCACGGGGGAGAGGGGCCAGCAAGAGGTTATTGTCCACATTGGAACCAACAACATAGGAAGGGAAAAGGTTGAGATTCTGAAGGGAGATTACAGAGAGCTAGGCAGAAATTTAAAAAGGAGGTCCTCGAGAGTAGCAATATCTGGATTACTCCCAGTGCTACGAGCTAGCGAGAGCAGGAATAGGAGAATAGAGCAGATGAATGCATGGCTGAGGAGCAGGTGTATGGGGGAAGGATTCACATTTTTGGATCATTGGACTCTCTTTTGGGGTAGAAGTGACCTGTACAAGAAGGACGGATTGCACGAAAATTGGAAGAGTACGAATATACTGGCAGGGAGATTTGCTAGAGCTGCTCGGAAGGATTTAAACTAGTAAGGTGTGTGTGTGTGTGTGTGGGTGTGGGAGGGGGAATGGCATTTTTGATAAGGGATAGCATTACAGCTGTGCTGAAGGAGGATATTCCCGGA
Organism: Chiloscyllium plagiosum; assembly: GCF_004010195.1. NCBI lineage: Eukaryota > Metazoa > Chordata > Chondrichthyes > Orectolobiformes > Hemiscylliidae > Chiloscyllium > Chiloscyllium plagiosum. Next base: position 24,277,365 of record NC_057741.1, on the reverse strand, counting down.
AATACATCCAGGGAAGTTATTTGGGTGGAACTGAGAAATAAGAAAGGGATGATAACCTTATTGGGATTGTATTATACATCCCCTAATAGTCAGAGGCAAATTGAGAAACAAACTTGTAAGGAGATCTCAGCTATGGGTGATTATGGTAGGGGATTTTAACTTTCCAAACATAGACTGGAACTGCCATAGTGTTAGGGTTTAGATGGAGAGGAATCTGTTAAGTGTGTACAAGACAATTTTCTGATTCAGTGTGTGGATGTACCTACTAGAGAAGGTGCAAAACTTGACTTATGCTTGGGAAGTAAGGTGTCAGTGAGGTGAGGTGTCAGTGGGGGAGCACTTTGGGGCCAGCGACCCTGTTAAGTGTGTACAAGACAATTTTCTGATTCAGTGTGTGGATGTACCTACTAGAGAAGGTGCAAAACTTGACTTATGCTTGGGAAGTAAGGCAAGGCAGGTGACTGAGGTGTCAGTGGGGGAGCACTTTGGGGCCAGCGACCATAATTCTATTAGATTTAATAATGATGGAAAAGGATAGACCAGATCTAAAAGTTGAAGCTCTAAATTGGAGAAAGGCAACTTTTGATGGTTATTAGGCAAGACCTTTCGAAAGCTGATTGGGGGCAGATGTTCGCAGGTAAAGGGACGGTTGGAAAATAAGAAGCCTTCAGAAATGAGATAACATGAATCCAGAGAAAGTATATTCCTATTAGGGTGAAAGGAAAGGCTGGTAAATATAGGGAATGCTGGATGACTAAAGAAATTGAGAGTTTGGTTAAGAAAAAGGAAGCATATGTAAGGTACAGACAGGATAGATCGAGTGAATCCTTAGAAGAGTATAAAGGAAGTAGGAGCATATTTAAGAGCGAAATCAGGGGGTGATCCAAGATGGCGGCGACTCAGCAAGTCTGAGTCTATAGTGCTCCTCCCAAGACCTAGGCAAAGTGGACCACCCTCCTCCACCACACTCACCAAGTCAATTAAAAATAGTTTTTACTTAATGTAATTAGTGGTTTAGTACTAAGTTTAAACAGTTCAGTCTCCTGTAAAAATGACTGGGGGGAAAGGAGCCCGCAGCTCTCAGCAGGCAGGAGCCCCTCCCCCACCCTCCCCAGCTGCAGCAGAGGCATCTGCAGCTGCCCGGGGAACTTACCTACGGTGGCGAGCCTCGCGGAAATAATCTCCAAACTCGATGCGAAGATCGATGCTTTCATTGAAGAGTCCTGAAGTCGATGGAATTCATTCTCGGCCACGCTATAAAAGCACAGCCGAGACATCGAAGAAATTGAATGCTGAGTCGGAGGGGCAGAGCTAAAGGCCGCGACTTCCGAGGCCATTGCAGAGTTGGCCGTGGATCGGGTCCAGACTCTCGACCAGCAAGTCCGGACCTTAGAGAATCACACTGACGACCTTGAGAATCCACAGCTGGCTTCCACAGCTGTTAAATCTGGAGGCTGGATCAGGCCAGGTAAGGGTGGAATGGGCCTACCGGGTTGCAATACGCGGGCCCGGCTCGAACCAGCGCCCCCGCTCGGTCCTGTTCCGGTTGCAGATCTATAAGGTGAGGCAGATGCTCTTGGAAGCCTCCAGAAATCTTGGGAAAGATCCCCAAGCCATGACTTATAAAGGATCCAAGATTATGTTATTTCAGGTCTTTTCCCCAGCTTTGGTCCGAAAGAGGAAGGTGTTTGATGAAGCAAAGAAGCGTTTAAGGGATTTAAACATTCAATACTCCTTGCGCTACCCAGCTATGCTACACTTCAGCCATGAAGGGTCCGTGTATAACTTCGGATCACCGGAGAAGGCCAAGGAACTTTTGGACTCTCTTAGACAAATTATACGAGTTAATTTATGTTGTTTTGCCCTACCCCCACCCCAGTTTACCCCCTCTTTTTTCCCCTTTCATTACCTTACTGTTTAATATTATCTCCGGGGGGATGGGTGGGAAGAAGGGTTTATTCATCCTTTACGTAGCGATTTTCTTTCCCCCTTTTTTTAATATATATAGGCCAGGGGGTCTAGTTAATGTGGATGGAGGGAAGGTGGCTACCTTATCTTATTTTATCTTTGTCCTTGGGAGCGAGGTTGTTTTCCGCTGTTATTTTGGATTAATATATTTAATTACTTTTGCTGAGACTGTAATTTTATAGTCATATATGATCATATATTAACATTACCAAATATATCCAGGTGTTGGTGTGTGTGGGGGGCGGGTGGGGGGGAATAGGGTACTCACTGTTAGTTCTAGTTCAGTAGTATACTTGAATTTTCTTTATCTATCATGGGGTGCCTGGGTCAAGGGTGGGGCACTGGTTGGGAGAGGTTATGATGGGTTTTTTGGAAAGGAAGTCTTGCCCCCTGGGAATAAAGGGGAAGATCTCCGTTTAAATACGTTTTATACTTTTTTTTACTATTTAGAAATAGTTTTTTTTATTATATATTGATCTGAATGTACTAAAGAGCTTTTATTTTTGTGAGTTTTATATGCTCTATGCTCGGGATGTTTTGGATAATTATGGGTTTTGTCGTGATCCGATGTTAACACACTCCGAGCATGTATATCACTGCTCAATTTATGTGTTATCCATTGGGTTTTATTTTCTCTTGAATAATGTAAGAATTTTAATGATACACTCTGGTTAGTTGTAAGTTAGATGAGTAGTTAGTTGAGTTTTGTCTTTTTTTTCTCTTGGTATTTCTGTTTTCTTGTTTGACAGATTTTGGTTATCATTTATTTAAGATTTAACTGTATGTCAATGTTTATACTTGGGCTTTTTTTTAGTTTTCTTTTGTAAACTTGTAAAACATGTTAAATTTTCAATAAAAATATCTATAAAAAAAAGAGGGAAATCAGGACGCCAAAAAGGGGACATGAGATAGCTTTGGCAAATAGAATTAAGGACAATCCAAAGGGTTTTTACAAATATATTAAGGACAAAAGGGTAACGAGGGAGAGAATAGGGCCCCTCAAAGATCAGTAAGGCAGCCTTTGTGTGGAACCACAGAAAATGGGGGAAATACTAAATGAGTATTTTGCATCAGTATTTACTGTGGAAAAGGATGTGGAAGATATAGACTGTAGGGAAATAGATAGTGACATCTTGCAAAATGACCATATTACAGAGGAGGAAGTACTGGATGTCTTTAAATGCATAAAAGTGGATAAATCCCCAGGAGGTGATCAGGTGTAGTCCAGAACTCTGTGTGAAGCTAGAGAAGTGATTGCTGGGCCTCTTGCTGAGATATTTGTATCATCGATAGTCACAGGTGAGGTGCCGGAAGACTGGGGGTTGGCTAACGTGGTGCCACTGTTTAAGAAGGGTGGTAAGGACAAGCTAGGGAACTATAGACCAGTGAGCCTGACCTCAGTGGTGGGCAAGTAGTTGCAGGGAATCCTGAGGGACAGGATGTACATGTATTTGGAAAGGCAAGGACTGATTAGGGATAGTCAACATGGCTTTGTGCGTGGGAAATCATGTCTCACAAACTTAATTGAGTTTTTTGAAGAAGTAACAAAGAGGATTGATGAGGCAGAGCTGTAGATGTGATCTATATGGACTTCAGTAAGATGTTTGACAAAGCTCCCCATGGGAGACTGAGTACGAAGGTTAGATCTCATGGAATACAGGGAGAACTAGCATTTGGATACAGAACTTGCTCAAAGGTAGAAGACAGAGGGTGGTGGTAGAGGGTTGTTTTTCAGACTGGATGCCTGTGACCAGTGGAGTGCCACAAGGATCGGTGCTGGGTCCTCTACTTTTTGTCATTTACATAAATGATTTGGATGCGAGCATAAGAGATGCAGTTAGTAAGTTTGCAGATGACACCAAAATTGGAGGTGTAGTGGACAG